>NC_036237.1:20896709-20915258 GCF_002742605.1 Olea europaea var. sylvestris | reverse complement strand
CGCCAAATTACATCTATAGTTTGCATATTTAGGTTATGTTTGCCCTACTAGATTAGGCCACATAAAGAATTTAGTATAAAACTATAATGGGTAATACCGATTGCACTGAATAGATAGTATTAAGGTGGATTAATGGCCTTGGCTCCGGATCAATGTCACCATCCATGTTTTCTCTAGCATCAATATTTCAAGTTTCGATAAAAATACATAACTCGTTGGTCTCCTGCAAGTTTTGAAACACATTTTGATACAAGGATTTATACATGAATTTGAAAGGGGGAAACTGCTATTTTCAGAAATTGTCATCAAAACAAGTGGATCATGTTCTAATTATGCCAATAACTTATAATATGTATCTAACCATGACAGAAAATCACCAAAACTTGATTAATGTACAAGGTAATTCTTGCATAAAATGGAACTTCTATATTGTAGATTGCATATTTACACTTGATAGACCTACGGAAAGTCCAGACTTTATCCCATCGACTGCAAATTGATCGATGAAGGGCTTAATCCTGGGCAAGATTCAAGCTCCAACGACTCTTCCAGCAGAAGATCTGACCCTGAATACATGCTCTTCACCTGTGCATTTGTCCACCTTAACAATCCAGTTCCCTCTCTTTTTCGAACCAGAACCATTGGCATGCTTTTTAGCTGCTATTCTTATTAATAGCAAGCCTTCTCCTATAGGAAGCAATTCACTACACGAAGGGCTATTCCTCCATGACTCTTTGCAAAATGCATTGTAGCCGAGAACAATTGTATTGTTACATCTCGCGCTTTCTTGAGTCAACCTGATAATTCCCTCGTAATTTTCTAGATTGCAATCAATGGCAACAAAATCTGCTTCTTTGTAATCGTTTATCAGCAGATACTTAACATCTCCAGTTACAAATTCGACGTTATCTGCATTTATGCCCTGAGTCGTCCCGGACAGATAGCCGTCCTGTATGCTGCTAAGAATGCAGATAACGCGCCCACCAGTTTGCTGGGCTGCTGCAGCCAAGGCTAGCGTGGTTGAGTCGGCAGAACCAGCGCACGCCATGACCATGATTTGTGCGTTGTTGCCTGCAGCAAGTGCCGAAATGAACTCGACTCCATTAGGCTCTTTAGCCTTTTCTCCCTGCAAGAAATATCAAATCAAGTGAGTTTAAATATCATGAGAGAAAGTCAATGCAAACTAAGAGCCTTACAACTTAAACTTTTAGACGAGATAGTTTAACCGAACAGATTCTTGAAACTCACCATTCTCATGGTTTTGAGATAGGCCTTAGTGGCATTTTCAGCTGACCAGCAAGCCATTTTTCTGTATTTATTTCCTTCTTGATTTTCTGTTAAATCTTGAGAGATTAATGGACTAATTTTCAATCTTTTGAATGAATGTGATATGCCTTGTTTAGGAATATACTGTATATATAGAGAAAGGAATAGAACGTGCTAGTTGCACGTGGAACTGTGTCTATACAACTGGCTAAACTTAAAATTTGATTGAAGGCAACCTTGAAATGAATAATATTGTATGTACTATAAACCAACCAACATGGAAATCCCTTTGTTAATATTTCTAAGTACTGTAAATGCATAGGAAACCACATGTTGCAAGTTGCCTGTTGTTATAGCCTACGTTTGAGAATAATTTGAAAATGGTTTAATTTATAAATAAAAAGAAATGAATGATGAATAAGTGAATAGTACTTATAAGTCCATTATTATAATTTATAATTGAAAATGAAGTTTAATTATTTATATAAATAATTTATAAATTTTGCTAAATGGAGGCTTGATTTTTATTTTTATTTTTAATCAAGAAGGGGGTTTTCAAAGGTAAACATGGAGAGTTCCATCAATAAATATCAAAGTATGTCTAAATTTTTTGAAAAATAGAAGAGGTAGAGACGAAAATTTAGGGTGTGTTCTCTTTGTCGTTTTCGAGCCGTTTTCTATTTTCGATTTTTCAAAACAGAGAAAACACGTTCTCTTTCCTGTTTTTGAAAACGAATTTTTGAAAACAAAAAAAAATTTGTGAAGAAAACACAAAATGATGTTTTTGTCGTTTTGAGCGTTTTCAGTACAAAGCTCGAAAAAATTGAAAATACGGGAAATGGTTCCAAAATTGCAAAAAGAACGCATTTTCAGCAATTTCAAAACAAGCACTCAAAACACAGCCCAAAATAAATTCAAAACTCAAAACTACAAAACTGAAATACGAAGAGAACAGTCCCTTAGTTATTATGAGAACGTCAAGATCAAAAATGGCAAGTTGACAATACAAGGGCTTGGTCAAATTAATGTGATTTTGTACTCTAACAAGAGCAATTATATATGTGTTGCGTCACCCTTCAAAGAATAATGTTATTTATTCCTTGTGGTCAAATTAATGATATTTACATTGGGTCCTAAGTGACATTATTCCAATACCAAAGATTGGGTGAGTTGGAAATTCTCACTTGTGCAACCATCATGACATGGCCTCCCACAAATGGAATGACAAACACCATGTGTCAAAGGCAACTCACATAAGTGCAAAGCCACTAACTCAAGAGTTTAGGACCCAATTAGTTATATATAGAAGGCTAAGTAATATAGTTTACGAGCATTCGACTAACATAGAACTTCTCAAAATCCCTACGTTTTTCAACTTCGATTCATGACTTAAACTTTGGAGTACCTACACTTTAGCGATCCCGCACTAATTCTAACTCTACTAGTTTTGTAAAGAATTGTGGAGACCGTTAAATTTCCTTAAATACCAATCATATATAGCATGTCTGGTAAGACTTACTAGAAAAAGATCAAGACAAGATATTCCTTCTTTAACCAATTGAGTCGAAAGTACCAACTGTGCTCTAAAGTCACTGACCCTTTGAAGGATTAGAGAGGACATTCAATTCTAAGCTAACAGTAATTAATCAATAAGTGAGGTTAATTACTTTGATGTTATTAAAGTACATGTACTGAATGTACCTCCAAACATTAGCAAGCTTCTAGGAGATTTCATTAATTATTGTTTAGAAATATTTATTTTAATCTGAACAATCTAACTCTGAGCTGTGATGCTCCATTTCAGAGGGACAGTTGAAAATGTACAATTAGACAAATCAGAAATGTTTAATGATTAATTTAACTCCAATAAGGAATCATTAAGTAAACCAAGCAATTCCATGTTAGATCTGGAAGTAATATAAACAATCTCATTACAAGAACTATGTGCTAATACAAGGTTGTTTCTGGTGTTTGGGGGCACCTGTTTAGGGATTGATTGATTGAATTAAGGATTATACCCTTTGTACAGATTTTTGGTGCCCACCCTTTTTGACAGATCAGTGCTGGCGGTTTTTGATTGGTGCAAAAACTGTGTTGTTTTTCAAACATGGCATTCTGTCGAGTATGGTGTAGAATTTTACTGTACAAGGAGTATGGTCCTTGAATTAATGCTAGAGTTTACATGGCTTTTAGGGATCATTCTAAGATTGAGAATCGCGCTTACAACCCAAAATATCGACTCCATTGATCCCAAAAATATCCGGCTTGCAACAAAAATCGGCTGGTTCGTGCTAAAATTTTGTTTCGAGTTCAACAGTTTAACCCTTCACACTTTACCTTCTTGTATACATACCCCAACGTGACCTGTTAAACATTGGTATAATTAAATCGATCTTAATAAATGATGAACAAGTTGCAATTTGAATAAAAATGGATTGGTTTTTAAATTAAGATGCTAAAAGAATTCTTTACTGCCTTTGCAGGGTTTATACAGTGAGGCTGGCCGGCAGAGTCTGAAGAAACAGAAGGGTCTTTGCTTTCCACTTCTCCCGGACAGGCTTACACAGAGATTTAGATCCGATCAAAGTGTTTCCTTCTCAAAACACATGACACATCAGTAACAGAAAAACAAGCTTCTTAAATTTTTTGTTTCTTGGTCTTTTTTCGGATTATACTAAGTCCCACATGTCTGATTCTGCTTAATTGCTCATTCAATATTTGTATTGTCACCTCTACCCCCAACCTATGTGCATGCACTCACGTTGTCCTGGATCAGGCCAATCCAACCATTTTTATTTTTTTTTTCTATTTTTAGTTTTTGTGGATTTGGTGATAATTGAATTCTGGAATCTGGGTTATGATTCCTTCTTGTAGCGTTGGATTATATCGTTTAAAATTTTATCTTACAAGTTCTTTACTATTATAAGAAAGCACTTGAGAAATTTAACGACGCACGGTTTCAACACTTCACAAAAGAGTCATGGACGCATTCCACCAAAGGCCATATATGTTTCATAGAACTTTACGAGGTTAGTTATTATCTATTAAACGTAGTGGTTGCGAATGTTTTTCTATAACTTCACAAATGTGCCAATTTGAGCCATTGCATTCCATTAGTTCAGGAGTAATCACACTAGCCGATTAGTAAATCCTCCGTTAATTATCGTTAGAGAAGAGTTGCATTAGTTTATTCAAAATTAGTATTCATATTCAGTTCGCGAAGTTCTGACTTGTGCACATTTTTCGTAAATGAGTGACGACACATCATCTTAAAGCTTAAATTCTTAGAGAGGAAGAGTTCTATTTGCTTATTGATGTAAACCCATTTATTTTTAAAAAAACTCTAAGTTCCTTTTCATTGTAGTCTTCAAAGGGAGCAAGTTTTCATGGATCAGATCCTGGCCATGCTTAAACTTGACTGATATACAGAATTATTCATTCATCTTGCCATATAGATTAACTGATCCCAAGAGGAATGGGCATGCACAGTATATAAAATTTTCTTGTTTTTATTCAGGGCCCATTTTGAGTTCATCTCATGTAGACACAACTTTTCCCCATACCTCAATTTTTCACATGGCTCAGTTACCTGTAAGCATCTTGATTCTTAAATGAGCAAACTCAACAATGGAGCCATGCCATATGATTGAGAACCATAGGCAAAAATCATAGGTAAATTAATAATCGGCAAGCTCGGCTTGACTAAGTGCATGTTTGGAACTTGTTCATAACTTATAAATATAAATAGGTTATATCTACATTTTATCGTATATTTCATGGAACCACAAATACTATCCACCACTCATTTTTATATATTTATAATTTAAACGGATTATAGTCACTTCTCAAACATGACCTTCACGTCACTAGTAGAAGTTTTGCATAGCAAGTAGAACTTTTGAATGAGGTATTAAGCCCCTGTTTGACAATCTTTAAAAATTTAAATTGTTTGCTATAGTATCATTTTCCACTATACATTCATACAATTAATTATTGTACACACAAATTAATAAAGTTTTCTTACTTTTTAACCACACACTCTCCAAAAATACTATTCAAGACTCTTTAATTTTCAAATGAAGAGAGTCAAACAGGCTCTAAATAAGGATTTGATTGATTGATTTTTTATCGAGATGACATCTAGGGAATTCAAATGTGTCAATATTTAAAAAAAAAAAAAAGGGTTGAACCTCAACCTTCAAGGCCCCATCGCCACGCCCTTAAAGCTTTTGTGAGAGAGGTAAATCGCGGGATGTGTCCCAGCAGGCCAAGGAACAAGAGCTGCTTGTACACTGCGCCTACAAGGAGTCCAATTCCATGTCTCAAAAATCGAACCCCCACACTGTGGCTGCCAGCAAGGCGTGAGATAACCTCATTCCTTTTCTTTGCACCACTGGACTATGCCCCGAGGGCAAAATGCGTCAATGTTTGTTATATCTAATAGTACTTAAGAATTGTGAAAGAGCCTATGGGCTCGATCATTTTTCTAATTTTAATTAAATAATTATATAAATATTTCTAAGATAATATGAGAGACACCTCCCACCTACTTTACATAATAGTGATAGAGAAATGATAAAAATAGTTTAGGTTCAAGGGTAAACTAGGTAATAAACAATTCTAATAGTAATTGAGATGAATACCTAACTGTAAACTTCTTTAGTTCAGTGATAGTGTATCACTGAAATTTAAGTTTGCAGTGGTTATTCAGATGGAAATTCTATTGAAGAATTATCAAAATTAAGCACTTTTTTTGGAAAACTCAAAATAATTCATTGATATATAAGCAAGATTGTGTCACGTGGAAGAGGTAAAAGTAGCAGATAAAGGTTTGTGTAGAAGAGTGATCGTTCCTACTCTATAAGGAAGTTTTAGCATTCCTTGTTCATTACTACCCAAACAGTGTACAACTTTCACAAGGCATCTCAGTATTTGTCAAATTTTGTAAGCCATTTTGCTTGTCATCATGTTAGTTTCCACATTTGAATTGATCTACCTGGCAGCCTCTAATTCTCATGCTGTTTTCTGTTTCTGCATTCTAATCATAGTCATTCTAGTTGTTAGAAATTCCAAGTAACTTCACAGTACAATGAAGACAAACCTGATCCTTGTCACAGTTTTGCCCTGTGAAAACAAAGATTTCACAAACATGGAAAATAATTATTCTTCATGTGGGAAGGCGAAGAAATTAGCTGAAGCCGATGAAGTTGAAGCATCATTTGTCGATATAACAACTGTCGACGATGAAGAAAGAAGTCAGGTTGACCAAGAAGTGGAAGATGCTGAAATTGAAGCATAATCTGTCAGTATAACAACGATCGACAATGAATAAAGAAGTCGGGATGAAAAAGAAGATGACAATGATGAATTAAGAAGAAGAGTTGAAGAATTCATTAATAAAACAAATAGAGGATGGAGTGTTGAAAAGTTGAAAACATATTCTTTAGTTCAGTGATAGTATATCACTAAAATTTAAGTCCGCAGTGGTTATTCAGATGGAAATTCTATTGAAGAATTATCAAAATTAAGCACTTATTTTGGAAAACTGAAAACAATTCATTGATATATTAGAAGGATTGCGTCACGTGGAAGAGATAAAAGTAGTAGAAAAAGGTGTGTAGAAGGGTGATCGTTCCTACTCTATAAGGAAGTTTTAGCATTCCTTGTTCATTTAGCCTTGATTGGTAATTATTCTTTCAAAAGTCATATTTTTTCATATTCATTTTCAATCATGCATTCTCACTAAATTTAAAATTTTTTCTTACTTTTTAATCACACATTCTCTAAAAATTTACTATTGTAGAACTTCTTTCCAAAAAAATTATGTCAAAGGGATGCTTGGTAGAGCCAACTGTATAATACTAGATAACATTAAAGAATAAAATAAAAACAAAAAATCTTATCTTATATTGTCTAAACACGTTCCATTTTTTATATGTGTTAGTGTTTTGGTTTGCAGACTTCCCTTTTTAATCTTTGATTAAAGGAAGTCTTTTTTATTTTTTATTTTTTTATTTTTTTGTGTGGGATGATCTCACTTTCTTAGCTCCTGAAACAACTTTATTCTAGATTATTTGTGCAGGTCTTTGCTTATTTTGTAATTAAATTAGTGGGAAGCTGTTAGTGATTAGTGGAAAAAAATTGCAACAAAAGTAAGCAGTAGGTAGAAAAGACAATCACTTTTTTCTGTAAACTTCATGAAAGTGAGAAAATGAGCAAAAAAGGACAAAACAAAGTTGAAAATGACACTTAATTCCAGTTTCATGCATTTAAAGTTCTACATCCAAGTTACACAACACGGATAGAGTATGGCGAGTATCTTAGAACAATCATACCAGTACAAAGTCCTAACCTAGTGCCTAAAGGGGAAAAATGAAAAAAAGAAAAACCTTGAGTCGACCTGCATGGTAACATACAACCAATCAACATCTAATGGGGGTCAGAGATAAGTAAGCCTAAAACTTCGATACCTGATACAAACAGCTAAAATACAAACAAGACGAGCACAAATGACACTATCAGCAAGTAATTTCATGGCTATGCTCCCTAGAATCTTCTCCTTGAAGTGAGGCGTTGTTTTCTGGGTCAGTGCCCTTTGAGCCATGCATCGAGTTCATAGAAGTCGAGTTATCTCCATGGAAGGAAGCCGAGGAGGTCAAATTTGGCTTTGGTACATTGTAGGCTCCTTCGTATCTTTCTTCAGAAATAGGATTAGCAGGACTTTGGGTAAAAGCTATTGTGTGTTCAAATTTTGGTTTCTTGGGCTTTTGCTCTTGCTGATGGCCCGGAATAAAGCTACCTAGCACAACCTGTAAAATGTACACGAGTAGTAATAAGATTTGGGATTCCATCTTAAATTGTCTGTTAGTTTAACCAACAATGTCGACCTTATTAAGTAGAGTAGCCCAAATTCTTATAAATTTGTCTATGTTTTCATCTTTATTCGATGTGAACTTTTATCTCTTAACATGCTCTCGCAAGATAGTGATTCATTTGAGTAGACCAATCTTGAAATCTTGGTGCTCTTTTTTTTTTCCTTAATTGGATTGAATTGCTAGTTAATGGCCTCTAATAACTTATTAAGACTTAGGATTCTATCATAAAATGTCAACCTTATTAAAAGGAGTAGTCAAAATCCTTATAAGTTGGTCTATATTTTCATCTTTATTCGACGTGAGATTTTATACCTTAATAGTCAGTGTTAAAAAGAGTAGCATTTTATTTCCATCATTTAAAACAATTTTCGCACCTGAACAGGTCCAGCTGCAACTAGCATGCCAGCAACTCCTCCCCCCATAACACGGCCATCCGGCCCAGCTAGAGAGACACTCATCCCACCAGTTCTGCTTTTTGTCAACCCATTATCGGTGAGCATAAACGATCCTGTCAAAGAAAGTATTTCAAAGAGGCCCTGCAGAATTCACACATTTAACACATTTTCTGAAATTTCTATTAGAGGAAATCCATGAAATTTTCAAATAAGTAACTCCCACTTTCTTAGAGATTTATTTATTAATTTAATAGATGCAAAAATCTCTCACCTCATAGGTCAAAGTACCACCCGAAGAATTAGGTTGACGCAGTGTAACATTTGAGATTGCACCATTTGCTACCAGAACGCAAATGGCTCTAGACCCTTGTTGAGAAAAAGATATGATCCTCATTGTAATGTCCTGATAAAAAGAGAGAATTAAGATTCAAAAACATGAACATGAATATTATGAGGCACGATTCAAAACTGCTTGTACCATTACCAGCATGAATTGCACTTCGTCTCAACTTCCTGATATTGCTACTTGTAAAAATGCATTCACTAGAATATTTATGACACGTTTTCTCTAGTGCACAGTATCGAATCATAATTGAATTTTAGAATTTTTCATTTTTTTTCTGTTATTTAAGTTGAAGGGTAAGTAGAGTACATATAGGAGCTCACTATGTAATGGCATTAGAAAATGATGCTCTTGGCTCATGACCATGACACAGAAAATTGCAATGTATATGGAAAAGAAAAATCAATAAAAGAACTTCGAGCAACATTAGTCGCCTTGAAGACTCTATAGGGAAAAAATTATAAATAAATAAAATTTAAGGAGGACACACTTTCAGATACACTCTGGTGCCTTATTCAGTTGAACAGATGTGAAAGAATATTAAATGGAAAATAAGTATTATGTAAATCAAACTGAAAGAAAAAGAAATCGTCAAATTTACTTATCATTAGAAGTACCTCGCCAGCATTAACAGTAATAACATGAGGAATAAAACTTGCACCAACAGAGAATGCCGTCGATCCTCCTACAAATATAGATATATGTCAAGGCAATCAGTTTAATGAATGTAAAAGTTCGTTAAATGCAAGGCATGCTAAATACTCAAGCAATTGCAATGTTTATGACATTTCTACTGATGGTGCACTAATAGAGGAAGTCCGGACAATAAAAAAAATTGATATTTTCAAACTTGAAATTTATAGGAGACGAATTCCAAACCTTGTTCCAACAGAATTATGTGTTCCTTTGCATTACTGGCTTAGGTTAAAATCGGCTTTATATATGGACTTCCTCATCGACAATATTAATCCTATCTCTTCTACGATAGCAAATATTACACCCATCTTTAGCGTCAAAACCACACATTTTAAAACCATTTTGTCATCATTACTCAATGAGCACGTGTTTGGTACGTAGTACTAAATAAGATTCCACATTATAATGAACAACATATTATTTTCTTTTACTTCCAAATTAGTATTTGTCCAATTCTCCCTACCAAATATAGCATCAATTTCATTATCCTATAGTCACCGAGTAAAGACAGATCCTTAATCGAGTAAAATCATCTCAGAATAGATAGATTCCCCGAGTAAACACAAGAGCACCCCATGAAGGGAAACGCAGATCCAGTTTCTGTACAGTTGCCGTAAATTACAAACATAAGATTACCATATCCACATAGATTGCCTACACAACATTCCAAGTTACCATATCCACATAGATTGCCTACACAACATTCCAAGTATAATCTCAATACAACAGTAAATCAAAACAAATCCTGACCACTTACTTAAAATCAATAAAAAAACACCAAATAAGTACCTGGACTTTCGATTTCCAACTTATGCTTCTTCTTGAAATGGTCAACGGGTCGGACTGTTCCTGGTTTCCAAGCTGGGAAATCTCCGGTAAAGGGAAATGAAGCCGATATCGGCATAGGTGACAGCGCCACCACTGAACCATCTGCTGCATACTTCCTTGGCCTTCCCCTCTTCTTCTTCACCTCCTTTTGTGCAGGCGGCACCACCGCGTTGACTGGTGGTGATGGCAGAGGAGCGGTGGCTGATCCACTGAATTGGCCGGAGATTTCAACCACGGGTTCCACCCTGTAGTTCTGTATAGCTTCATCACCTTTCACCGTGACTGCAGAACCATTTAGTCCTTTTTCCTCCATTTCTGTATAACTAGAAAGAAAGAAAAAAATCCGTAAAACCCTCGAAATTTAAAACCTGAACTAATTTCTTAAATCCCGCTACCTCAGAAAATAAAAAATAAAAAAAAAGAAGAAGAAGAAGAAGTGAAAATCAAATTTTTTTCCTCAAACGATCAGACTAACTAAAAAAAGCTTTTAACAAGAAATTATTTAAAATTAAAATTTATAAAAAAAAACCCTTAAAATTATCCATAAACCCAATCTAAATCTCTATAAATCTAGAAAATTAGGAATTAGCTCTAAATATTCAAAGATCTCAGAGTATAACAGGGCTCTACTGTTGGAATTTGCAAACAGTAATTTCTTGAAGTTACAGCTTAACATCTGCATTTACAGGGCATAAGTGAGCTAACGAAAAAAATCAAATTTTAAATCGGAAATTTTTTGGGAGGAGCTGTGAAATTAGGGTTTTTGCTAGAAAAAGTTAAAGAAGGAAAATAAAGTAGAAAAAATTCAGAAATTCAAAATAAAATGAACCCAATAAATTAAATATATATTAAATTTAATTCGGTAAGAAGCAATATTTAAATTGCAAAATTCAAAGTATTAATTATGGTTAAATAATGGTGTCAGGTCCGTCTTGGAAAATTAATAAATGATATTTAAAAAATTGGCAAATTTAATAAAAAAGAAAAAGTGATATTTGCCATTTGGAAAAAGATAATTCTTTTTAATTTTAAAATGCAACTTAATTTTTAATTTTAAAGCTGTAAAGTTAACGTTGGAGGCATGCCTATTTTTTCAACTTCTGACCTGGTCTTTGTCTTTTCGGATGAAATTAAAGTTGACCGAGTAAATTCAGATGCCCTTTAATTTACTTATTATTACGGTTTTGCCATTTTGTGTACTTTAATAAACAAGACAGATTGCTAGGGTTTTTGTAAGCAATTGCCGCTTATGCCTCCTATTAGGAAGCCTAAAACGGAAGTAAATTAATTTCTTATTAAAAAAAAAAAATTTTGAAGAGAGAGAGAGAGAGAGAAATGAACATGTTGCGATTATTAAATATCTAGTTACTTTCAATGATTTGCTTGGCTCAACTTCTTGTTTTTATAGAAATTTGTATGAATGTGAATTGATTGAGTAAAGGCTGAAATCAACAAAATTCGGAAATCGACTAGAGTGACAAAACGAGCTCACGGCCTCAATTTTTGTTGGATTCATCAACCATGATTTCTATATTAGTTGGTTTGTTAATGAAATAACGTTATACAAGAATCAAGTAATTTATATAAACAAAAACTTAATGTAAAACACATGCTTCTTCATTGTCTTATTTAATACAATTTACGAATAAGTGTTGTGTAACAAAGAATACCATCTAAACTCTCGATAAAAAGTGCAAAATAGATCCACAAAGATAATGCAATCATATTTTTCTTAGGAATGGTGATCTTATATTGCTTTTTTAAGAGTAGATCAATCAATATTAGAGTAGACAAAAATCTGAAGTTTTTTGCAGATTTTCATGTTTGGATAAGCTCAAAAAAGTAACTTTTTAAAACATTAAAAAACATCTTCAAACGTAGAAACAAAATGTTACTTTAAAGTAACTGTACTTACTTTTTTAAGCTTAGCCAAATATGATATACCAAAGAACTTGGTGACTAGTATTACAGCCTGAACTTAAACAACAATAATGGAATTTTAACTTAACTTTTCCCTTGCAAACTTTTTTCCATTTAAGACCTAACAAAAGTTGAATTTGTACAACAGCAATTTGAGAAAACCTCCCATTACATAAGAGATTTCAAGTGTTCATGGACTATTTACACAATAAATAAGTCATTTAAATTGGCTTATAAATGAATGTGTAAAGAATGCAGTTATACTTTCTATGACACCTGTAATGAATTCTCCATGGACAGTTCAAATCCAGCTCTCCTCTCCTCGAAGGAGTATTCGATCTTTTCAGCATCTTCAATTGGCTTGTCAGCACGTGGAAGAGATGCAGGAGGAGCCAGCGTCATGGCCGTCTGCATTGAAACTAATACTGTTGAAGAAGGTGTAGAAGGACGAGTTCTGGGATTTCGATTCTCTTCCTCCGTGGCAGAAATTATCTTGGTAGGAGTAGTAAACCGTGTATTGATATTTGGAAGTGTCTTGTGAAATGTCTCGATATTTTTTTCATTCTGATCTTCCAAATTAGTCGCATTCGGCTTTGATGTATCTGTAAAAGAAGATATGGAAGTGAACGGCTTTCTTATCTTAAGCAATTCTGTTTCACAGGTATTAATTATATTGAGAGAATGCTGTTTCGCTGGGATGCTTGATGTCTCCAAACCTATCCTCCCTGAAAAGTCCAGTGATAAAAACTAAATATAAGGGCAAATGGGATACATATCTAAAACTCAAATTACGTCGATCAGCTATGTTAGGGATAAGCAGAAATCATTATTCGACATTAATCATGCCTTTCATACCTACGATAACTACGTGAATCATTGTTCCAACTCAGTAAAAGAAAACATGGAAATGATATTTTACCTCAAAGATTAAGAAGACAAGAGCATGCCTTCAAAGAAGACTTGGAAATAATATTTTACCTCAAAGATTAAGAAGACAAGAGCATGCCTTCAAAGAAGACTTGGAAATAATATTTTACCTCAAAGATTAAGAAGACAAGAGCATGCCTTCAAAGAAGACTTGGAAATAATATTTTACCTCAAAGATTAAGAAGACGAGAAAGTTTGGCTAAGCTTAAGTCAAACTTACTTTTACTTGGATAGGTTACTTCTTTCTTTATTATAAGTTGAAAAAGGTAATTGCTTTGACATTAAGCTAGAGGGGTTACTTTCGAAACAAGAAACTTGCTTATTTTGTAAGTTCTAACTATGACCAACAAAATTTTTACTTTTAACTTTACTTCTCTATTCATACATAAACTTAGAGGTAAATTTATTGAGCTTACCTTCGTCCCTGAGATGGTCCGGATTCACTGGTTCATTTTTCTTCCTATTGCGTGGGGTATTAGGAGTGGCTTTTGCAGAAGGAAGTAAATCAGGCTTAGGAGTCTGTGCCATAGCTCCATTGAATGAAAGACTTCTATTGCTTGCACCACCGCACGACAAACCTGGTCCTTTCTTCGCAATTTGGTTCTTCATAGGGCTCGGTTTTGAACCATAAAGAACCTCCTGCTCCGCTAGTAACTGTCCCTGAAGTTTCTTTTGGTCCTAATATTAAGTAACAAAGAAAGAAAGAAAGAGAAGTCATTATTGCAAAGTAAGTTTAAGTATCACCATAAAAACAAGATAGAAGAGATATATACCCTCTGCCTTTTGCGCTCTACCTCCTTTTCTTGCCGTAATGTAGTATACTCTTCAAGCTTAGAAAGAAGACATGTCTATACACAGCAGACAAAGACGATAAGGGAAAAAATTTCTTAAGAAATGACATGACCTGAATGAACTCATATTTGCAGATTTAACAGGGTAACACTTACTCCATCATAAGTAAAAACCGCTCGTCTCTCATTTTGCCATGCTATGGTTTTTGTAGCCAAGGCATCCACCATTGCTATTACATCATAATTAATAAAATAAGACATCATTATCTAAATTGAATAATGCACGTGCCTGGAGGTTCTTACTAAAAGTACGAGGTTTCTGACAGGGTATGCAAATTATACCTGGAAGCTTACTGACTAATACACGAGCTTTTTCAGCACGTTTCAGATTAAGATGAGTACCTCTCCCAGCATTGTAGCGATTTTCGTCCTGCAAGGAAAGTAGGATGTTTTTTGTCTCTTGAGCAATTGCACGTGCCATGTTTGTTACTCAAGATATAATTACAAGCAAGTTGTAGAAAGCACTTAACCCTATCATACTCCTCAAGCCAGTTCTCCTCCTCACATGCAGCTATCCACTTCTCAACCCTTTCAAGGATTTCTTTCCTGCTAAAGGCTTCCTCTTTAACTTCAGCTATTTGAAGCTCAATTTGTTCCAGCAGACAAGCGGCATCAACAGCCCCTTTATTAATGAAAGAATAGGGACGAGAATATATATTCAATATTTAAGTGAAAAATATAATAATTATCCTCCACATGTATAAGAAAGTACCTGTATCAATCGCATCAATAGCTGTGTCCCTTGCACTATCTGATTCTGGAATCAAATGCGTTTTCAGGCATATATCTTCAAGCTCTGACTTCTTTTTTAATACAATCTCCTTCATTTTGCTTGTTTTCAACGCTTCCAACCGAGAAACTTCTGCTGCAACCTGGATGATGGTTACATCACTGAGTTCATTTTTATCTATACATAACACAATCCGTATAAACACAATCTTACATAGTCAATATAGTCGACAGAAAGCATGTCGAGTTCTGTTATCTCATCTTCTGAAGCAACTAGATTACAAGTAGCTTTCTGAAATATCTGTTGCTCTTCGATTGGCGTTTCCATCAAGTTCCATAGCTCCAATAATGAAGCCGCAAGATCTTGTAGCTGCCAATATTGAGTAGTCAATGAAACAATCTAACTGAAATGATGGTGATTTTTAAGTGACAGAAGCCTTTAAATTACATACCTGCCGCATCCTCTGTAATTTGAGTTCTCGCAGTCTTTGTATAGCAACTTCCAACTGCTCTATGGTATAACTGCTGATATCTTTTGAACCTTCTGTTTCCCCTAAACTGGGGTGAACCTCAATGACAATTTGCTTAAAATCCAAACCGAGCACCGAGCAGAGTGAATTCAAAGAAGTCATGCAATCAAGAACCTGCTTCAGACGGTCGCTCTTCCAGCAAAGAAAAATAAATGAAATTATGTCAAAATAAGGATCATTAGAATGGATGATACATCCTATTATGAAGAGAAAAACCTTTTCCTTGTGAAGTGACTGCAGCTCTCCGAGCAATTCTTCCAACTTTCTTAAAGACAAATCAGTTTCATCCACTTCGGTGTCTGTTGATGTATTCTCTGCTGACCCATAAATTTCACTCTTATGGTCTTGTATCTGCTGTAAGATTTCCGTAAATTGATTTTTTCTATCGCATTTCCTCTTCCTCAAATCCTCTATCTGTGGAAGAATGGCATCAAGTTCTGCCTTCAAGCTTCCAAGATTCTGATCAGACAGCCCCATGAAACACCATTTACAACGTTACCAAATATTCCACATCAAAATTTCATTTTTTTTTTCTTGGTAGCCAATCTTATGAAATTGTTACAACAAAAATGATATGGCAAAAAACATGCTTGAATTATGTCAGTCTTTGAATTCATATTTCAGTTAAGCCATGTTTTCTAACAACACCATTAAAAGTTAACATTTTTTTTCCTCTTTTTTGGAGTAAATATGTTTCGTGGTGGTGCAGGATTTAGACATTATATTCAGGTTTAAACGGCCATAGTGGAGAGGTTAACGAAAGTTGTGCGTGAATGTAAGATTATCGTGTTGGCACCTTCCATGGTGACATGAGCACAAGGTAACTATTCCAGAATCATTTAGACATAATTATTCGTTCTGACCTGCCTAATATGTAAAGGCCTTTCTCCCATGGCGGAGCATATGGCAGCAAGCTCTGCTTCGGCATCAGCAATTGACTGCTTTAGCTGAGCTCTACAAGTGTTTGCCCAGTCTACTTTTCTTCTGTATATCTCTAAACAATCTTGTTCTACCTCGATCAATACTCTGTCCCTAACAGCATCAGATTCCCCTATCTCATCCCATATTGTCTGATAGTTTTACCAACAAAGCTTACATATAAATAATTACAGCATGATGAAAGCAAGACTAAGATTGCCATTGAGACGAGGACATAAAATTCACAATTTCAATCAATGTATTATATATATATAATGGGAAAATGAACGAAAAAAATCAAGTCTATCTAAGGCAACTTATGATTAAAATTTTTTATAAAAAACCTGCAATTCGTGTAAAAGAGATCCACACGCGGTTTCCATTTGCAAAAAGGGAGATTGACCATTAGACATTTTAAAGCACCTTCACCTGCACACAGAAGCCATCGTTTTAAGATTTCAAGCACAAATTTTGTTAACATATACTCTCACAATGACATTAGAAAAGTCAACTAACTTCAATCCAGTTAACAGCCAAGGGAATACTTAACTCCTGCGTGTAAACTGTAAAATATACCAAGAATGCACAACTCTCCATACAAAATGATGACATTAGATTTTAGTTTTTCCCACTATAGGAACTCACAGAATGCTTAAATTAAAACAAAACTTTTCATGATTTTCCCAATCAACCAAATATAAGAATTCTAAAAAGGGCATACCCAGCTCTTAAAATTCAGATCAGAAGACCAAAAACTTGCTTTTGTCAGTACATTTGGGAAAAACGAAAATTTGCAATCATTTACTTAAAACTCTCAACTTCAGCAAACACAAACACAAATACAAATAATTCATTTCTTTATGCACCCATTTCCTGTGCAATGGAACAATATTACAGCTATTCATATTTTCCCATATCGGAAGCACATCAATAGATTTTTTTACTTACAAATAATGTAGCCTATGTATTTGTGATTTTACCAATGGACAAAATATAATATAGCTAATCCTGCTCAATTCAACCAAATCCCTAAGAATCAAATTGATAAATATTAGATAATGAATTGATCAACCCAAAAATTGCACAATTTTTTTACTTAAAAACAAAACAAATTTATAGTTCTTCAATTTTGCAACCCCATTTTCGGAAAACATTTGTATATTTTAAGATACTAACTCAAACAATCGAGAAAAAAAACAACATATAATAAACATAGAACTGCCAACGTACCCGAAAATCAAAATGAAAAGAAAAAGAGGAAAACTTCTTTGTCTCAATTCGGAAGCGCAGTGAGAAATTTTGCAGGATTGAATTTGAGAAATTAAAGATTCGCAAATTGCTATTGTGAAGGAGGATAAAGTTGTGGATAGGAGAGAAAATAGAGAGAAGAAAGTATAAAATTCGACCGTTGAAGACCCGATTTTGCCGGATTCATCAATTATGCTTTAAATTTTCTGGCTGTGACATGATAAAATAAAATTACGAAAACTTTTAGCTTCCTAAAGTTTTTTTTTTTTTTTTTGATATCAAGGTATCCCAACTTACACCATATTAAATCCTGAACCTTCAAGACCCATGCCCCTAGAACTTTGGAGGGAGTAAATCGCGAGTTATTGTTGTTTCTAGAGTTTGAATTCACTCCTTCGAAAACAATCGGACAGAATTACCTGAATGCAGGAATTGATCAACAGGATCAGAAATTGTAATTCGAGCCCACCGACTTCACGATGTGTCCTTAAAACGAATTTGCTGCCTTCAATGGTGCTAAAGGCGTCCAGCAATCGTTTCCCAGGATAGAACGAATTTTTCGTCTCCTACGGAAGCAGCACTGCAGTCTGTAGGAGTTCCAACAAACTCAACGAAGTGTTTTTGACTTCGAGACAATATCAGAACGAGAGAGAGGGAAATGAGATTCAAAGCACAGAAAGTTTGCAATGAAAATGGTGTAAATTTTCTGGTAGAAAGGCTGGCTATTTATAGACTTGTTCGTGGCCATTCGAACAGTCATCATCTTTCAGACAAGCCTCAAAAATCCGAACAGACATACTGTTCTTAAAAGTCGTGTCTGTTAAGTCGGTTAACAGTCGACTAACAGTCGACTGTTTGGTCGGTAAACAGTCGAAACAGTCGACTGTTACAAGAAAATAAAACACCCGGAATAAGCCAAAATTTAAATAAATTTTGTACCCAAGAATTTGATTATTTACAATTTGGCCCAAAATTTTAAATAAATTTTGTCCAAAAAATTAATATAGTGTAAAGGTCGACCCG
>NC_036237.1:20893415-20896606 GCF_002742605.1 Olea europaea var. sylvestris | reverse complement strand
TTGGGGCCCAAACCCAATTCCAAACTTCCACCTTATAAACCACACCAAAGTTTCCTAACTTTCCTATGTGGGATAAGTGTTTGACAAATCAAATTCTTCCATAATCCTTAGTTTATGTGGGTTACTTTAACGCTTAATATTTCATTCAATTTTAAATGGTTTTCGATAAATAAATATATCACGTTAATCATCTCGCGGAGTAGAACGTGAATATGCTAGGTCCCGTACTATTTAAAAGGTGGGTCCCACTGAAATTTGGGTTCAAATTTGACCCATTAAACCATTTTTTCCAACAATCCCCCACATGAATGAAATATGTTGGCCTTTATTCCAAACGATAACATCTGATATGTTTTTTCAAAGAAAAAATTGAAGAAGACTGCATCGGGATAAGTAGTCAATGACTTTGAACTTTCTCTAGTAAAATCTATCGGAATTCCTTAGCCAATCAGTAACAAGTTGCTTTGAACAGTCAGCCGTTTGTGGAAACCTAGACAATAGAAGTCACACAGTTTTTCTTTTAACACAGTTGGTTCTCACGTTTGTGTCCATTTTGGCCTTGGACACCTCCTGGTTCATGAGTGATTTTTAGAGAATTCATGTTTACCTAATTCTCTTAGAAGCGGCCCCTTCTCACTCACATAGGTGATTTCCATAAAGAGTATTCTGCTATACTCCACTTGAACAAATCAAGATATAGAAATCATTAAAAGCGTATCTTAACCTATTTCGCGGCAGCTGGGCACTGGCTCATCATAGGAATGGGTAGAAGTAAAATCTTCCCAGTGCATACTAAGTTTTTCACAGTTCGGTTGTCCCATTGAACCTAGATCTTGGGATCTCCAGTCAACTAGGTTGGGTTGCCACCATGAAAACTTTTGATTATTTTATTAGTTTTAATCCCATCCCCTTCGATGAACTTTCGACTTGCTCTCTTGTTAAACTTTTAGTTAGCGGATCCGCAATATTCTCTTTTGATTTCACATACTCTATAGAGATAATGCTAGTAGAGAGCAATTGTCTAACAGTATTGTGTCTACGACGTATATGTCGAGATTTACCGTTGTACATTGTATTTTGTGCCCTTCCAATTGCTGATTGACTATCGCAATGGATGCATATAGCAGGCACTGGTTTTATCCAACATGGAATATCTTCTAGAAAGTTTCGTAGCCATTCGGCTTCTTCTCCAGCTTTGTCTAATGCAATGAATTCAGATTCCATTGTTGATCTAGCTATACATGTCTGTTTTGAAGATTTCCATGATATTGCAGCACCTCCAAGTGTAAAGACATATCCACTTGTTGATTTGGAGTCTTTAGTATCTGATATCCAATTTGCATCACAGTATCCTTCAAGTACTGCTGGATATCTCGAATAGTGTAATCCAAAGTTTTGGGTATGTTTTAAATACCCTAAAACTCTAACAATAGCTTTCCAATGATCAGTGCTTGGATTACTTGTATATCGACTTAGCCTACTAATTGAATAGGCAATATCAGGTCGAGTGCAATTCATGACATACATTAAACTGCCAATAATACGAGAGTATTCCAATTGAGACTTACTATCACCAGTATTGGAAACAAGATGCATACTAACATCCATAGGTGTTTTCATAGGAATAATATTATATTTCTTGAATTTATCAAGAATATTCTCAATGTAGTGTGATTGACATAATATAAGACCATCAGATGTTCTAGAAATTTTAATTCCTAATATAACATCGGCCACACCTAAATCCTTCATTTCAAATTTACTTGTTAGCATCCTTTTTGTAGTTTGAATTATGGTATCATTGTTACCCATAATCAACATGTCATCTACATATAAACATACCATGACATATCCATTTGGAGTGTTCCTGACATAAACACATTTGTCACACTCGTTAATTTTGAAACCATTTGACATCATAACCATGTCAAATTTTTCATGCCATTTCTTAGGAGCTTGCTTTAATCCATATAATGATTTAACAAGTCGACATACTTTCTTTTCTTGTCCTGAGGCCACAAATCCTTCAGGTTGCTCCATATAAATTTCTTCATCCAATTCCCCATTCAAAAATGCCGTTTTAACATCCATTTGATGTATTTCCAAACCATTCAATGCTGCTATTGCAATAAGCATACGTATGGATGTGATTCTTGTCACAGGAGAATAGGTATCGAAATAATCAAGACCTTCTTTTTGCTTATAGCCTTTAGCGACAAGTCTTGCTTTATATTTGTCAATTGATCCATCTGCTTTCATTTTCCTCTTGAAAATCCATTTACATCCCAAAGGCTTATTTCCGGGAGGGAGGTCTACTAATTCCCAAGTATGATTTTGTAGTATGGATTCAATTTCACTATGAACAGCTTCTTTCCAATATGAAGCTTCGGTTGATGACATAGCCTCCTTAAAACTCTGAGGTTCATTTTCTAACAAATATGTTAGAAAATCAGGCCCAAAGGAGGTTGACGTCCTAGCCCTCTTGCTTCGTCTAGGTTGTTCATTTACAGATTCTTGATCTATAGTCTCTTCGTTTTCACAAGATCTCTTTTGTGAATTTGATTCACCTTGCATATTATAAGGAAAAGTATTTTCGAAAAATGTAGCGTCCCTTGATTCAATAATTGTATTAACATGCATATCAGGTATTTCAGACTTATATACCATAAATCTGTACGCATTACTATGGTAGGCATAACCAATGAATACACAATCAATGGTTTTAGGTCCTATCTTAACCCTTTTAGGTTTAGGAACTACTACCTTAGCCAAACATCCCCATACCTTCAAGTATTTATAATTAGGTTTGTGACCTTTCCATACTTCATAAGGTATCTTTTGCGTTTTTCGATGTGGTAGTTTGTTAAGAATATAGTTGGCAGAAAGCAAGGCTCCCCCCCACAAGTTCTGCGGTAATCCAGAACTTATTAACATAGCATTCATCATCTCCTTCAATGTTCGATTCTTGCGTTCAGCAATACCATTAGATTGAGGAGAATAAGGCGCGGTAGTTTGATG
Source organism: Olea europaea var. sylvestris (assembly GCF_002742605.1). Taxonomy (NCBI): domain Eukaryota; kingdom Viridiplantae; phylum Streptophyta; class Magnoliopsida; order Lamiales; family Oleaceae; genus Olea; species Olea europaea. The sequence goes on along the minus strand of NC_036237.1, from coordinate 20,893,588 downwards.
AATAATTCCGTGTTCCGAAAAGAATTTCTCAAATGGTGAATCATATTCACCACCTCTATCACTTCTTATGGCCTTAATCTTTTTGTTAAGTTGATTTTCAACTTCTAACTTGTAGTGTTTAAACACTTCAATTGCTTCGTCTTTGCTTTTGAGCAAATACACATAGGAATATC
>NC_036237.1:20872969-20891384 GCF_002742605.1 Olea europaea var. sylvestris | reverse complement strand
CCCAAAATTTTAAATAAATTTTGTCCAAAAAGTTAATATAGTGTAAAGGTCGACCCGGTCGGACGGACGGACGGCGGCGGCGCGCGCGTGTGGGTTTATGACCGAACCCAATGGGATATAGGTCTTCCCCCTTCCAAAGACTATTGGTACCCCTTGGGGCCCAAACCCAATTCCAAACTTCCACCTTATAAACCACACCAAAGTTTCCTAACTTTCCTATGTGGGATAAGTGTTTGACAAATCAAATTCTTCCATAATCCTTAGTTTATGTGGGTTACTTTAACGCTTAATATTTCATTCAATTTTAAATGGTTTTCGATAAATAAATATATCACGTTAATCATCTCGCGGAGTAGAACGTGAATATGCTAGGTCCCGTATTATTTAAAAGGTGGGTCCCACTGAAATTTGGGCTCAAAGTTGACCCATTAAACCATTTTTTCCAACAGTTATGCCTCCATTGGATCACAGGTTCCCCCCATTGACTGTACACTTCTGCGCACAAGATACATTCCTCCACAGTGATTGCTCCATATCAGAATTTTTGACCGCAGGTTCCCACCAAGAATCGAACTCTCTACCTTGCCGCTGGAAGCAAGCCAATATTAATTGATCCACCAGTTGAACTGTGCCTGGGGGAGCTTCCTAAAGTTTTTGACAATAATAAAGATGTCTTCTTTCTTTTTAAAAATTTTAGAAATCTCCTTTTTAACATAAATTTTTCATTTTACCATTCTTTCTCCTTATGGAATTAATTGTCCCAATAATTTTTAAACTTATGTATGAATCTTTGTTTGTTTACTGTCAAGTTTTGACTATTAAACTTATTAAAATGTTAAATATTATTTACTAGCATAACATTCATTACTCAATTCTAAGGAAATGGTGACATAGCAGACGGAATGCACGGGTGGCATAACTCACAACACACCAAATCCCACTTAAGAAAAGATGTCTTTGATTGTTTTCTGTATTTTTTAAGACATATTTGATTACTTCCTATACTTTTAAAGAAATATTTGATTGTTCGCTATTTATAGAGGTGGAATGGCAAACATGGTCTTCATTTCAAATGTATCCCAACTTTTATTTTTATTTTTATGATTTTGTAAATGTTAAAAAAAAAAAAACAATCTTAAAAATAAAGAAATAAGTAGACTGGTAAAAAAATGGAGATATTTTTATCCTCATTTCCTCCCAGACTCCTTCCCATGCGTTTCGAAATTCTCCAATACGGGGATAGGGAGTTGGGATGGCCGGCCCAGCCCCACCTTGTGGCCATCCCGAATGCATCAACAACCATTAGAAAAAAATTGTACAACTGGTCCCTAATCTATTTTTAGAGTAGCAATTTGATCTTCAATTTCTCAAAATGAACAAATTATTTCTTCAAATTCAGGTCGTGTTTGATATGTTACTTTTTCTTAATTATAATAAAATCTATCTATAGGAAGCTCAGCAGTTAAAAATAATATTTTAGTATATTCTGATAAAAGTTAATAAAATGTGTAGTTAAAAAATTGATAGAAGTTGTAAATCTAAAGAAATGTATTATTAAAATTAATTATTGTCTTTGATTTAAATGTTTATAAACTTTTTAAATTATACCCTGGAGCATCTCCAAAGATTCTTTATTTATAAAGAGCATCCTAAGAATTATGGAGAATATTTTTAAATTTAGATAGTCAAAATTTTTATGCACTCCGGTATTACTCTCTATTTTAATAAATAGGGTATTGAAATTTGTAAATTGTTAAATGTAATCATTGTATACATTAAGTCCCTATTTGTCTACCATTATTTGATGAAATCAGATCTAAAACAGTGAATTTTATGAGAGTATGCAGTTAAAAAGTAGGAAATTTTTTTTGAGTTTATGGGTAATATAGTTTATTGTGAGAATGTGTAGTTGAAAAAGAATTTGAGATTTTTTTTTTGAAATAATGGTAGACAAATGGACCGATAAACATCTCCAGAAGACTCTTTTATTTATAGTGTATTTTATGTATTATAGAGAGTATCTTTAAATCTTAAGACTCAAAATTTTTATGCTCTCCAAAATGCTCTTTATTTTAGCCCTTTGTTTTATTTTTCTCAAGAAACTTTTATTGGTTTCTACTCATATTTTATTTTCTATAATTTTTTATATGTCAATGAGCAATCAATTTCAATATGGTTTGAATAAATTAAGAAGTAGAGTATTGAATTTATGACTTATTAATTGCAATCATTGTATATTAAGAATATAAGGTGAGAGTCAAACCCACTTTCTATCTTACAACGTTAAAATAGAGTCATTTGAAAATTATTTTTAAACATTAGCTCTTTAAAATAAAGAACATTTTATATTTAGAGAGTCTCTTATAAATGATCTAAAAATCTAGAGTGATTTGTCTCTCTAAATTAAAAGAGTCAAACTCACTATTTATTTTAAAATGTTAAAATAATGGGTCTCTTGGAACTTCTTTTTTAACATTAGCTCTTCAAAATAAAGAACATTTTATATTTAGCCCTATTTGACAAGAATTAAGACAATTTCTCTCTCAAATTAATTTTCAACAACACATTTTTATAATAAAATATTCTGCACATAAATCCAATTTTTTCTATTTTTTTATTACATTTTTTTCCAAAAAAATCACTATTCCAAAATTCTTTTTTTTTTTTTTTAAAGAAGATGTTTTTAATGATTATCAAATAGGGACTTGGAGAGTGTCTCGGGGATGCTCTAAGAGTTATTTCAAATGTAAAGGGAAGAAAATTGCATTTGAAACCTTGTTCCATAAGAATATAACCAAAAATAATTTTGTTCACTTTTCATTAGGGCTGAACAAAACTCTCGAACTGAACTAAATTGAATCGAACTGTTCTTCTTAAGTTAAATACTCGAACGGGTATATAAATTGAGAACCGACGAGTTTAGTTTTATTTTTCGGTTCTAAATTAAGAATCGAATCTCCCTATTTTTTTAATTAATTTATTTTAAATGAGCCAAATTATTTTATTTTTTCTAAATAAATTTGCTAACTAGTTAATTTAGCTCAAACCTAAAAACATAATTTTCCTATTTCTGATTCTTAGTTCAAAACCAACTTAATCAAATTAATCTAAATTTTATCCAGATCTGTTACTCTACTGTATTGTCATTTCTATCGTTTTGAAGAAATTGAATTGAAACTCGACAATGCCCCTCTTAATTATTGTGAGTTCACTATCTTCTTCTTTCTGTGATTTTAACAATCAAATATCTGAAGAGCTCAACAAAAAGATACGCAAAAGACACATAAAATTAGACTACGTTATTATGTAAGAGTTTTAAGATTGAACATATTATTAATTGAATTAATGTAGCTTTATAAATATTAAAAAATTTAATTATAATATGAAACCTGGAAGCCGAACCTAACCAAATGGTACCAAACCCAAACGGTTCCATAATTAAATTTGAACTCAACGATTCCACTTACTAACACTCAAAATTTTTGGGTCCTGTTCAATTTTCGTTAGAACTGAATCGAATCAAGCGATGTCCAGCCCTACTTTTTATTATGTGTAGGCTAATGGGTAAGTTGAAATACTAAATAAAATTTGAGCCTCAAAGTTGAAATTGTCGGTAAGTTATTAAGCATTTAGGCTTTTATTCTTAATTATTTATTGCTAAAATTGTATTTACGCAGTTTTTTTTATAAAATATGTTAATCGTAGTTTAAACCCTTTCTTGAATACAATTGGAGTGAAAAATGGTGGAATTGAAGCTTAACTCGGAGTTGTTTCGTAGAAATTAAAAAGACTAACCGGATGGCACATTAGTGATTAAAAATAAAAATAGAGCTATCGAAAGAAAATTACAAGTTTCGAGTTGAAATTCAACTTTTGGAAAGTTTGGGGACTCGTAATCAGCAAAATGTTTTAATTTATAATCATGACATCATAGGAATTTGTACCATGCAATAACAAGTGCTTATACGAAGCAAAAATTATTTTAAATTTTGATTTATAAATATAAACCTTCGTCCAACAATCAAACAAGTGCTTATGTTCATTAACTATACACACATTATACAAGCCAAAGTAGGCTTCTAGGATTTCAAATCCACATTTCTTTCATGGAAGAGAGCCAAAGAGGAAGTTTATTGGCACCAACTTTGTTAGAGTGCCCGTTTTGGTTGAAACACTCACATCTTCAGAAGCTTGGTCTGAAGAAGCCTTAGTGCAACCAGTGGCGTTTGTGACTATAGATGGAGTATGCAATCGCCTAAAATCCTGCTTTTATGAAAGGCCCCAAAGATAATTATTACTTGTTCATAAAAAATTACAAATAAAATAAAGTTCAAATGTAATCAACCAAGCCAATTTAACTGCCTAATTAGCAGACGTACTAATTTTTAATTAAAATGTAAACGTCACGTTAGATTGGTCTTTATTTGTAGAAGTATTTAAAGATTAATTATTTAGATGCCTTAGTAAGTCCAATTAAAGTAATCTTGTTTTCCACCCCTTTTTATTTCCCTTAATGGTACTATTTTTGAAGTATTTGAACTTGATATTGGTAATTTAAGAGATAAGGGTTATGACAATGGTTCTAATAAGAAAGGGAAGGATACCTATTTTATTTTTTGAAATATATCGAGAAATTGAATTTGGACATGACAAGATTACTGTTAAAGAAATTATTATTCAAATGAAAGTTGAACATGCATTTCATGAAAAACATATAAATAATAGAAGGAAACACTCTGATTAAAATTTCAATGATGAGATACCATATTCAGTTGAAAAATCTTTTAGAGCTGATTATTTTTTATATATGTTGATTAGGTTCTTTCTTTACATAAGTTAAGGTTTGAACAATTTAAAAAAATATGAAAATATTTTTGGATATTTGTTTGTCCAAAAATATTGAATATTGCAAATCATATATTTTTAAAATGTTGATGTGATAAGTTTGAAAATTTTTCGAACCACAATAGAAATACTGATATTATATTTCTCAAGATTGTAACAATTTATGATTGGATTGGACCACTATAGGGTTTAGGGAAAAAATTCTTTATTTATGTTGCACTTTTGTGTAGTTCACATAATATCCTAATAAACTTAATCAAATTAAGTTTGATTCCTTGTAGAAACTTAAACAAATGTATTATTATTATTTTTTATTTTTTATTTTAAGCGAAAATTGTATCCACACTTAAATGAACACTTATGTTTGGTTCAAAATTTCTCGACAAACTAACTTTGGCGGACCCAGACGACTTGGCTTAGGGGGGCAAAAATAAAATTTATAGGGTATCTTCTAATAAAAAAAACTAAGGAAAAAAAAAAGCTAAGCAATAATTTTTTTTCCCCAAAATCTAGGGGGTCAATTGCCCCTATAAACCCCCCCTAGGTCCGCCCCTACCTACGATTTATGTAACGAAAAAATATTATCCCCACCATATCGCATTGGCATTTGGGAAGTATTTCTTAAAAGTCAAAATAAAGGGCATTTAGGAATTTTAATTTAATCAAGAAAGTAAATTATTGAGAGTATATGTGTGTATTGAGTTATAAGATCTATACACATACCTCAAATAGATATACATATCATCTTTAAAATATTAAATTTCCTTTTCAAGATTATTTCTAAACTAATTAGACTTGAAACTCAAGATTAAAAATCCTTAAATTTTTTGTAAAATCTTGAGATACAATTTGTGTAAAGCCTTTGTTTGTTTACTCCAATGCCGGCCAGCCAAAAGAATCAGCCGGCTAATGTTTATAAATTGTTTATAAACAATCAAATTACTTTTTATTCATATATTTTATGAGACCCACAGGTACTCGTCACTTATCCATCACTATTCTTTATTTATTTAAATTTAAACAAGTTTATAAACACTTTTTAGATAAACTTTAAAGTAAAACAAAATAAAACGAATTTTAGAACTTTTGTTAAGAAGCGATATATTTAGCCATGTTATGAATATCCTATATCTCTTACAATAGAAAAGATTAACGAGACATTTCTTGTTTCTATTGATTAAAAAATAAACTTATTTTTATAGCGAGCGTATAATTTAATTATTTTTCAAGCTATGCTTATCCCATCAAAGCAACCAAAAAGATATGTGACGAGAGGAAACGATCTCCTACTCTCAAAAATAAGTTTCAAAAATATTTTATTTAACTTCTTCAAACGAAAGAAAGGAAAGAAAGGACTAGCAACAAATAATCCCATTTATGGACAGCGCCAATGTGGCATCGGCCATCAAGAATAATTCAATAATAAACTAAGAAACGGCAAAATAATATTCATTCTTCCTGAATTTACGATACATTGAGAGAGACGATACATTCCAGCAAGAAGGAAACCAATCCCTTGTGTGCGTATGTCTCAACTGTCCAGCAAGATTAAAGAAAAAATGAACGATGTTCCTACTTCCTAGAATGAACAAATGTAACAAGAATATCCACATCGAATCTTCTTGAAATCAAGCCCTATCCAAGAGTTTATCGCCTTTACAGACAGGATTTTCCTTCATCAACACAAGCCGAGCTCCAGTCCTGTAATCTAACTTGCATTCATGTTCCTCTGGATATCTATGCATCCCACAAAAACTGCCCCCGCATTTACATCCAAACCCTGTCAATCCAACCTTCTTGTTGCAAGATTCACATCTGTTCTTCACAATTGGAGGATTATTTTCTGCGCTAACTTTAAGAGAATTCATGGCATCAACCAAAGGATCGGTTGACAGATTTTTGGAAACTGAAGAACTGGAGGAGGAAGAAGCAGTTGTTTTGTTGAAGCACATTGTTGCTGCAGATTTAGCTATCTTTTCTTTGAGAAGATCTTGATAGCACTTCGAACACAAACCATGATTTTGTGGGCTTCCATAGAATTCTTGACATCTGTTGCAGAGTTGCGGAGTTCCTAGTTGGGAGTTTTGTATTTTATCCATTATTGGCTACGGCCTCTGGGATAACTCGAGATGACTCGTCTGTATTGTACGGATCAACAACTGAACAGCTCTGATCTTCGGTGACTATAAATCTTCTTTTTCTTACGTGAGTGTGTGTGTTCTATACTGCAAAGAATTTGTTTGTATACATCGTATATTGCTTTGGGAGTTTATGAATGTAGGGACTGAGGGTATTGTTCATTTATATAGAGGGCCTGGGGCAGTCAGATTTATAATAGGATTTTTATATGTGTGTCTGTACATGGTAACATGAACTAAGAGCTGGGAGAAGTTTTGATCAGGTTTCCTTTTATTATGTTTTTCATTAGTAAAGGGACTAGGATAACAGGTTTTCCTTAAAACAGAGGTTCGAACCAAATAAAGTACACTTATAAATTCCTGTTTCATGGATTTTTAATTTCGTTTACATAATAAAGTCTTTTAGTCCAACTCGAGGTATTGTCCAAATAGATAATCTAAAATTAATTAACCAAATAATGGCTTTTAGTTATTTCTAAATAGGGCTCAATGAATATATAAATTTATATTGATTACATAGAAATTTTTAACATAAAAATTCATAACTGAAATAACTAGGTTAGAGAAGTGTCCATGCACAACTGAACGTTAGTAGACTTTGACCTCAAACCTGAAATCATAGAAGAACTCCTCAATAGTACACTCCAATCACAGTTCCAGAACTTCTGGACTTCTTTCTCCCTCGTTGAACACCAAAAAAAACTCGTTATTCAGAATTTGGAACTCCAATCACCTCTCCAAATTTTCAAAACTCTAAAGGCTATTTGGTAAAGGATTTTGTTGATGCTTGATCTTTCGGTATTTTGATATTGTGCTGGAGTCAAGAGAATTATATATAATTGATCTTCAACAAAATATGCCTTGGATATTTATAACATATACGTTTGAGGTTGTTTTAGATTGTAAAAAGGCTAAGAACCTCAATGTAGAGTTTCACCACGTAATACAATTGCTAGAGTGGACTTCGGGTACTCAACAGGCGCTCAACTACTCTAAAAATTACTCGAGTAAAGTGCGTTGGAATGCTAGCTCAATGAGCTACAATTTTTCTAGAATTATCATTTTTTCAGTTTTGATGTTTTCGATGCGAAAAATGGGTCTCAACTTGTGTTTGAGAATTTGGAGCATAACCAATGGCATTTTGACATTTCTTTGACTTCTAATTGCATCACATTGATCATAAGTAATCTTCTTGGATATTTCATGATCTTCTTGAGCAAACTTTGAGTCCTTCCAATGACACTTCCAATACCTGACTTCTCGACCATAATTACAACTCGATTAAATGATATTTTGATCACGAAACTTGCTAACACTTTAGACCTAACAATAACCGTTTTAAGAATGTCAATTTCTATTATCTTAAGTAAGATATTTCTCAAAATCTGCATTCTTAATTTTTAGTGGCGCAAACACTGTATTTTGTAATTTTCCCCCCCTATTTTCTTAGAACGAATTTATTTGTGGGTACTACTACTTAACAAATTCCTTTTGACTAGCAATTGGTAATTTGAATGAATGTATTTTTACCCCCTTGAATAATCTCTTCTTCATCGTTATGTTTCTTTGTCATATCATTTTTGCCATGACAAATTTAAAATATATACTCTCCAACATCCATCACAGTTATATAGTATAGTCCATAGATATGAACATGCACGCTTTGGATGAATTTACATATTGAGATTTTGATATTAGTACGTTACAATCGTAATGACTAAATCTTAGTTTCTTTAACTCCCTTAATATTATCATCTTCTGGACACAGAATACTTATTCTTCAAAGCACATGTATATATACTTTTATAGCAAAGAAAGTAGCTAAAAGAATTGGAATCAAAGTTGTCAGCATATATATTTTTCTTAGTATGTGAAACTGCTTTAATTTGTTTAATTATAAAATTAATGGTATCCTAAAAATTGTTTGATGAGGGGAAGCAATCAGCTATGCTTTAAATTTTCCCAATAGAAACTATAATGAAAAAAAAGAAAAAAAAAAGACGAGAAACAACTAGAAAAGTTAATTTCTAGATTGAATCAATCCCTATGCATGAGTTATATATCCTTTTATTTGAGAAAATCTTAATAGCACTTTGAGCGGAGACCATGATTTTGTTGGAAAATGTATACCTTATTTATCTAGGTAAGGTAATTAGAGAGTCTTTAGAATTATACATGCTAACTTTCCTAATTAAATACCGTTACTGTATTCATAAAAATTCTAGTAGAATCGACTGTGATACTTATATTCTAATTGAATGAATACGTGTACAATAGATCATGCATTAGTTGATTCGTATATTCATGAATCATGTTGGGAATAATTGGAAATTAATGTTTAATACATTTGACTAGATCAGATGCATGTTTGTAAAGCCTATAAAATGCTAGTCATTTTATTCATTTTCATAAGTCAATTTGGAGAGTTAAAGAAATGAAGTCGAGTTTTAAAAATTGTTGTTTCATTTCCAAATTTTCAACGAAAGTAGTAATAGAGCAAGTTATAGGAGTGTGAAAAGAAGAGATGGCAACAATAATTATCTTCCCCGTTCTCAACTCACTAATGACAACTATAACACGTGGTGCATTCATATGAAGACATATCTTGGAAGTCAAGATTTGTGGACCTCATAATAATTAAAGAAGGCATGTCTCAAGTAAAAAGAGAATTGCAACAATCAGCTAAGAGAAAGGATTAAAAAATTCTAAGCACAAATTATCAAGCTCTTGGTGTTACAATTTTTCAAAAGATGTCAAATACTCAAAGCAAGCATGGGAGATTCTAAAAACACATACAAAGATGCAATCAAAGTGAAAAAGTTCATCTTCAATCTTTTAGAGCGAAATATGAAGCCCTATCCATGAAGGAATATGAATCAATTTTAGATTACTCTTCGTAAATTTGATAGTTGTCAACGAGATGAAAAGGTTTGATGAGAAAGTAAGTGAACAAAAATTTTTTTTTGACCTTTACATGAAAAAAATAGTTTTATTATGGTGGCAATCTAATTATCATAAAATTTGGAAGAAATTATTATTGATGAAGTTGTGGGCAAGTTACAAGCTCACGAGGAAAGATTATAAAAATATAAAATAAAATAAAGAATCAATGGAACAAGTCTTTTTTGAAAGACAAGGAAGAGAAAAATCATATGAATCAAAGAGGTAGAGGACGTAGAAGAGAAGATAGAAATTTTAAATATTTCCTTCCAAAAATGAAGGGAAATATCAAAATTGACAATTCAAGAAGGTGAGGAACACGTAACTCTCAAAGAGGTGAAGGAAGAAAAAAACAATGGTGGGAACTATGATAAATCTCAAATTGAATGTTACAATTGGCACATACTTGGGGTCATTTTGCATGAGAGTGTAGGAGTAATAACGTGAAGGCAAGTCCAGCTACGTTGAAAATAAAGACACAGAAAAAGAAATTTTACTCTTAATGCTACAAGAAGGAGAAAACAATTCTTTGTACTTATACGTCAAAGCAAAATAATCATATATGTGACAAATCTATTTTCATGGAACTCGAAGAAATTAATGGACGTGTTACATTTGGTGATGATTCGAAGGTGAAAGTCAAGGGAAAAAGTAAAATTTAATGAAGAGCGAAGAACACCAATACATTTTAAATGTTTACTATGTTCCTTCTAAGAAGACAAATAATTTGGTCAACTTTTGAATATAGACCAACTTTTAGCTACAAGGGTAAAACTATTTGTACACCATGGTTTATAATTCCCTCACATGTTGAGGGGGGCCACATGAATTAGAAATCTGTGGGCCAGCACTTAGTCCTATACACCAAGCATAACCCTTAGCTACAATCATCTGCAAATGCTTCCAGACACCAACTTGTTATACTAAGTTTGAAATCGAAGGTGAGCATCATATAGAAATTCCGACCTTTCATGACGAGCATTGCCCCTAAAGCTTCATCTTGTAGATGTTCAGATGATGGATGTCTTACCCTGAAAACTTATCCATCTTTAGAATTTTGAAATCAATAATTCAATAAAGATCGACTTGCCTTTGATCTCTTTTGAGAAAACAAGTTTTCATCATGTCGTCCAATTTTTGGGCTGGGGTTCCTCGTCCTTGTCCTGCATTTGAAAATGCTTCATATTCTCATTATGGCGACTAATAGGGATGTGAGGGGTGTCCATGATAGCTCCTCGCTCCCATCGAGTCTATCGAAGCACTGTTGGACGCTAAGGGTTTCCTTTCTCCTTCCCTCCGTTGGACCGCTTGCGGCTTGGGATGGTAATCTGGCTCGTGCCGCCCGTGGCTCGACTCGAAAAAAGCTCGAGCCCGTCCGACTTGAGGCTCGGGTCGAGCCCCACTTTTAGGTGCCGGACAAAGTTCGAGCCGGCTCGAGACAACCGATCATATATTTAATTAAAAAAAATTAAAGGCAGGTTGCTCTGCTGCCTTTTAAAAAAAAAAATCTAAAACCAAACAAAACTTGAGCTGGCTCGGCTTGGGTCGAGCCTAATTTTTTTTTTTGTCGAGCTTTTGCTCGGTTCAGCTCGAGCTCGAATATTTTACTCAAAGTGAGCCCGAGCCTAAAATTTCGAATCGACTCGTTGACATCCCTATTTGGGGCGGTCATGAAGGTTCCATCTGTTTGGTGGAATGAAGCATCCTGAGATATATGGTTACTATGGGCATTGGCACTCAAAAAGACTTTATTGGTTTCGATCAACCATGCTAGATATTTAAGTTCAATGATGGATTTTCATTTTTAGAAATCTTTTAGCAATTTATCATTGGAAATTTGAAAAAAAAAAAAAAAGACAAAAACACTCAATCATAACCTGTCAAATCACCCTATTTTCTACAGTCTATTTGCAATCCATGTCCAACCAGCTTTATTTTTCAATACCTTCTGCCATCGAAAGCCATTGATTTGTTAGTTAATCATTGTCCTCATCTGGACATTCTCCTCCTCCAACTGTTGGACATCCTGTGGCAAGTACGTATATCAATGTCAAGGAATTGACAAGATAGTGTCCTTTGTAGCCTAAAAGTCTAAACGATTGTTGATCCCTAAAGGTATGCTGATGTGGCATACGATATTGGAGGACTTCAGTGAAATGAAAAGATTCTTTTTCTTTTTTCTAATAATTCAATTGAAATTGTTCTATATACCCGTTGTTTGAGCTTCATGATATATAATTAGTTTTTGAATGTATTTTGTAATAGTAATTTTAAATTTTAAATTTACGTATAATATAATTTTATTGAATAATGTGATTAAAAAGAAGAGAGAAAAATAATTTTAGAATGAATGGATTCCAAACCAAAGTATGGTAAATACCAATACTTTTAACCCATAATTTTGTTAAATATTATAACTTGGTATTCAAATATGCCCTCAACATATTTTAAAAGTAAATTTATATTGGTGTTCTTTGGAGTTGCATCGCTTGGGAAATGCATTAGTGCTCCATAATACTAAGAGATTAACATAAATAAAGTAAAAAGACTTCATGTAAAAGTACTTTCAAACCCCGTTTGAAAAACCCAAAAAAAGGGGTTATATTCGATAAAATAGTATTTTGAAAACAAAAAAGGGGTTGCGTTCGATAAAAATAGTATTTTTGGATCATACCAAAACAATATTATAATTTAGTCATCATTTGATAAAATTTATAAGTTATCTATAAATGATTAAACTTTATTTTCAATTACACATTTCATGAACTCACATGTATTATCCAATTATCCACCGCTCGTAATTATCTATTTATAGATTAAATTATTAATAAATTCTTCCCTAAGAAAGCTAAATTACATGTTAAAACATTGACTGTCATTGAACTTGTAACAAAGTTTCGATTGACTTGATAAACTAGATTCGTATTAATCAAATAACCCAATTTCATGCCACTTGTTTAGACTTAAAAATCAAATTAGAATTTTCAGTACAGACACGAAGAAATGGAATTTCAATAACGAGTTTGAAAGAAGCGGAAATGATTTTCTAAGCACCGGTGATATGGCACGCATTTGCGAGTCAAAATCCTTGAACTTTGATTTTATGAATGGGAAATTTGTACTTCTTGTCTCCAATTTTTATGAAATATAAAAATCTATCATCAACATTTTATCCTAAATCTTTCAATTATGTAAAAAGACTGGCCAATTCTTTCATTTTGGCCATAAAATGTCGAGTTTGCCCTTCTCTTTTAAGGAACAAAAATAAAAGAAAACGGTAAAATAATTTTTTTTTTAAAAAATTAGAAAAAAAAAATTGTAAATAGAGTCATGGAACTTTTCAAGAACTACAAATAAATCTCAATTGAACAATTAAATATATAATAACACATAAAATTAGAATTTAGAAAAATTCATTTTCCCCAGACAAACTCACGCAACATTCACAACACCCTATCCCACTCATCTTAATCCACCTATGTGCTAGCTACAAAACTAGGGGGTGTCAATTTAGTTCGCAAGTGGTTCGAACTCGAAGAAGGCCCTTAGTCTGCCCTACTCGAGGCTTGGGTTGAGCCCTATTTTGAAAAGTCGGTCCTGGCTCGAGCCACATGAGCAAGTTCGTGTCATGAGTTAATTTTAGCCTGTGATGAGCAGACCCATAAAAAAAGTTTGTTACAAGCGGTGACAGCTTTTGGCAATAGCAAATAGGCAGTTATGTTTTATATTAAAAAAATAAAAATGGGCTGGCTTATATTTTTGGTCCTTTTTTTTGTTGGTGGGGCCCGTTTCTTCAATTTTTTTTATTTGTTTTTTTGGTTTTTTTTTTCTTTTTGTATTTAAAAAAGTTCAATGACCTTTTTGGACCTTTGGCAAAGTTTAGTAACCATTTGGGCTATTGACTCCTATATTTATTACTAATTTGTAATTTTTTGAAATTTTGGAGTATTAGTTACAATTAATTCTCTTGTTTTCTATTCTATTCTTTTTCTTTTATTTGAATAGAGAGCAAAATCGTCAAAAAACAGTGAAAAGGACCTTCAGCGCAAGAAAGGTGGTAAATAAGGGCAAAAATGCCAAAAAATGAAAGATATGGACGTTTTCCATAATAACCTCGAAAGGTAAGGATGTTTTGCGCCAATTATCCTTAATTTTTTCTTAGTTCGAAGGGTAACTTATTGACGCAATTGGTAAAGCCCCATTAAAAACAACTCCACCTTATTATTCAAATTAAAAATTAGGTAAGCCTAATTTTCAAAACAAAATATGGGTTTATCATCCAATAGTGTTAGTTGGATACTAATCCACTTATACTCCGGTACTATATAGACAAAAGATACATGCAGAATTCTATGCAAAAGGAATAGGTGTGGAACTATAGAGAAGAATCCCATATGGAAGACCTAGTGCCTCTTAAGAGTTCTGACAGGAAGAGAGACAGAGCCAATTTCTGTTCCATTTGTTTGGGAAGAAAAACCTGGGACACCCAAGAAAGATTGGAAACCGATCCCTCGACCGATTAACCCCGTTGTGCTGCCAGTCAAGCTTGTTGCATCTATTCCCTTTGGATGGGAAGAGAAGCCCGGAAAACCACTTCCATGTTTCTCACTGTCACTGCCTGAATCAGAACCTGCACTGCCACAGACAATGAGCATCGGTTTCCTATCACCTCCCAAGTTCAGACTGTCAAGATGAAGAAGGAAGTGAGGAAGATATTGAGGATAACAGAGAAGGAGACGATGCGCTTGATTCGGAGATTGACACGTGCAGTTTCGTAATGGGCGATTCCTTCAGCTCCGCTCCATCTCTCCTAGCCAATGGCCTAATATCAAGCTCGGCACTCTTCAATTCAGTTCCCAAGCAGCAAACTTTACTTACACTGACAACAATCAATGGTGGGCAAGACCGAACTCCTGGTTCACCAGAAACAGACAGCAGCACAAGCAGATGTGCAACAGTAACCACAAGCTTGGTTGGAGCTTCGTTCTTGGAGCGGCTCTTTCCTCTTCTATCACCTCGGTCAAGTCTCCTTGACAACAGTGGCTGCTTAGAGAAGGACACTTCTCCCGCAGCAGATGCACAAAATATATATTTGCTACATGAAAGCAACGGCAGTCTTGTAAAAAGACCACTGCTGACGCTTGGAGAGATGATAATGATGAGCCGAAGAATGAGTTACAAAAGGAAAGCAAATAAAATTCATAAACAGCCATCCAGGGTAACTTTATTCTTTCCTGCTTTTCCCTAATGATTCAATCAGCAGTAATTAGATGTTCTTGATGCTAGTAAATACCATAGATTTATAGTAGAATTACCCGACTGCACAAATCCATGCCTCTAAGTTGAGATGGCTTTTAATTCTGCACCTTTTGCATGACAGGATCTTATTAAGGGGAATGCATTGGGTTGCTGCATCTTTGGACCTGGCAAAGGCATCACTGGATTGCACAGGAAGTGGAAGAGAAAGCTGCAACTAAAACTGATGTAGAAAAATCAGCAATCTGGTTTATAGTTTCATGCAAATATTTTGCTGCAACAAGTCAAACTCCAGTTCATTCCATTCTGAAACGTGGAATTATTACGAGTTTCTGCACATAACGAAAAGATTTGAATTACATCAATAACATCAGGATTATGACTCCAAATAAAACAATGATGATGGCACATTAAATCCTCAAAATATGCAATTAGTATAAAGCCTGGCCATTTAGATCCAATAATTCAAGTATCACAATGTTTTATGCAGAACGTTTACAAGTTTCAACAACTTTACTGATTCTTTCTATTACTAGAGGAATCTCCTTTTCATTTAATGTTGTAAAACAGCATCTGAACCATCCAGGTTCAATACAATGGCAGGCTGACCCAGGAGTTACATTAATCTTGGCTATATTTGAAAGTTTATCCCAGAGCTCAAGCTCCCCTTTCTCATTGTAAGGGCTGATTAATCTGCTCATATCAACCCAGCAACATAAACCCGCACTGCTTTTTGCAGATTCAATTCCCAGCTCTCTCAAACCCTCTACAAATAAATCATGCATCTTCTTTATTCTTTCTCTATTTGTCTTCATGTATTCCCGGGTAAATTTTATATCAGAAAGCATTGAAACTACTAGTCTCTGGGTTGGAGCTGAAATGGAAGCAAATCTTGCTAATTTCCTGGAAGCAGCCAAAACATTTTCATTGAAGGAATATATTACTCCAACTTTGAAACCAGGGAGAGAGAAATCTTTCGACAGCCCATATATGATATGAACCCTATCCCTGTCAGAATCTTCAGAGCCGAGTATCTGTGCCATGCTTACAAATTCCTCGTTGCCATACATTGAACCAGCAAATATTTCATCAGATATTATATGAATGTTCCTCTCTCTGGCAAAGTCTAGGAGATTGTAGAGCATATCCATGGACAGCACGTTTCCAACTGGATTAGAAGGATTTGAAATGAGTACTCCACGGACCTTTTGACCTCGTTTTCTTGCCTGATTAAAGGCTTGATCAAGAGCCTTTATATTTAAAGTGAAGTCATCACAGCTACGACAGTGAACAGGAATTAGCTCGACACCTGTTCGCCATCTCATGTCCCTATCAAAACTGCAGGTAGATAATATTGTTACTTCAGGCTTAAAGCAAGAAAAAGGTGAAAAGCAGAAGCAAATCAAACTGAAAGAAAACAAATAATAAAAGAAGATATAAACTCATAATTGGATATCAACTGTACATTATTGTAGTATAAAAAAGAATATATATTACCCAGGATAATAGGGTGTGGGAACAAGGAATGCATTCCCTTGGTCAGCCAAGCAAAAACTGAGTATCTCAAGTGCAGGAGTTGCGCCAGATAATAACACCACTGATGATGGGTTAAACGATATCGTTCTTCCCATAACTTCAGTCATAAAACCAGCCATGGCCTGCAGATTTTGAAAATATTTACATATTTAATACAAATTACTACACTCCAGTAAATGCAGGATTCACCTAACAGAACGAAATGAAGGACATTAATGATTACTGAACAATATATATATATATATATATATATAGACACTATTTGCCTCATTCGACCAAAGAGATGAATCTGAAAGATTTGAAACTACATATGAGATCACTAACTGTTTGTTTCTCACAAGGCAATTATAATTTTCTTTTGTGGTTCCTCTCTTTTAGGCCCCCTACATGCACGTAAAGTTAAAATTATTCATTCACTATATCTAGCATTTAAGAGCCCCAGCGAGAAATCAACATCGCGAACTAACATATTGTATCCTTCGTAGTCATCCACATATAATATAGGTGAGAGAAATTTCTATAGCAAAACAATATCATCAATGAACCCACATGCTCTCAAATATCAACTTCAGGCAGCCTAAATGCCCGTCAATTAAGTTTGTGATATTAACAAGCATGTCTGGCTAAGCTTAAATAGTTAACATAAGTAAGTTTCAAATAAATAATTTTTTTTATTGATCAAAATAGGAAATAAGCAAGTTGCTGTCTAATCCAGTAACTTATCCAAATATGTTTGGAGATGGAAAAATATTCAAAAGCCGAAATATTTCTGAACATGAGTCACATTATGGCAACATCAAATAGCATTTAGAGGCTCACACTATCTAATCAACATTTGAAATTTAAATTTTGCGAGCCTTTTACATTTCTGATCAAAGATTATAACATTGATAGCTTAATTACACATTACCACTTTCAGCTCCATCAGTCCATCCGCGGGTCGGTATGTAGCAATTCCACAAATGTTCAGGTCATTGCCCCCTTCTCCGAGCATTGAAGCACTCAAATTTTTCGAAAGCCACTCCTCAATCAAATCTAAAGATAACTTCAAAAGGAAGGAAAAAAAAAAACAATCAGAATTTAATTCCTAAAAATGCAGAATATCAAATAAGTATAAATTAGAAAAAAAAAGATGGAATTATTCATAAATCATTACCCTATTTTCCGATAACCCAAGCTGAATAATCCCATTCGGGTTATTTATTTCGTCATATGGGTCCTCCTGGACCCTATCCAATCCAATATAATACGGGGAATCATTAGGCTTGGCAATGGAGCTCGCCCTAGATGAGACGTGGACGCGCCCAATGGATCCACGCGTCAGCAAATTGGCGCGCGATGAAGAGCGAGGCAGTTCCGTGAGGTTCTCCGCCGAAGTGGACGGCGACAGAGTTTTAGAAGAACGGTGTCGTTTGAGGTAAACCTGAAGGAAATAGACCAAAGCGCAAGGAATTAGCGAGCCTAGGAGTAATCCACCCCTTCCCTGAACTATTCCTTGTAAGGGTACTATGAGCCTCATGCCGGTACGGGTCGGTTTTCGGGATCCGGGTTCGAGTTCAGATTCCGGGTTTCGGGTCATGTGAATAGTCAAGGGAGGAGAGAAGGTTGCCGGAAGCGTGCAGAGGCGGCGAAGGATTTTTGGTAGTTAGGAAGTAGAGTGTTAATTTTGTTTGTGGGTTTCCAGAAGTTTGACGATGTTT
>NC_036237.1:20856275-20872598 GCF_002742605.1 Olea europaea var. sylvestris | reverse complement strand
CACACCCCCCCCCATCCCCCGCCATAAAAACCCATATCAAAATGTAACAAACAAAAATATGAAGACAAAGAAACCAAAATATAACCCACTAGGGAAATTACCTAAATCAAAATGTGTGGGGTACCATCTCGCATCTCATCTCCATTAAGAAGACAAGGAAATCGAAGTGGCCGTTCATTTTCTTTCTTCTTTGACGTGTGCAAATGGGCATTGAGTTATTTTTATTTTTGCTCTCTCTTTCTCGATTGTGAAGGTACTGTAATCGTGTGTCTCTATGTGAGTGAGCAAAAGGAGAGTGTTTTAAGGTTTTCTTCAAATGGATACCAAAAGAAGGCATCTGGCTGGTTCACACAACAGAAATGAGTTTGTACTCATCAATGTTGATGGGGTACCATCTCGCATCTCATCTCCATTAAGAAGACAAGGAAATCGAAGTGGCCGTTCATTTTCTTTCTTCTTTGACGTGTGCAAATGGGCATTGAGTTATTTTTATTTTTGCTCTCTCTTTCTCGATTGTGAAGGTACTGTAATCGTGTGTCTCTATGTGAGTGAGCAAAAGGAGAGTGTTTTAAGGTTTTCTTCAAATGGATACCAAAAGAAGGCATCTGGCTGGTTCACACAACAGAAATGAGTTTGTACTCATCAATGTTGATGAGATTGGAAGAGTAAGAGCTTCAAAAGTCATTCTTTTTTGCCCTTTAGCATTTTCAGCTCTCAAATTGGTTGCAATTTGCAGCTCCAATTGATTTAAAAATTGCTTATTTTCGGTTTATTAACTAGATTCCATGCCCGGATTTATTTATTTATATTTTTTTTCTCTAGTCAAATTGTGTTTTTTAGGGTTCATATTTATGTGGGATACATTTTGATTTGGATTTTTTTTTTTTGTTTGGGGATGGAGGTGGAGGTGGAGGTGGAGGTGGAGGTGGCGGTAGTGGTAGTGGTGACGGTGGTCGAGTAATTGATTTTGGGTTTGAGGTGGAAGTGGGGGTGGGGTGAGAGGAAGAAGACGATTGGTTTTTTTTTTTTTTTTTTATAATTTCTTGTTTCTTATTTTTTTTTTCTAATTTAATTTCTAACTTATTTTAATGTAATAAATGGAAAATTACTATTTTACCCTTTCAAAATTATTAAAATATGGTCAAAGTCAAGTTTCATAGTGAACTAACGGACATTTGGATGAAAACCATCCAAAAGGGTCTCGCCGCAATGTTTCGAAAGGTTTGAGGTGACGATTGCAATAAATTAAATATTTGGGAAAAGTCTGTTAATGTTTTAAAGGTTTGGAGCCTCTACTACAATTATCCATTTATTATTTTTATTTATTTATTTGACCAACAAATTTTTAGTTCTAAATTTTTATTTGATGTTATAAATATAGTAGTATTTATGAATAATTTTATAACTCATGTAGTTCTAGTCATTATGATTATTGTAATCAACAAGTTTGTTTCATTAAATTTTCTTGACAAAGTTTTAACAAAGCATCATTTTATTACTCTAGATTATTTATACATTTTCTTTCATTTGTTAACATTTTTGTCCCATCTAATTTTTGCAAATAACATTTCAATGAGATAGTTATTATGTGAATAGTCATTCAATAGGAAGTGCTGTAAATATAGTAGTATTTATGAGTGACTTTATACACCTGCAGCCCTAATCATCATTATCATTATATCTCTTGTAGTCTTAATTCTTGCGTATAAATATTGGACTTTGATTCTTAATAAAATATATAAGTTTATTTTGTTTCTCTCTAGTTTATAACACGTGAAAGTATTTTACCCATTAAAAAGTATTATGTGGAGTATCTAGTAGACTAAGTATTTTAATCGGATTCGAACCTTTTGATTAGCGAGGTTACAATCCGGTTCCAAAAAAAATAAATTATCGTTGTTTTGTGCTTTTTTGAATTATCCTTCCTTCTTTCTTCCATTATTTGTTTTGTACTTTAGTTATGAAGAACAACAACGTTAAGAATATAGATTTTAGGGTAATTAGCATAAAATGTCTTTATCTTTCAATGTTATTGTGTAAAACGTTATCACCTTTTATTTTTTGGCATTTTTATCTCTACTTTCACATTTTATTTCGAAAATTATCATTTTCATTAAATTTTCCATGTAAAATGACAAATATACCCTCTTATTTAAATAAAACAAAAAACGAAAGAAAATTTAAATAACAAATTGCAATCATGCTCTCAAACTTTTTAAAAAGCTCGAATAAGTCTAAATAAATTATTAAAAGGGTAATTAGCACAAAATGTTCTTATTTTTCAATATTATTGTGCAAAATATCCATACCTTTCATTTTTTGACATTTTCATCTTTATTTTCACATTTTATTTTGAAATTAATTATTTTCATCAATTTCTCATTTAAAAGCTATAAAATAACAATTATTCCCTCCTTTTTTAAGCAAAATAAAAATAAAGAAAAGAAAATTAAAGAATAAATTATAACTATTCTCCCAAAATTTTCAAAAGTTACAAATAAATTTCAATAAATAATTAAAAAAGAAATTGATAAAATATAATTTATTTGTACTTTTTTGAAAAATATTGGAGTATAGTTACAATTTTTTCTTCATTTTTCTTTTCTTTATTTTATTTTGTTTAAAAAGAAATGGTATATTTGTTAGTTTACAACTTTTAATTGGGAAACGGATGAGAATGATGATTTTCAAAATAAAATGTAAAAATAATGGTGGAAATGTCAAAAAATGAAAAGACAGAGACATTTTGCACAATAATATTAAAATGTATGGACGTTTTGTAATAATTACCATTTTAATAATTTACATGGACTTATTCGCACTTTTTAAAAAGGTTTGAGAGTATGATTACAATTTGTTATTCAAGTTTTCTTTTTCTTTTCTTTTTTTTAAATAGGAGGTATATTTGTCATTTAACATGAGAAATTGGATGAAATGGATGATTTTCTGCAATGAATAGTGAAGGTAGGGGTGAAAATGTCGAAAATGGACGTTTTGCACAATAATATTAAAATCTAAGGACGTTTTATGCTAATTACCCTCAATTTTATGTAGATAAGAATATCTCCAAGAAATTCTCTATTTTTAAAAAGAATATTCTATTATTTAGAAAGTATCTATAAACTGAGTAAATTTTTGAAGTACTCTAACAGACTCTTTATATTTAATACTTAATTATACTACTCCTAAAAAATATTTATTATTTTTTGTATCTTTTATTTTAACTAGCTTTTCTCTAAATTATTATATTATTTTCTTACATTAAAAATTGAAATAATTTAAAATGTTAATTTAAAGAGTTTCTCTTGGAGCATGATTTTAAGTGTTGACTTTTTAAAATAGAAAGCATCTCATATTTAAAGAGTTTTTTGAAAATACTCTAATATTATTATTATACATTCAAAATTATACCCTCAACTAATTCAATAATATTGCATGCTGGAAGAATTTTTTTAACAATATGTAGTAGATATATATGACAAAATAAAGACATTTTGGCCTTTTTTGAGCCGCATTCTTTCAAAAAAATACATTATTAAATAGTAATTTGATATCATTTCAACCACACATTTTTTAATAAAATAATATTGCACGTAAATCCAAAATTTTCTTTATTTTTTAACCACATATTCTCCATTAATCTACTATTCCAAATTAAATTCTCCCAAAATAACGTGGCTCAAACACACACTTAGATTGGGTTATTTGCGACATTACCAAAAACAGTTATGAGCTGAATTAGATCAAGATATCATTGATAGCCATGAAATTGGAGAAAAAAATTAAAATAGGTATTGTAATTTTCTTGGGTAGATCTTTTGTTGATAGTCGCATAGATAAATGAAAAGCCCCCGTTTGGTAGCAATTTTTTATCTAAAAAATCAATTTTTGATCGTTATTTCACTATTTCAGTCATTATTTTTTACTTGTTCACTCATCGGTGGGATCCACTTTTCTTTCTAATGATAAAAAAAATCAATTCTCATAATCTCTACATAACAGACCCAAAATATATTTAGATGCCATGTCTTTGATACAAAAATTTAATAAAATTAGATATATTTTTGCTATTACTTGTTATTTGAATTGACAAGAAATTAAGGAACAACTACAGATGAGCCTCAAAATAGACCTCATTTAATGGTTCGTGTTTTTAGAACAGAGCTCGAGGAATTAAATAATGATCCACTCAAGAAAAAATATATGGATCTATTGCTGCATATATATGCCTTCGAGTTTGAAAAATAGGACTGCTACAATTGCCTCGTTGATTAATTTTACGAAAGGATGCTAAATTATCTCCCTATCTTTATTCAATTTTCATTAAAAGTATGATGCAAGGTCCTTGTCGCATTTGAATCCTGAAATCACATCTATGAATGCAGTAATAAGTGGAAATATGAATTTTCAAAAGATGATGTTGATAGCTATAATAGGTCAAATAGTTATCAGATGTATCAAAGATCTAATGACAACAAAAGAGGTCAAAGTTAGAAATGAATATTTAGATAATAGGTGGACTATTGCTTATAACTCATATTTGTTAATTAAGTCCCTGTTTGATTCTTATTATTTCTTCATTAAAATGAAAAATATGACCGTTATCCATCATATCAAGTCACCAAATTTGAATTTCTATCTCTTGTATGGGACCCGTAACGGCTATATTTTTCATTCTCATTCTTTCAAAAATGAGAAACAAACGGGGGCTAAATATAACTTCCTTATTAATGTTGAGATGTGTTTTACAATTCAAGCTGTCAAGCATTTGAATAAATGTGTTTACAAAGGTCATGACAATATTAATTTCTCAGTGAACGATGATGACGACGATGATGTTTGTAATGAAACTAAGACATATCAATTAGTTAGATGGATATCACCATCTAAAGCTGTATGGCGGAATTTTGGATTTCCTATTTTCGATATGAATTCATCTATTATTTCTTTTCTACTCCATCTTAAAAATCACCATTCCATTACATATAGAAAATTTTATTAATTATAAGAAATTACAGACAATGATTAATTCTAGAATCGATATTAACATAATATTTTTGTATGACCATTTCCAACAAATATTTCCCTAGAATTTTGTATGGAATTCACAAAAAAAAACAATGGTCTGAAAGGAAAAAGAGTCATTCAATATGAATAATTGGTGTTATAAGAAGAGAAAGATATTGCTACAAAAATTATTAAATCGTGTAAGAAGTGCAACATTAGTTCAAAATTTAAAAGTCGTTAATAAGTTTGACGAAAAGAAAACAACTCCCAATTCCAAAATGTGTTGAAGACTATTAAAACTAGTTCTACCGAAAACAAACCGATTTTATACAATAATGAAGCAATTCCTTATTTGAAATCACATTATGGAGAACTAGAAGACATAGTATTGATGAAATGAAACCAATTTGAAGTAGTTGAAGCACGTACCTTAGGACTGAACAAGGAAATCGTCAAACTACAAAATTGAACCAAAACCATTGTTTGGTTCCAAGTGGATCCGTCAAGTTTTGATTTTAAATCGAACCAAACCCCTTCTAGGTGGTTTGGTTTAAGTTTTAATCTTTACAAACCGTTTCAAACTGCCAAACCGTTTATCAAAAAAATGGAAATTAATTAGTCTAAATTTTATTTAGCCCAATTAAAATTTAACACATTTTCAGTTAAAGATATATATTTATATTAGACATAATTCAATTAAACTCAATTCGATAATTATACATTTCAGTTAATTAATTAAATCATATTCAAATACCCATCAGTCATCACAATTATGAATGTAAAACTCTTAGATTCGGTAAAGTGTTGAACAACTACTGCTAAACCATATTTATCGATCATTCATTACAATTGAGTAGACAATTAAATCTAGTTTTTAATTCAAACTTGCACATATCATTTCCTTCTACTAATAATTTTCTCAAAATTTGCCTAAATTCAAGTGAAATTATCTAAATTCTTTAATTTTCTAGTAATTTTTCTATGCTTTTATTGGTATTTATGTTGTTTTGTTCTAATAATTGTTAGGCTCCTTTAAAGTAATTCGCTAATATTTGGATGGAGTAGAGTGATTGAATTATTCACAAAAAGTCACAGTAACTAGGTATTATTGTATTTGAATTTTTTTATTCATTTTGTCTTATTATTTATTTTATATCATTTAACTATAATCAATGTATTCATGTACTATATGTTTATGAAGAGAATGAATCGTGTATTACAATAGGAAATGGACACTATTAATATCGACTAAGAGTTTAAAATATTTATATCATGTTATTGCATTATAATGGTTATATTATATAACTTTGATTTGTAATTTTTTAGATAATACAATTTATGATTTAACGTATTTGATAATATTAATTTTTTCATTGTTAAACTGTCGTATCAAATTGAACTAAATCGGAAAAAATGGTTTGGATTGATTTGGTTTGGGAAAATTTCAAATCACTTTAAACGGTTTAGTATGAAAATTTGTCTCTCACTGCTCAAATTGAACCATGCTCACTCTTGATGTACCTTATTTAAAAATATGTCATCTCGTAGAATAAATGACGATTAAATATAGTGACTCCACATTGCAAGAGATGATATTATGATAGCAATATTATCTTAAGCATTGCATACTTGGAAAACACATATTATTACTACCTATGATGTACAAAAACATCATAAATAATTTCAACAATAAGTTCCCTTTAAAAAAGAGAGAGAGAGAGAGAGAGAGAGAGAGAGAGAATAGGGAATAAAAATTAATAAACTTATGTGTGTTTTATTAAGAACCAAAACCCTATATTTATATGGAAAAATTAGAGATACAACGGTAATAATTTTTATGGCTGCAGGGATATAATTGTCATTCACTATAAACTTATCACACAACACTCCTCCTTGAATAACACATTAGAAAATATCCTTCTCGTTAAAATCTTGTTTGATAAAAAAATTCAATGGTACAAAAACTAAAACGAAAAAAAAAGAATACAGTTATTTTGGAATATTAAAAATAAAAGTTGTCCCACTAAAACCTTGCTAGGAAAATTCAATAGTTTAAAACCTAAACGAAAGAAAAAGAGTATAGCTACTCCTGATGATGTTGATCACAAAAAATATTTGAGTCGATGCATTCCAATCTCATGAACCAATTTCTTAAATGTAGATGTCGGCAGTAACTTTGTGAATAAATCGGCCACATTGTCGTTTGAGCAAATTTGTTGGACATCGATATTGCCTTTTTTTGAAACTCGTGTATATGAATGAATTTTGGAAAAAATATGTTTTTTTCTATCACCTTTGATATAGCCTCATTTGAGTTGTGCTATACAAACTACATTATTTTCATACAAAATTATTAACTTATCGTTTGTTGAAGTTAACCCGTATGATGCTTGAATATGATGGGTGAAGTTTCTCAATAATATATTGTCAGTCTGTTTCATGGATTGCAATAATTTCAGAATGATTTGAGGATATTACTGTCAAGATTGTTTCACAAGTCTCTATGATATAATTGTTTCTCCACATGTAAATACATATCTTGTTTGTGATTTAGTTTTATGTGGATTAGAGAAATAACATACATTTGCATGTCCTACTAAAGCAAATTTCGAGAATAAAATAATCCTAAAATCTCAAATGAATAGAACCCTTTAGGGAACGAAAAATATGTTTAACATCATTTCAATGTCTTTGAGTTGATATAGAGCTATATTTTGAAAGGAGATTTATAGACAGTTTGCAATATAAGTTAATACTCCAATTGTACTAAAGTATGATACTTCAAGACCAAGAACATTTTCTCCGTCTCCAAATGGACGAAATTGATCTTTTTACATCAAGTACCCAAACAACCATAGGTAATGTTTTAAGACTTTTTCTGTATACGTAGATTAGTGAACGGATAATCCTTCTGTGAAATGCTCGATTTATAATCTGAGACAAAATTTTGTTTTTCCCAAATTCTTTATCTTAAATTCATTTTTCAAATAATAAACAATTTTGTTGAGCTCTTCAAGAGTTTGAATTAAATTTAAATTTTCAACAAAATTGCCACAACTGTAAATTAAATATTTGTTTTCTTTATAAAAATACATAGGCATACATTGTCATTTTTATAACCCTCATGCAATAAATATTCGCTAAGGCAATTGTACCAAATGCGTTCGAATTGTTTTAATTCATATAACGATCTTTGCAATTTAATTAAAAACACTGTTATCTGGAATGTATCGTTTATTTTTGACACTTTAAGTCATTTAGGGGCTTACATTCATAAGGTACGTATCAAGCATTTGTGACACAATCAAATTAATTAAAAATCTAAAAGTGATGGTGTCCATTACGGGGATTATGTTTCCTCATAATTAATTCTTGATCTTTGTGAGAAACCTTGTGCTACGAGTTGAACTTTGTATCTTGTAATTTCATTATTTTCATTTCTCTTTCGTACAAAAATCTAGTTGTATCATACAGGGACTACATATTTAGGTGTTCGAACTACAGGTCTAGACACTTTTCGTTTCTCTAAAGAATTTAATTACGCTTGTATGTCCTCTTTTCATCTGGGCCAGTCATTTCTATTTTGACAGTGTTTAACAGATAGTAGTTCAAGATCCTCATTTTGCATAATATCAATAGTCACACTCAAGATGAAAATATTGTCTATACAATATTATTTCATTCCCGTAATTTATGAAATAACATATAATTTATTAAAATATCATTATTTTCGGACACTTGTAGTTTTTTAGGAACTATATTTTCAATATTTGATTGATCAATTTTTTCTAATATTATTTCTTCCGTAGTTTTTGGTTGATTTTTCTTGTACTTTTCTTTTTGAAGTACGGAGTCTTTTAAACCTACTGGACGATTGCGCTTCTGGCGTATTTGAAATTTATTTGCTACTGTAGATTGTCCTTCGGGGACATTAATTTTTGTTGGAATATTTTCGACTGGTATATATGACTTTGTAACTTTTCTTGTGTCAACAAATACATCAAAAATTTGATTTGTAAGTTTTTTGTAAATGAATGATTTTTTCAACTTCTTATTCACATTGATTGTTGCAGGAATCAAAGTGAAATAGAGTTGTTTCATTCTAATAAATTTTACTTAGTTTTTCAGGATGTAGTTTTTCTCCTTCTAAAGTTGGAAAAGTCATTTAATCAAAATAACAATTTGCAAAACATGTAGTAAATAAATCACTTGTTAAAAGTTCAAGATACCTAATAGTAGATAGTGAATCAAAACCTACACAAACCCCAAGTCTTTGTTGGGGGCCCATTTTAGTATGTCGTGGGGGTGAAATAAAGACTTGAATTGCACAGCTAAAAACTTGTAGGTGAAAATTATTAGGTTTATGACCAAATGCAGGTTACAAAAGTGAATATTGATAATAAGCAGCTAGTCTTATTATGAACCAATGATACAGTATGTTATATAGCATGACCCCAAACAGAAGTTTGGAGTTTTGTTTTCATAGGTAATGGTCTAACAATAAGTTGTAGATGTTTAATAAATGACTTCGCTAAACCATTTTGTGTATGAACATGTGCAGCCGAATGTTCAATTATAATCTCAATTGACATACAATAATCATTGAGTGCTGTGATCTGAATTAACCAACATTATTAAGTTGAATATTCTTGATTGAGTAATCGAAGAATTGCACTCATAATTTTATTATTTGAGCAAGTAATCTACCAAAGACTATATTTCTAGTGGAAAATAAGCAAACATGTGACAATTTAGTAGAAGAATCAATTAATACTATAAAATAACGAAATGGTCCACATTGTAGATGTATTGGCCCATATATATCTCCATTAATCTTTTCCAAAAAAGTTCGAGATTCAATATTGACCTTTGTAATCGAAAGTCTAATGATTAATATGCTTTGTGAACAAAGTACATGTGGGTAATCATTAGGTAAAAGAATTTTTTAGTTCTTTAAAAGATGTCTAGTGAGTTGTTTATTATTCAACGCATCAATGTAGCTTCTGGATGTTCTAGTCGATCATGTCAAAGTATAGGTCAACGAATTTCTGGTTTGTAACAATATTTGATTCAACCATTTTTTTAAGTGTATAATACATACCAGATGGGAATGCATGAAATTTTCTTTTATCTGTTTTTGATTAGATAAAAAAAGAAGTTATACAAAGATATCAAACATTATTTTCTTACATTGTCTCAATGTGATTTCCATTGCAGCGGATATTTTTAAACCAAGCAAATTTCTTTTGAATTTACTAAAATAAAGTGCATCGTCAATATATAATTTCGTATTCTTTTGTAAAATAATACAAGTTCTTCCGAAGCATTCAATGATATTGGATGCACTTGAAACTATATAAACATTATTTTCAGCTAATTTTGAGTTCAAAAAATATTTTTTGTCTTGAAAAATGATATGTGTAGTTGCACTATCAATCAAGTAGGCATCTTGATAATCCATCTTGAATTTATAAATATAGCATAATAGATTTAAATATAAAAGGGTAAACATAATTCAATATTTTGAAATTAACTATGCATAAAGTTTCAATTTTTTTGCAAAAAGTAAAAACATATTTCAAACTAAATTTTTAAAATAAAGAAAATACTAGAGACGTAGAAAAAAAGCTAATATATATCTTCCATGACACCATCCCAATCAAATGGTCAATGTTCTCATTTGGATTAGCAAAGAAATCGAAGACATCCTAATGAGTTACATCAATAGGACCATCATAATTAGTAAAATTTGTCTCCACTTTCTCCTTTTCCTTGATAGACTTTTTGGTAAAGATCCAAAAGATTTATGCTGATATGGCACCAATGCCCTTTCATTCCATATCTAAAGCAACTTCTTTCATGCTCCTTCTTGGATGTGCTATTTTCGTTTGCTTTGTGCCTTTCGAAATTGTTATCTTGTTGTTGAACACCTTGTTGAATATTTCGTCCATGGCTTATTCCACATTCACGTTTGTGTCCATGTTCACGTCCTTGTTTTGATATGACATTTGTTTCAGGCAATGCAATACATTTGCTTTAGGTAATGGCACAGAACTAGTTGAACGTAATCTATAATTTTTCATTAGCAGTTCATTATTTTGTTCAGCCATAAGCAGGTAAGATATGAGTTTTGAGTACTTTTTGAAACCATGTTAATGATATTGCTGCAGCATAGTACATTCGAGGCGTGAAATGTGCACAGAATGTTCTCCAACACATCTTCATTAGTGTTTTTCTCCATATAAGGTCAATTTTGAAATATTTTGAACAGATCAAAACAGTTCAAAATTGTGCTCACTAACAATTTTGAAGTCATGCAAACGAAGGTGCATCCACTTTTAAATTTTTTAACATTTATAACAACGTTATATAAATACGACTAATGATACATTCAATAGTTTTGGAATGTCAGAGATTAGTAAACTATCTTGTTCAAATGATCGCTACGATCAAAGCTTCAGTCGGGGAAAGTCACGGCTTCGATCGGAGGTCAGAGTGTCGACCGACGATTGTATAGGTTTTGGAATATTAGATAGGCTGCGAGAGTGAGTGCGAGAGTCGAGACAACGTTATGCACTTTATTGTAGGTGTTTAGGGTTATTTAGTGGATTTGATTTGTTTGGCTAAGAAATGAAACAATAAAATGGGTAATTGGGCCAAAAATTAAAAAATTAGAAATGAAACAAATTATTGGGCCAAAAATTTGGATTTAGAAATCATTAATTTGTTAATTTGTTTAGAAAAAATTAAAATTAAAATAATTTGATTTACTCAATATAAAAAAAATTAGAAAGATTCGGTTCTTATTCGGTTCTTCGGTTCTTGGTCTAGAACCGAGAACCGAACCGTACTCGTCGGTTCTCAATTCAGATACCCGTTCGGGTATTTAATTTGACAAGAACCGTCGGGTTCGGATCGGTTCGGTCGGTTCGGTTCGGGAAATTTGCCCAGCCCTATTTTGAACAGATCAAAACAGTTCAAAATTGTGCTCACTAACAATTTTGAAGTCATGCAAACGAAGGTGCATCCACTTATAACGGGTTTTGGGAAGAACTATAGTCTTCTGATAATCAAAATTTTCAATTAATTTTTTCCAAAGAGCCTGTGGATCTTCCCTAGTGAGATATTCACTTTTCAATCTATCGTGAAGATGTGACGAAGGAAGATGTGTGTTTTTGTACAATTCTGCAAGGATTATTTGTTTCTTTCTCTTATTGTCTCTCCCAGATCTTTTAAGATAAAATTGATATCAACATCGAATACCCATGACAGATAGTTTTTGGCAGATATGTCAAATGTAGTAAACTCACATTTTGTGATATTTGTCATTTGATTAACTACATAATAAAGAAAATACAATTAGTTTTGAAGAATATGATTAAATATAATATAATAATTAATCAAGTAATCAATATCAACATGACATAACTTACATATTTTTCATTTTCTTCAAGGATAAACACTAATTTAAAATAATATATTTTTCGAAACATATGCTACTTTGGAAGCACGTTCTATTTTATTATTGATTCTTCAATAACAATATTTTATTGTGAGCAAGTAATATTCTTCAAAAATATTAATTAAAATACTGTGCTACTTTCGAAGCAACAACAAATTATTTATAATGGACAAATCTACGATTAATATTCTTCTGAAATCTTAATTATAGTATTGGCTACTTCAAGAGCAACAATATGATATATTATCAATTTAAAATATATATAGAGGAAATCTAAAAAAATTAATCAAGTTAACGACACAGAACATTTAATAATCATCACAAACATATATCTAAATAAATAAATAAAGCAAAGATCGCGTGGACTAAACCACGAATTAAAGTATAATATGTGTACGTACGTGAATTAAAGCATTAATTAATGTGTACAGATCATATTTTAGACCATTAATTGTGATGGAAATTTTGAACAGGCGAACGTTATTTAAAACAGAAGAAGAAGCAGCAGCCTAACAATATGGAAATCAATATAGAAATTATTACACACAATTAAACCATTACACACAATTGTTGAATTCAGAGTGCACGTATTCCAATAAATTTTTATGTAGCAGATGGATAGAGAAACAAAGCATGAATTGACTAAAAAAATAATAATTGCTACAAGATGTGGGGTATACTAGGCATGAATTGAGAGAAAAATGATTGCTGCAAAGATAAAGAAACGGAAATCGTGTTGTATTTATGTCCTGTTTGGCGGACAATTTTTTTTTTTTTTGATACCCAGGTATCCCAGTTTCGTCAGACTAAATCCTGGACCTCTAGCCACCGACCCCTCAGTGACTCGAGGAGGTAAATCGCAGATTATGCCATTGTTTGCTCCCAGATTCCCACTTGGTTTATACTCCTGGCCCAAGAGAATTCTTCTCATTGCGTTGATCAGGAATCGAACTCTTCACCCTGAGGTTGCAAGCTCGCCATAGTGATTGTTCCACCAACTCGGATGTGCCTTGGGGGGCATTTTGGCCGACATTTTTTTTTAAATGAAAATGGGTGAAATAATATTTTTAAAAAAAAAAATGAGCGATTGAAAAAGAAGGAAATTTTTTCGATTTACGTGTAATGTTATTTTATAAAAAATTACGTGATTGAAAATAACAAAAACAAAAATAAAATATAATTTAATAAAGCTAAACGGGACTATATAAAAATTCATAGAGACAGGGTACTTATAGCGGCATATGTAAAAAGACTTTTATGCAAGATGTCAAGATTTTATGTTTTGCAAGATTTGTGCAATTTGAAATCAACTGTATGTAAATATATATATTAAATTAAATTAAAAAAAATTCATATATCACCAAATTAATTTTGATGCACGTGAGAGATGATCGATTGTGCTTAAAAAAATTTCTACCTTCATTAAACATTGAAGAATTAAGTTTTCGTGTTGATAACGTGTTATGAAAAGAGAAGAAAGAATAAAAATTAATAGACTTGTATTTAAGAAAGAATAAAAATTAATAGACTTGTATTTGTTTTATTAAGAACCAAATCCCTATATTTATAGAGAAGAATTAGGGATACAATGGTGATAATTTATAGGGCTAACAGGGGTACAATTATCATTAATTAATAAACTTACCATTCTCAACATTTCTATATTTTTTTCAATTACGTCATTTATAATTCCTTTCAACACTATATATAAATACATGGGAAAATTACATGCAAACCTGGAATTAAAGATCAATTTTCAAAGAGAAGGGAATTAAGTTTAACTTTCAGTTCTCAAGTGTTAATTACACATTATTATTTTAATATTATATTAAACTATTATTACACCAATAATTCAACCCATCCAATCCCTAACAATTATCCACACCGACACTGCATTTCTCTCCCTCTATTTGTCTCATTTTCACTCTCTCTCTCTCTCTCACTATAGACTCTTTCTCTCTCACTATATACATTTTGTATATCTATCACCACTCCACTCCAGCAGCATTTTGCAGTGATTTTGTGGTGATTTTGCAGACTTAACATCTCTCGCTCATTCTTTGTTTGAAAATTAGATCAAAGAATCTGGAGAAGAAACATTACCGAGAGAGTTAATTGCAGAAAATTGTTGCCCATGTAAAGAGCAAAGCAGGAAAATAATGGTAGAAAAACACGACATTTGTCATCTTTGGTTTTGTTTGGGGGTTCATTAGGTATCGAGGAATGGCTGGTCCAATCCCTTTTTTGGAGGGCTGTGTGGGGAAGTTGATTGGGAAATCCTGTGATTTTGACATTGGGAAGTCCAATGGGAAATTTGTTTGTGGGAATCTATTTTACAAAACAAGGGACTGGGAACAGACTCGGGAATCCAAATTTCCAATTCATTCTCAGCCCATTCCCTTGTACGAATGCCATTTTACGTTTCTGCCCCTATCATTTTACCTAAAATGCTACAGCAGATAAAAAAATAGTAGCCAATAACTTCTTCACATCAAACTGTGGTAGTGTGCTGTGGTGGCAGCAACAGATTTATGGATTTTTTTGGTGGTGTCGTGTAGTTGGAGATAGAGGAGATGGTGGTAGTGTGCTGTGAGTGCTTTGTGCAGTGGTGTTGTGGCAATTTTTCGGGTGTTGTGGTGGTGGTAATTGTGGGAGACAGTGGTATAGATACAGTGGTGCTCATGGTGGTGTTGGGGGTGCGATGATTTTCTGATATGTTGTTTTTTGGTAGTGATGGTGGGTTGTGACTTGATATTGATCTTGTCACAGACAGTCACCCTGAATATAATTTTTATTACAGTTAGTCACACTGAAGGCAAAATTAGTCACAGTCAATCACATGTATATAGTGTGTGAAGATTTGTTTGTGGTGATCCTATACAACCAAGTATGTGTTTATTGTGACTATTTGTGACCAATTTTGTATTGATCGTGACCAGTTGTGACTTGAGATTGGCATAGTCACATATAGTCAAACTAAATACAAATTTGGTCACAAATAGTCACATATGACACAGGTATGGTTACAGATATCACATTTGCAAATCTGATCTCTTACAACACACCATTACGACTACCACAGTTTTTTTTTTTTTGGAGATTTTTCAATAGTGGGGTGTAGAGAGAGAAATTGTTTTCAAATTTTGGAAATTTTTCTATTGCCGAGCCGAAGTAGTGCTTGGAATAGTTACTGGAGTAGGCATCGGAGTGGTCATTGGAGCAGTTTGCTGGAGTGGTCGTCGGAGTAGTTTACTGGGGTGATCGCCGGAATAGTTGTTGGAGCAGCCACCGGAGTGGTTGTCGGAACCGTTGCCGGAGTGGTTGTCGGAGATGATAGCCATCTCTGGTGGAGGGGTGGAGGAAAGGTGGTGTAATGGGGTGATAGGATGAGGTGGATGGCATGTGTGAAAATAATTAATGGATATTATATTATAATTTAATATTTAATAAATTTATTTATCACCTGATTTTTGAAATATTTGATTGAGTTTGTTATTTATGAAATATAATCTTTAAAACTATGAGTTATGTGGTCTTCCCTAAATACATCTATGATGTAAAAATATATTTAGGGCCTGTTCGATACCTCCATTTTCCATGGAAAATGGAAAACATTTTTCTTTTTCACCCAAAATGCATGTTTGATGGCAAAATATTTCCATGGAATTAGTTTTCTTGGTACAATCCATTTAAGCACCATTTTCTACCCTTTTAAGGAAAATGTTTTTCCATGGGTTTTGGTGATTTTTCATTTTCCAGCCTTTTTTTTTTGGTAATTGAAATAAATTTTATCCCTTTAATTGACAATTTTCATGAAAAACAAAGCCAAACAAACACCAAAAGATTTAAAATTT
>NC_036237.1:20841030-20853442 GCF_002742605.1 Olea europaea var. sylvestris | reverse complement strand
TTTCTGTTTGTACATTTCTTTTTATTAATGATTTTGTATCACTACTAATTCCTTCCCACCAATTTCTAACATTTCCTTCAAAAGATGCAATTAAAAAATCTATTCTTCTTTCAGTATTTTCCCATGTATCATCTTTATTATATAAAAAGAATAATATCATTGAGTCTGCCCAAGTTATTAAGGCTTTCTTAGTATCTATTTTGCAATCTAAGTCTAATTTTGTTCCTCCATGGTTAACGGGTTTATCATAATTATTATTTAATTCAAATCTATTACTATATTTATTTCCTTTGGATGGTTGTTTATCTCTTATTTTATCATAAAATTGTCTATATGGTTTATTATACATCGGAGCATAGCTTTCATCTGGATCTATTGATTCTTGTTTAGAGGTTCCTACGGGATTAGGTTCTCCTCCAGTATTCATTAAGATTTGGTATTCATCATCTATACTTAAATGATCAAAATTATCTATGAGTAGATCTAATTCTTCATTCATCTTCTTTGTCTTGATATTCTTCAATTTTTTGTTTACCTAATATTTTTTCTCTAGATTCCTCTTCTTCTATTATTTTAGGTAATATATTTTTCCTAAACTCATCATCCATGCTTCCTGTTTCTATTATTATATTTTTCCTTTCAATAAGTTTTTTCCCTATTCTGGTTATTTCTTTTTCTATAAATTTTTTATCTACTCTATTATTCTTTTCTTCATTTTCTTTTAATTTTCTGACTTCAAGTTTTAATATATTTATATCATTTCTAGCTTCTTTTACTTCATTCTTAATTTCTTGTACATCATTTATTAATGTTCTTAATAAATATTTTAATTCTTTCATATGTTCACTGATTGATATTTTGTCGATTTTTTGATTGACAATAATAAAATACTATACACTCAGTATTTTTACACTCTTTTATCATTTTATCATATTTTTGTTTTATTACTTCAGGATTTGTTATCTCTTTTAATTTTTCATAATACCTTGCTTTTTTTTTATGCCTTTCTTGTTTTAATTTTAATATTTGCTTTTCTTGAGTTTTAGTTATTTCTCCAGGTATTAATAATTCGTCTAAAATTTTATTATTTATTAATCTTATTCTTTCTAACTTCCTTTCTAAAATATTTTTAGTTTTTTCCATTATATTCTTATGATGATTCATATACTTCTCTATGATACAATTCATTTTCAAATATTTCACAAATTATTTCATATGTGCGTCTATCTTTGATAAATCCTACAATTAATTTATGTAATATTTGTTCCCTTATTTCTCTAGGTAAATTCCTAGTTATATATAATGTTATTATTTTTAATTTATTAGGGATGGGATTGTAAAATATATAACATCCTTTTTCTTCAATACATTGATAATAATTATTTATTTTTATGATTTCCATAGTAATTTCAGATTATTATGAAATCTATTTCCCTCTGGATTACTTTTAATATATATATATATGCTTATATTCTTCAAATAATATCTTTTTAATTATTTTCTCTTTTAATTCTAAAGGTAGATTTTTAATTACTCTAAAAATTTCTAATATTTCTTTTATATCTTTACTATATGTTCCAACTATATTATCTTCTTCTATATAACCTTCTATGTCAGAACTATATTTTACCTGGTACCTTCGTCTATTTTTATAAGTTTCAATAATTTCTAAAATCATAATCTTTTAGGTAATTTTATTTTTTATATATTTTCTCATGGTCTTTCTGGCTCTGATACCAATTGTATGGGTGCTATTATGAGCGAACAAAAATCTAATAATCTAAAAATCTAATAATCATGAAACTAAAAATCTAAATTTTTATACTCCAAAAATTCTTTTATTTTTGCTATTAGGTGTATATAAAGTCTTAAAATAAAAATTAATTTTTTGAATGCTTGTGGTAATCTATTTTTTATTATTTTTTTCATAAATTTTTAAGTAATTCTTCAAAATCTAGTAATGTCTGGGAATTTATAATATCAATTTCTGTTATCATATCTATGTCTGTTCTAAAAGGTATATCATATTTTGAGATATTTTTCTTTCTTTTTTCCAATTTATCTATTATATCTTGTATATCTTTTATGATTATTGATCTTACAATTCCTTTAGCAAAATTTTCTAATAAGTTTTCTTTGAAACATTTTAATATTTCTTGTGATGCATATAATTGTTCTTGATATCCTATCTTATCAATTTCTTTTTCAAACTTAATTTCTTTTTTATTTTTAACAACCTTTTTTATATTATATGGTCCTCTTTTATATTTGGGTTTTTCTATTTTATGATTATTCATTAATAATTCTCACAAGTTTTAGAAAAATTATTTGTTAATTATTTAAGGACTTAAATAGAAGATTTATATTAGATAAAGGGTTATTTTTTAATATTTGTTTAAGGGTGTTTTAGGTAGTTCAAAATGTTTATAAAAGTCAAAGGTCATTTTGGAAAATTCTTCTTTTATTTGGGCTATTTTCATGTATTTCCCATGAAAAGGTTTAATTGAACTCCAAGTTAATTTCAAATTATTTAATATATGTTAGTATGATTATTCTTTGTTCATGCATACATTTGAAGACTTGGTTGATTTTGAAAGAAGCTTTTATGAGTATGGGTTTTGTGATATTTACACTCTAGAAATTTAAGGAATAGCTTAATGCTGGACATCATGTTACTAGTTTACTACTATTTGAAGTCCTTCCCCCAAGATTTTTTTTTTATTTATTAATTTTTTTTTAAATAGATTTTGGAATCTACATTCTTTCATGGTTTATTTTTATACACGTGAGAGGAATTGTATCAACTTGAACAATCCATGCAGGTGGTCATTGCACATATAGTTTATATATTATTTATGTTCCCTCTTATTCAAAAGAATTAAGTACTTCTGTCAAAATAAGCATCAAGGCTAATGAAACAAAAGTGTCAAGTGATTAAATTCAAAAGGGATAATCAATTGTAACATCTTGATATGAATTATTTACACTGAATCCCTCAATATAGAGACACTGGATCCGTCATGCAAAATTGTATGGATGGAAAGATTTACTTTGTAGTTACCTCCTTTGCTTGTTGCTAATATTTTGCACTTCAATGTTCAGTTGATTTTGAGTATGCATTCCTATATTATTCAAGCATTGCAATCTACATAGGTGCATAATTTACCTAACAGGAATAATTTATGATATAAGTAATATTCGCAGATGTATTACCAATTTGTTTTTTGTTAATTTGCATGATTGGGATTTTAGAATAATATTCTTCTATTTTCACATTTATCATTTCTAGTTTCTGTTTTTGTGTTATTTTTAGCATCTTTTCATCCAGGTAGATGTTTCAATGTTTACTTAAATGTGTTAAGTATTTTCCATGTGTATTCATGCCATAACTTAATGATGTCACTGCTAAAGGCCAACTGTTACTAATGGGCACAGTTTCAAATGGTAGCCATACTTCAGGATGTGATAAGGTTTGGATACACATATAGGCCTTGTCTTAGAAACAAAAATATTCACCCTTTGCAGTTTGCATTTTAGGCTCAAAGTGGGGCTTTTTGTAATGCTCATTGTCACTTATCCCTTCATCCCATGTATGTCTGTATTTAATTTTTTTGTCTTTATTGTCTGTTTCAATCCTTGAGTGTTCATCTTACTCCTTTCTCTTCCAGTGACAAGCTCATCGGTTTTGGTCAACTTGCCTGCTGCTGCGTTTTTAATAACGGTATTTCGCTACTTGTCTCTGGATTTGGATATGCGGAGGAAAACAGCAACTTACAGAGGAAAACCAATATCTGCAAACTATTCTTCCGAGAGAAAACCTTTTGAGGATACTAGAGTTATTGCTGAGAAGTATGATTGGAAGCTGAAAGTGAATTCCCCTGTTGTTGAGGATGCAATTGACCAGTTCACTAGACATATTGTATCAGAGTGGGTAACAAATCTCTGGTACTCTCGCATAACTCCTGATAGAAATGGCCCAGAAGAGCTTGTGCAGATCATAAATGGTGTACTCGGGGAAATTTCACGTCGTATGAGAAATGTTAATCTCATAGATCTTTTAACAAGGTTTTATTTACCAAAATATTACTGATCAAAATTTTCTTCACTGAGATATCTTCTGGAAATATTTAACTGGAAGTATCCTTGCTTGGTGTGGTGCAGGGATATTATTAATGTTGTATGCAGTCAGCTGGAGCTTTTTCGCACAGCTAAGACAAAGATTGAGAAACAAAAATCTAGAGTTTTAACCATTGAAGAGAGAGACGTTGAATTAAAATTTGTGCTGGCTGCAGAGAACAAATTACACCCCGCTTTATTTTCTGCTGAAGCTGAGCACAAGGTTATTTCTTTTTGTGTTCTCTTCCTTGCATTCCATGTATCTTAATGACACAAGGTCTCTATGGTTGACAATTTTTGTTCTGAATGCTTTGTTAGGTTCTCCAGCATGTTATGGATGGCCTCATTATGTTTACATTCAGACCAGAGGATCTACAGTGCTCCTTATTTCGTTATATTGTTCGGGAAATACTTGCCTGTACCGTAATGAGACCAGTGATTAATCTAGCTAGCCCGAGGTAAGGATACATTTCATCCTGTTTTCTAAAATTGCTATGTTTATGTCTTTTATGCATTACCAAATTCGGTTTCAGGTTTATTAATGAAAGGATTGAATCTCTAGTTATTTCAAGAAGCAAGACTGATAAAGGAAGTAAGGCGATAGATGCGGCATCACCTTCAAAACCAAATGGATCGTCAAAGATATCATCCGATTTTTCTCGTTTTATAGATCCTTCCATCAAGGGTGTTGAACTTGTAGATTTGAAGGACCAGTCTAAACATGATGCTGAGATTCCAGCATCAGATAATATGAACGAAACATTTCTTTCCAAAGATCCTTTACTTTCCCTTGATACACGATCCACTCGGTCTTGGGGTTCTTTACCAGAAACACGTCATGGTGAGGGGAGAGGGTTGCAACAGCAACACTCTGGTGGAGAATGGGGGGACATGCTAGATGCGGTTTCCCGCAGAAAAACTGAGGCCCTGGCTCCAGAAAATTTTGATAATATGTGGACAAAAGGAAGAAATTACAAAAGGGAGGAAGGGACAAATCAGCTGGCTGATCCTAAAAAACACAAATCTTCGGCGGGGGTGTCTAAATCAGTGGAGCAGTCGAAAGTGCTTAGTGGACAGAAGATAAAGGAATTAGAAACTAAGGATATGTTTTTTCAGAAAGATGTTTCAATTTCTATTTCTGGACGAGATAAATGCTCTGGGGCAGACAATATGATCATGCGGGACAATTTGAAAAACCTAGGTCGCACAGCTGGTTCTTTATATGAAGAGAAAGATGAACATAATATTGGGAATTCTGATGAATCAGGGACCAGTAGTTACACTGAGGATGAAGACATCAGCTGTGTAACAGGTCTTGATTCCCCAGGGGTTAGAGTTTGGGATGGTAAAAGTAAAAGAAACTGCAGTAACATTCATCATCCACTTGAAACTTTGGATGGTCATAAGAGTAAAAAAATGAGCACAGGCCGCCTCCACTCTCAAAGAATGAAAAAAACAAAATCTGCAAATAAAAGATCTAGGTCTGGCAGTGTTAATGGGCATGTATGGCAAGAGGTCGAAAGAACAAGTTTCTTATTGGGAGAGGGGCAGGATTTGCTGAATTCTTCCACAGGAAATGTTAAATCTGAAGACTCGAGCGATAACTCTGAGGCAGAATTGTTAGGTAGAATACATAGTGGAGAAACAACTTCTTCATCTGTGTCCTTGGCTTCTTTACCCGAAAGTCATATTTTGGCTGCTAACTCTGCAAAAAGTTCAATTATTGCTGACTCTTTTTTCAAGTTAAGATGTGAGGTACTCAATTCACTCCTTTAATCTTCTGCTTTAACAAAGTTAATGCTTTGAGATGTGAAGAAAGTGAGCTCGTTTATTTTGCAGGT
This sequence comes from Olea europaea var. sylvestris, assembly GCF_002742605.1. Taxonomy (NCBI): domain Eukaryota; kingdom Viridiplantae; phylum Streptophyta; class Magnoliopsida; order Lamiales; family Oleaceae; genus Olea; species Olea europaea. The sequence continues at coordinate 20,847,485 of NC_036237.1, read as the reverse complement.
ATTGGGTGCCAATGTCGTGAAGAGTGGGTCCAAAACTTTTGCTGTTTATTCTATATCTGTTACAGATGTAAATAGTAACAATTGGTCTATCAAAAGAAGGTGCCAACTTTTCCGCTGCAAACTTTCTGATTTTATCCTCCACTTACACTATGATGCCCCTTTATATTTAGTTTTTTTATTAATAAATATTTTTGGTTGCATAATGTAATATGACAGTAAATCCTATTAACCAATTGGATTGTTCACGCTGACAGATTTCGTCATTTTGAGGAATTACATCGCCGCCTTAAAGAGTTCCCTGAATACAATCTTCACTTGCCACCGAAGCATTTTCTATCAAGTGGTCTGGATGTTTACGTAATTCAAGAGCGTTGTAAATTGCTTGACCAGTATCTGAAGGTCATACATCTAATACCGCTGGACAGTTTGACTTTTATATTTTGATTTAGTATGTCTTTTTGTGTTCTTTATCATAGAAAATCAAATATCCATTTTGCATCGAAGTTCACTTGGGAAGCATTACTAAAATTTCCCCTCTTGTCATGATGTCATTTGGTCTTTGCCCTGTTCTAGTACGTGCTCTGTTATGAGCAGTGGTCCATTAAAGTGTTACTGTTGCTTCTTTATATTAGCTTTTCTGATTTTTTATGTTTCCAGTTTTTGTGGGACCAATTCTTTAAACATGATTTTACATACGGATGCTGATGCCTCTTGCTGGAAAAATTATAACTTTCTGTATTTTTATACTCCATGATGTACATACATGCATAGGGCTATATTGAAGTCTGCAGTTATTATGCAGAAGCTTCTGCAGCTGCCTACTGTTTCCTGCTCTATTGAAGTCTGGGATTTTCTTAGTGTTGATTCTCAGGTTTGACTTATTTATATTCTCCTTTTTGCCCTCCTGCTTGAGTTTTGACATTTTACCTGTACTTTCTTGAACTTATATTTATGATTTTCGTAACAATGCAGATGTATACTTTCTCAAATTCATTATCCATTCTAGAAACTCTTTCAGGTGAGCAGTGTATCTGAGTAGTGCATTTTCCTTCATAGGTTGTTTTATATTTTTTATAGATTCTAACTGGTTTTGGATTTCAGTTGATGTGGATGACACAGCTCGTGAAACCTATAAAGAATATATGGATAACATAGGGCCAGTAATTGGTCCGTTATCCTCCAAAAGAGAAAATTTGGGCAATAAAAATAAAGAGTCTGCATTACTAATCAAGGGTGATCATGTTGCTGATGGAGCAAGATTGAAAACAAAAGGTCCAGCGCTTTCTCCACCAAAAAAGCCTGCGAAAGGGTTTGAAAAGGCTTTTGAGGATTCCAGCAGTGACTCTGCTGATCCAGAGCAAAAGAACCTAGTCTTGACGAGAAAATTGGAAAAAACTGTAAAAGGTGATGAGGAAGCTTTATGTGCATCTGGGTCTATGGATGCTGCCACTGAGCTGGCCATTCCTAGTGAGGTAATTCAGAGTCGCTAGTTACTTGGCATATTATCTTATGTTCAACTAGGGAACAGAATCCAGCTATAGATAATGGTTGATGATTTTTTATTTTTTATTTTTTCCCAAAATATGGGCATGATCATTTCTAACTTCCGTGTTCATGTGGCCTGTCTGTAATTTTGCCCGTTTATGATCTATAGTGGTTGTCTAATTTTATTTCTTCTTGCAGTGGGTGCCACCAAATCTAAGTGTTCCCATATTGGATTTAGTTGATGTCATTTTTCAGCTTAAAGATGGGGGATGGATAAGGTATTATTTGTAGACAAATTGTACTAATTCGAAGGAGGTTTGTTTGTATATTAATTTTTACTCTGTAATCACCTGGGTCTTTCTCGGCTCATATAATCTTTTAAGTGAATTCAGGAGAAAGGCTTTCTGGGTGGGTAAACAAGTTTTACAATTGGGAATGGGAGATGCCTTTGATGATTGGTTGATTGGGAAAATCCAGCTTCTGCGCAAGGGATCAGTTGTTGCTGCTGGGATCAAAAAGTTGGAACAGGTATGTCATTGACGGCCTGGTAGTTGAGATGAACACTTCTTCACACATCTTGTTGACTGCTTTTCTCACTTGATTTTCTGATTAGCTCACAAGTATTATTTTGAGAGTTTTTAATGTTAATTAAATATACTAAATTCTAGAGCCATGGAACTAGGAGTGAATTGTCAACGCTTGACTTTTTTAACACAACTCATATGTTTTCAAGTAAATATTTTAGTGATTTCTGATATTGATAATCCAATTGCTGGATGGTACACCTAGATACTTTGGCCTGATGGAATATTCATAACAAAACACCCAAAGCGTCAGCGACCTGCACCATCTGCAAGCCCAGCCCATGGATCTCCTCAGGACCAACCTACTCCATTTTCTTCACCAGAAATAGATGAACTGGAGAAGATGCAGCAGAAGGAAACAGAAGTGCGAGCAAAATTTGTATATGAACTAATGCTTGGTAATTTTTAATTGTTTGCCTATTCAGTGTATTAACTAATTTCTGTACTTTAGAAGTGAGGAAGAAAAATCTCTAAGATGTTAATAACTTTTAGAGAATCTTTTGCAGATAAGGCACCATCTCCTATTGTAGGTCTTGTTGGACACAAGGAATATGAACAGTGTGCCAAGGACCTCTACTATTTCATTCAGGTGATTTTATTTATTTTCAATTTTCGCAAGAGCAAAAATACACCCGCCACATATTGATTGGGTCATGGCTCTTTAAATCCAATTAGATTTATTGTTGGATAAACTGCACGGCCGGAATTTGCTGACATGCTAATTCAAGACTTTTTGTACCAAATTTCATATGATACAATAGCCAATGACAATATATATATATATATATATATATATATATCAGATGACTACCCCTTCTCTGTCTTCTACTCGGATGATTTTGATTGCTGGTGGAACCAACGGTCTTTTTCCTGCTTTCATTATAGCGGGTCTTTTATTTATGTTTTTCTAGGATATTGTTCTCTCTTTTGTTTTTGATGAAGAGACTTGTACTTGGTCTTCATTCAAATCACCTCATCAGCTTTTGCCCTCAGCCTTAGCTACAAAATTTTCTGCCTTCCCTCGTACAATTCAACAAGGTCAAAAGGATTAATAGCTGAATGATTGAACGTGTTTCAGAGGTTTCATGGGAAACAAAAAAAGGAGGCGGTGATGTTGAGAGGATTATGCATGTATGCGTTGGACAAAATGGAGATTGTTGCAGTAACAAAATATCAGATCAATGAAGTGCATCAAAAGATACCTTTGATATTAATCATGCTTTACTTAAAGTGAAGGGGTCACCAAGGACCAAATGACCTTAAGATGAATATAACCAGAAGTTGAGGTAAAACTGATCGAGGATGAATTATATGCCGACAGAAAAAGGTAGAGAATAGGGAGAGATTCCAAAAATGAACATGGCATAGTAGGCAAAAATTTGACTTCATTGAATCTGTCAGTGAATCTATTTGTTGCAGTCATGCAAAATAGATTCAGTTAATATTTCTTGTTGTTCACGGGGCTGGGAGATAATGTGGTCATTATTAGGGTTAATTGTCAAATTTCATATGCTTGGATCATATTCGGTTTAGTTAAAAAAAAAGATGTGTTTTTCATCTTTCATTAATTTTCAACACGTATGCCACAATAAATGGTGTGTGTTTTACTCGGTTTGTAGCAGTTTCTGTTTGGAACAATAACTAATGGGTAAATTTTTGCTGCTTCTACAGTCGTCCGTTTGTATGAAGCAACTAGCCTTTAATCTTCTTGAGCTGCTGCTGTTGTCACTATTTCCAGAACTTGATTATGTTTTCCGGGAGTTAGACAATGAGAAAGAAAAATTCGGAAAATTCAAGCCGAGTTGAAGATTTTTCACAAATTTTCTTGTTGAATGAGATTTTCAGTTGTTATCTTGAAGTAAATAGCTATTCTTTGTGAAATGTATATGGATGTAAAATGGTGAAGCCCTTCAGTTTTGTGTTGGTATCACAAAAAAATTTCATGTAAATGTGAGTTGATAAACTGACAATTTTTTGTAGAGTTGATAACCAGATTTGTATATGGTTCCATTGATGTGTTTGCTGGAGATAATTTCGTCGTATTATTAGCTTTCAATACATTGATTGCCGTGTCTATTTTATGAACCTAATTTGTCCGGGAATTAGGATGTGATGGCATTCCTATGTTAAACAGGCCATCATTTGTTGTTTGTCCATTCTGAAAAATATGAAAATCAGAAGGCATTATTGAATAAGTTCGTGTTCGTATTTTGTTTTGAAGAAAGAAAGATTTGTGGATTCTTTTTTAAGATAAATAATTGAAGAGGATAAATCATTTTCTTTAGTTCTTTTCCAATCCGAGGCGAGGAACTTCTCTGGTTCATCTTAGCTTGCTCGGTTGATTGCTCATGGAGGGCCGTATGAGGCAGAAGCTCCACGTATGGTAGCCTTTTCCGGCAATGGGGTCTCACGGGCTCTTTTTGTGCCAATCTCGAATTCGAGTCTTTGCTTACCCTGTGGGCCTTCCAGGAATGAAATGGGGCATTCAATCTCATATCCAAGGGTGATCTGGTAGCCTACAAAAGATCATATCTGATAAAGAACTATATATTATACAATCAAGCAGAAACATGGTGAGCAAACAAAATAGGGGGAGCGGTTAAGAATATGGTTGTGGGAGGTTGAGGGAAGCCATACCTCTTATTTAAATTTGCTATACATCCAAGCTTTCTTCCATTGGTAGTCGGAAGCCACATTGAAATTCATTACCTTTTACTAAAAATTGTTTGCAACTTTAGATCTGAAGGAGCTTGATTGCCAAGAAAAGGAACATCGACTCTAACCAAAGATTGTCAGTTCTTTTTTTGTCCTAGTCCCAATTCAATAGTAGACAAGTTCGCGAGTTTGAATTGTTATCATCATTGTTAGCGTGCATAATATCTATCTCAGGACACGTACATGTGTATGAAAAAATAAAAATAAAATACAAATAATCATCTTATTTTTGATGACTTGTAAGAATTACAGTCGGCAAGAATGATTAATTAATTTTATGGAATCATTTGGCAAAGAATTGAATTTGTAATAACTAATATTCCTACGTATAGTTATAACAATTTAGCAATTGTTTGACCCCATTAAAATTTTAATACATTTCTCTCTCTCTCTCTCTCTTTTTTTAACCATATATTCTACAATAAAACAATATTATACGGAAATTAAAAAATTTTCGTTATTTTTAACCACACATTCTCCCCAAAATTACTACTTCAAAATACATTATTTTCAAAATGTGATTATAATGGGGGGCCAAACAAGGTCTTAGTTAGGCTCTGTTTGTGTCCCATTAATTTGAAAAAAATGTATTATGAAATAGTGATTGATGAGGAATATATGTTTTAAAAAATGGATTTTTTTAATTTACGTGTAATATTATTTTAATAAAGAATGTGATTAAAAATGAGTACCGTAGAAAAAAGAATGAAAAAAATGGATGAGAAAAAGGGGCTTAGCGTGTAACATGAATTAACTAATACACTAATTCACCCCCATGGAAGAATATCTGAATAAGCTAACTTTCAGGTGACTTTGTATGTGGGTTTTATCTCCAATGATGGAGTGCCTTAAATTCATTAAAAACTAATAAAAGGAATAAGAACTTTGGTAGAGGTACATAATTTTTGTAGTGTACGAGTAGACTTTTTCAAGGAATAATAATGTACATACATATATTTAAGAATTTTAACCACATTATTTTCTTATTAAAAAATGAAAAATGGATTTAGATGTGCTGAAAGTAGAGTCGACTCGCGTTCGATGTTTTCATACAATTATTTTTTGGTAGAAGATATTTATATGGCTTTATTTTATTTTATATTTTAAAAAAACTAACGGAACCTATGTCATTCATGGTAGGTAAAAAAATCGGACATACAATTAGGAGTGAACATGATTCTATTTGGTTTTGATTTTAATAAAACCAAACTAAACCATGAACTAATGGTTTTTTTATAATGAAACCAATTTTTTTTATTCTGTTTATATGAAGCCAAACCGAAACCGAAGCATTTGGTTATGGTTCGGTTCGGCTCGGTTTAGTGCAATTCCATTATTTAAATTTTCGAATAATAAATACTAGTTAAAATAATCACTATATCTATAAGTGAGTAATATATGTCCAAGTCAAAAAAATAAACATCAAATATTCAGCAAATTCAACTTCAAATTATGAATCGTCAAATAAAATAGTGTATGGTAAAATTTATTCACAAGTCCAAACTAACAAACAAAAACATTGTCCCAATTTGAATACTAAAACATCAAGTTTCATCCTATACAAAATATTATCTAACAACAATGGTTTACTAATATGGACGAATGAATCATTAACAAGAGTTCACACACACATAAAAGATAAATAAAGATTGATTTTGATTCTTAGTTCTG
>NC_036237.1:20836776-20840033 GCF_002742605.1 Olea europaea var. sylvestris | reverse complement strand
ATTTGTTATCAAGCGACGAAACCGGAGGTTGAAAACAAGCCTGTGCGACCGCAAAACACCATGCAGCCGCACGGTGGCATACTGAAAATAAAAATTGCATTTCTTGTTGAACCATGCGACCGCATAGGAATACACCATGCGGCCGCACAAGCCAAAAAATTGGCGAATTTTCTAATTTTGGCCGAATTTTCTAGTTTCGATTGAATTCTTATGATATCAAATTATTACCATAATTTCATGGATTTTGGATGTTTTTACTCATTAGTATAAATAGAATATTTTTCATTGTAAAGACTTTTGACTTTTGCTTAATATTATAGAGAGATAATTGTTCTTTTAATTTCTTGTTCTTCTTGAACAATCTTGGAACTTATTAAGATTCAATTTCTTGTGGTGTTCTAATCAATCGGATTGTGGGTTCTTTTAATTGTAATCAAGGGGTTTTAGGTTCTTCGCTAATCTAGGGTTTCTTGGTTCAATTCTTGGGGTTCAAGATCCAAAATCGGGTTAGTATTGGCGTTCTTGGGTTCCGCATCGATCTCGTTGTGGGTTTCGTAGTTTCCATTGCTACGGGGTTCGCATCAGTTGGTATCAGAGCTTTGACTCCAATTTAATCAGGTTATATATTTTGTTTTCTAAATTTTTTTCAATTCCTTGTGTTCTTGTGTTCAGAAGGTTTTCTTAATCCTTTCATCCAAAAGTTTCATAAAAAATCTTCAAATTCCGTTTCTGGGCTCAATTTTTGCCTAAATCAGTTTTCGTCTTCTTTGTTGGTTTTGTTATTGATTTCCGGATCTTAAAAAAAAATTATTACTATTCATCCGTACAGTAAAAAAATTGTTAAATATTATTTATCCGTCAAATATCAACTTTTATTATTCAATATCGTTTCTAAATTATTTGGACACATTGAATCATTCCATTCCTTCAATTCAAGTCAAGTTTTTAAAAGTTTTCTTTGAGTCATTTGTTTCAATTATTTAGTCACATCCGGTTTATTGAATTCTACACGATTTGATTGATTGATTGAGTTCATTGATTGTTCCTAGAAGTAATTGTTGAAAGAATTGAGTGGTAAAAGGCAGAGAGGTGAGCTTAATAGAGGGTAAAAGCCCTTGTGTGTGTTCCGAGTGACTTTTGGTGAGGCAGTAAAATAAAATTTTTAGTGTTAGGATGTCAGAAAGAGCAGAATCAAATTCAAGCCGATAAGACAATAATAGCAATGCATCAGAGGATTTAGTGCAGAGGTTTGAGAGGACGTTTGGAGATGTGAGAGAAATGTTGGAGAAGCAGGAGGCTTGGACGAATAGATTAGATACATCGGTGGCTAATCTTAGTCGGAGGCATCGAGTGGATGTATCCAATGCCAGAGGATCGGATAGATGAGAGTCTAGGAGGTAAAGGCGAGATGAGTATGGATATGGGAGTGACATGGGTGAAGATGAATTTCACGATGTTAAGATGGGAAGGATGAGGAATAGAGGTGATAGATTCGACAGACAGGGTCGGAATGATCGTGGGGAGGAGTTGGATGGAAATTTGGGAAATATAAAAATGATAGTTCCTTCATTCAAAGGAATGAGTGATCCCAAGGCATACCTGAAGTGGGAAAGGAAGGTTGAAATGATCTTCGAGTGTTATAACTACTCGGAGGAGAAAAAGGTGAAGTTAGTAGTTTTGGAGTTCAGTGACTATGCAATTTCATGGTGGGATCAAGTGATTAATTCACAACGTAGGAGTGGGGGAAGACCAATCAACACTTAGGAGGAATTGAAGTCATTGATGAGAAAGAGGTTTGTTCCTAGCCACTATTACCGAGAGATCCATCAAAAATTGCAAGGTCTATATCGAGGGTCGAAAAGTGTAGAGGACTATCATAAGGAGATGGAAATACTCATGATTAGGGCCAATGTGGTGGAGGATCGGGAGGCTACCATGGCACGATTCTTGAATGGGTTGAATAGGTATATTGCCAATGTTGTGGAGTTGCAACATTATGTGAAGTTGGAAGACATGTTGCATGTGGCTATGAAGGTAGAGAGACAACTGAAGAGAAAAGGGGCAGCTAGGAAGCTGTTAGGAACTTCGAGTGTTAATCCATCTTGGAAGCCAGGGTGGAACAACAACAACAAAGGTGATAAAGTTGTACCTAAAGGTAGGAATGAGTGACAGAAAGGGAAAGAAGAAAGTGCTAGCAAAACAACACCCAAAACAGATTCACAATCATCAAGGAATCGAGACATCAAGTGTTTCAGATGCTTGGGGTCAAGGCACATTGCTTCTCAATGCCCAAATAAACGGGTAATGGTGTTGTTGGATAATGGAGATGTGGTGAGTGAAAGTGAAGGAGAGTTTGAGGACATGCCTTCATTGGAGGACGTTGAAGAAGAAGAAAAATTGGAGTTTGCTATTGGGGAATCGTTGGTGTCAAGGAGAGCTCTTAACACTCAAGTCAAAATGGATGATTCGGAGCAGCAGCGAGAAAATATATTCCACACACGTTGTTACATCAACGATAAGGTATGTAGTATGATTATTGATGGTGGGAGCTGCACGAATGTAGCTAGCACAACTTTAGTTGAGAAATTAGGACTAGCATAGTTAAGACACTCTAGGCCTTATAAGTAGTTGCTGATGCGTTGTCTCGAAGGTACGTGCTTTTAAATTCATTAAGTACTACATTACTTGGTTTCGAACATATGAAGGGCATGTATGAATCTGATTGTGATTTTTCTAGTATTTATTTTGTAGTATGATTATTGATGGTGGGAGCTGCACGAATGTAGCTAGCACAACTTTAGTTGAGAAATTAGGACTAGCATAGTTAAGACACTCTAGGCCTTATAAGTAGTTGCTGATGCGTTGTCTCGAAGGTACGTGCTTTTAAATTCATTAAGTACTACATTACTTGGTTTCGAACATATGAAGGGCATGTATGAATCTGATTGTGATTTTTCTAGTATTTATGTTTCATGTGACAAAGGAGCATTTGATAAATTCTATAGGCATGAAGGATATTTGTTTAGGGAAGATAAGTTGTGCATTCCTAATTGTTCTTTGCGTGAATTATTGGTAAGGGAAGCACATGGGGGTGATTTAATGGGACACTTCGGGGTTCAAAAGACTTTAGACATGTTAGGGGAACGTTTTTATTGGCCTAAAATGCGACATGACGTAGAACAAATATGTGGAAAGTGCATAAATTGTAAAAAGGCTAAATCTAAAGTTCAACCCCATGGTTTGTATACTCCTTTGCC
>NC_036237.1:20797858-20836089 GCF_002742605.1 Olea europaea var. sylvestris | reverse complement strand
AAATCGGAGGCTGGCAAAACACCATGCGGCCGCACGGTGGCATACTGAAAATAAAAATTGCATTTCTTGTTGAACCATACGACCGCATAGAAATACACCATGCGCACAAGCCAAAAAATTGGCGAATTTTCTAATTTTGGCCGAATTTCCTAGTTTCGATAGAATTCTTATGAAATCAAATTATTACCATAATTTCATGGATTTTGGACGTTTTTACTCATTAGTATAAATAGAATATTTTTCATTGTAAAGACTTCTGACTTTTGCTTAATATTATAGAGAGAGAATTGTTCTTTCAATTTCTTGTTCTTTTTGAACAATCTTGGAACTTATCAAGATTCAACTTCTTGTGGCGTTCTAATCAATCGAATTGTGGGTTCTTTTAATTGTAATCAAGGGATTTTAGGTTTTTCGCTAATCTAGGATTTCTTGGTTCAATTCTTGGGGTTCAAGATCCAAAACCGGGTTAGTATTGACGTTCTTAGGTTCTGCATCAATCTCGTTGTGGGTTTCGTAGTTTCCATTGTCACGGGGTTCGCATCAAGACCTCAATATCCTAATTGCCATAATCGTTGCATAACCTAATTTTTCTAGGAGAGAGTAACGTAGCTCACGCTGCTCACGTCATGTAGAGCTTTACTGAAGTAATAAACAAGATGTTGTGTCCCCGCCTTTTCTTGAGTTAGCATGTCACTAATGGCGTGCTTAGAAACAGTGAGATACAATGCCAACGTTTCTCTTACCTTAGGTTTGGATAGGACCAACAATTGAGCAAATTATCTTTCAAGTTCTTAAAAAGCATTCTAACAATCCGAAGTCAACTTGAACTTCTTTTCCCTCGTAGCGTGTCAAAAAAAGGTTTACATCAATCTGTAGACTTGAAAACGAAACAACTAAGCGCAGTTATTCTCATGGTAAGGCTTTGAACGTCCTTTGGGCAGAAAGGTGCTCTCATCTCAATGATGGCTTGTATGTTTTCTGGATTTGCTTCAATCCTCCTTTACCATGTAACTTAGGAATTTTCCCACTTCGAAGGCACACCTGAGTGAGTTCAACTTCATATTATATTTCTTTAAAATTTTGAAAATCTCAGCTAGGTATTGTTCGTAATCCTTTGCTGCCATGCTTTTGACCAACATATCATTAACATTTAATTCCATGGTTTTGCCAATTTGCTTAGAGAACATGTTGTTCACAAGGTGTTGATACGTGGCTGCAGCAGTTTTTAGGTCAAAGGGAATCATTTTGTAGCAATAGAAACTTCAGTCAGTGATGAAGGAAGTATGTTCCTAGTCCAGTTCGTACATTGGAATTTGATTATTCTCGGAGTAAGCATCCATGAAGATAAGTAGATAATGTCCATCTATGGTGTCAACCATTTGGTTGATTCTCAGAAAAGGGAAATCGTCCTTTGGACAAGCTTTGTTGAGGTTAGTGAAGTTGATGCATACCTTCCAATCCTCGTTGTTGTTCTTAACCAATATTGGATTGGCAATCCACCTTGGGTGATTTGCTTTGCGGATAAACCCACTATTAAGCAACTTTTGTATTTCTTTACTCAGAGCTTTATATTTTTCTTAGTTCAAGGGACGGTGTCGTTGTTTTAGCCTAACTAAAGGATCAATATTCAGTATATGGCAAGCAACCTTTAGGGTCGATCTCTTCCATATCTTGGTGGCTCCATGCAAAAACATCGAGATTTTGCTAGAGGAGTTCTACCAATTGAGATCTTATTGATTGGGCCAATTCATGACTTATATTAAGTTCTTTTAGGTGGCTATCCTTGTTGACTTGAACCTTATCCAGTTCTTCAACAGGTTTTTCTCTTGAACTTTATTCGAGAGTCCAACGAGCCAAGGTTAATGTCTACTGTGTAAGCCATACACATCTTAGGTATAGCAGGAGATGCATTTCCTCAAGGTAGACCTTAACCCGACATTTCTAGGCCATCTCCTTATCACCTTTAATTTCTCCCACGCTATAAAAGGTAGGAAACTTAAGTGAATAATGGTATATTAACGCGATTGCTCTTATGTCAAAAAGGAGAGGTTTTCCATGATTGCATCATAAGATGAAGTGGAGTCTAACACTACAAATTCGGGGTTGAATCTAGCTTTGCGAGGAGCTTCTCCAGCCTCGATAATAAGTTTGATCCGTCCTTTTACTTTGGTTAGGGATCCATTCAATCCTAAGACCACTGAGACTTTGGGAGTAGAGACGTCAGCTATGGGCAGGGCCACGATCAATACATCAGGATAAGGGTGCAGATTTGCTTCATTTTCGTCAAATGACAAGTGACTGTCTCAAGCTCTTCTTACAATGTTTTTTTGTGATACATCTCTCAGATAGGTTGGTTGTTATGGGTCTCTTCAACTGCACCTCCTTGGTGTGATTACTTCATATTTCTCGGAACATGTTGACTTTTGCTCTAGGCAAGTCAATATTACATAAGCTGGCCTTAGTTTGGTCTCCGAGCACTATTTCTACCCTTCTTGGGATGGAAAACTTCATACAATAATGATAGATTGAAATAGCTACCTTCAGCTCATATAATATCGGGTAGCCTAATATTGCGTTGAAATGGATGGTAGGTCCACTGCTACAAAGTCGACAATAATGTTCCTTTGACAAAGAACATCCCCAACTCCACAAGCAAGGCAATTTGGCATCGGGCTTCAAAGAGATCACCAGTAAAACCTTGCAAACTTTTGTAGTAGGGTTGCAGTATCTTTTTGGAATTCCCATCTGTTCCAAAGTTTTGAAGTACAACACGTTGATCGAGCTTCGATTATCCACTAGAGTTCGACGTATTTGGACTCCAGCGACTGGCATAGTGATTACCAGAGCCTTACTTTGATTATGCAATATTCCTTCGAAATTCTTTTCTGAAAATCCGTACCATTCAGTATTTTGTGTTGCGGTGTGCTTTATGTTAGGTTGTCCTACTTCATAGGTCTACTGGATGCGTACATCCGTAGATCATTTGCGACATTCCCTTCTGGAACCTTCCATGCATTGACTTCCACCTATTAGCATTTTAATTTCTGTCTTCAATGGGGGATTCCTAGCTGGTTGAGCGGGAAGAGCTGGCTATCCGTTCAAAGGATATTGTAGTACCTCTCCTCGTATGGCCACAAATTCCCCCAGTTGACATCGTCAGATTATGGTCTCTACTTGCTCCTTCAAATCCCTACTACATTCAACTATATCATGTCGATATGACCATTAATATCTGCAGTATTTCTTTTTTTTTAGGAGAACGTCTGCAAAAGACTTCTTTACCTTCTACTTAAGTAAACATTCCTTCCAACATGGTATTCAAGGGATGATATTCCTGGAACCTCCTTGGGTAGGGATGAGGCCATTATTTTTCCCATCTTTCCTTCTTTCAAGCAGGACCTTTTTACTTCTTTTATCCATTGTCTAAGCTGAGTTGTAAAGTTCTCACTTTCCATCTTCGTGATCTAAGGTCACTTCCTCAGCATTTATATATTTCTCAGCTCGATTTAGGAATTCATGATATGTGTTTCGCCAATCTTCGTGCACAAACCACCAAAATCTAGTTCTGAGCCTCAAACTGGACAAAACTACCATAAGGACCGAGTCGTCGTAGATGTTTTCCATCTCCATAGACTGTTTGTTAAACTTGCTGAGGTAACTCTTAAGCGATTCACTTTGCCATTGCTTAATGTTTACTAGACATTCTTTTGGTGTATTGACACGACCCGTCCCGACTCAACCTAATTGACTCGACACGTGTCGTGTGCCGGTGGTAGATGCCAGCTAAATGCTGGACCCACCACCAAGGCAAATTTGACCGTGCTATATTTCTATGAAAATTTTGATAGAGTTTTCCCTTAAAAATAGACAAAACCAACCTGAAAAATCATCAAAGCCCCAAATAGACATTCAAACTAAAAGTTTTAGAAACCACCACTTCCACTAATACCACCACAACTAAAACAAAATATAACAAAATTCGGCTGAGTGCTTTACAACAACATCATGTCTACATGCCAGCATTACATCAATTACAAACCCTTCTACAAAGTGCATGACAGCCCAAATATTAGACAAAATACTTAATAAACATGAGTCCCCCAACTATTCATTACATACTATGAAATGGTCTCTTTCGCTTCAACAGACTTTTCCTAGTATCTTAAAAATCAACGGTCTCCTGATAGGAAAAATATGACAAAAATATGAGTTCGCAACTCAGTGAGTGGATGATTTGCAAATAAGTAAACTTTTTCCGTTTATGCATATTTTCTAAAAATTTCAACTTTATTAAACCCTTGAGAATTTCTGAATCTAGTAATACTTTTAAAAACTAAACATGATTACATTATAAAATTCTTTGTTCTAAATTCTAGATAAGTATCTGTAAAGTATAACAAATATAAAGAATTTGATATTCATGAAAATTTATGAAATATTGCTGCTGCTCAATACTAGAAGCTGAAAGCTTTATTCTAAAAATTGAATTAACTGAATTTCATAATCTAAAATTTGAGAACTAAATAAATACTGAAAAATCACACCAAAAAGAGTACCCAATGAATAGGCTTACACATGTACAGAGTAATCTCGATATACAAGGCAAAGCCATTCAAATCTGATAATCTGATAGCTGATAATCTGATAATCTGGTCATACGTACGCAGAGCTGCCTCAAAGGCTAATCACCCTAATACACGGCCCAAAGCCTATATGTGTACGAGAGTGGGTCCCAAAGACCTTTGATAATTTGGTCATACACTATGGAAACACATTCACGATAGTGTAGAGCGGGTAAAATCACTATAACTAATTATACACTGTGGAAATACATTCACATCAGTGCAAACTGGGGTAAAATCACCTGGGTACTTTCTGGTGATTTTTAGAAATAACTTTAACTATACTGAAACATGTAAAAGAATATACCATGCTACTAAAATAATTTAATTGAACTGAATTTAAATTTAAAAGCAATTGATAATAAAATCCATTTTATTCTGAAAATCATGCTATGAAGTCAACTTTATAAAATAAATAACTTTAAAATTTAAAGAAGATTTATTTTTGAAAAATAAGTTTTATCCACTCACAAGGTAGGAGCTACAAGCTAGATTGCCTGATAAACATTTCCAATTTCCTCGTCACCATTTGAAATACGATATTAATAATCAATTTATCCTCTATCTAATCAAGAAGCCTTAATATCTAATGATAGAACTTAATTTAAATTCTCTTGACACTTGAATAAATTCTCAAATTTTCCTTTATTAATTGGAGCTAATCACACTTTATAATCCCTTGATTATTAACTAATTATCAACATAACCTTCTTTCCAAGTTTAAAACTAATTTTACTCTCCAATCAAGTGAAACTAGTAACCATAATTCCACCCATTTAATATACATTTTGTTCCATAAAATCAACTCCCAAGTGAAATATTCCATTTATATAATCATTTCCACAATTAATTAATCAAAATCCCAAAATCGGATTCTAGGGTTTCCCCAAAAAAAATTGACATCTCCTTACCTTAATGTAGATAGAAATTCAAGAATCAATAACTTGAGCTCCAAGTAGTATTCATCTCAACAAATCTGAAAATTTCGAGCCAAAATAAAACCCTAGAATTTTAACATAAAATTTATCTACCTATTGAAGAAAATAAAGAGAAAGGAAAAATGGAAATAGACCTTGAACTACCTCTTTCCTTTCTTCTTCTTCTTCCTTTTTCCTTTTTCTCCTTCTTTTTCTTCCCTTTCTTTCCCTTTTCTCTAATTTTTCTCCCTTTCTATTCGGTCTCCAGCTCTCTGCCGTTTCTTCAGTGTGCGTGTGTGATTTTGAATGAAAAATGGGTCAAAGGTTGAATATAAATTCCAATTACTCAAAACTTGCAAGGAAAGTCCCCCAACTCCATTTTTATATCACATTTAATCCTAAACTTCCAAAAAAATATAAGTAAATTATCAATTTTAAATTGTATCCAATTTAACCCTCACATTTGCCAATTGGAGAATAAACTCCAATAAAATATTTTAGTCAAGTCAAGTCCCAATAAAGTCGTTTATTTCATTTAAGTCCCTATGTGACTTTGACTTTGAAAATTCAACTCTTGACTTTTGACTAGATAAAAATATGGGTTGTAACAGTAGTTCTAACTTTAGAACCCATGAACTGAGCTAGGAAGGCAGTAGCTGAGTCAGTCCGACTTCTTATAGACTTTTGATGTAGTCTTCTAAACGATCTCTAGGCTTTGTCCCCTAACATTAAGGGAAAAACTCCGCATATGATGGCATTGTTGGCTCTTATAGCTCCATCCATGAGATGTAATGGCTGAGGAGATCTCCTTTCCCATTATACCCGATGAGTTGTGGCATTTTCAACTTCTTAAGTAATGGTTCGGTCGGTATGTCTTCTGTGAATGGAGAATGGCAATTAGTGAGGTATTCTTCAACGATGCTTTTATGCTTTGCTTCCACACTGGTAATACGCTTTCTTAAGATGCTCATTTCTGGTTCATATTTTTTGGTAGGGTCGATTATTTTGAGTAGGCTGAGTTTGCTTACCTTTAGGTGTTAACGAACATTGAGTACCCAACCTATCAAACACACTCCTAGCCCTCTTGGTGGTTCACTTTGCAGCTGGGAGGGGGGCACCTTATTTCTTCAGTCCTACTTTCGGATAACTCTCCTACCGAGAAGTGCAAACTTCTTTTGGTGGGAGGTCGTCCAATTTTTTCTCTCACAAGTGATTTCACCTCTATGTCTACCAAAGGACGTGTGGTAGCCTGATTTCGTTCCAACCGACTGACAGCATTTGTGAGACATTTTATGACTTCCTTCATGGCATCGAGCTGGGGATTATCGCCCTCGGCTGACTCATTCCTGCTTGGATCGTTAGTCTAGTTGACATTAGTAAGATAGTGATTCCTGGAGGTAGAGCTAAAGTTAATTATATTTTTATGGAGGTTGAAGTATGTATCCTCTCTTTTTTGAATTGAATGGGAATAGTATAGGCTGTTTATACAAGCGGGCTCTCCTTCTAGCGTCAAATTGTTAACGTAAAAATATGTAATGTAAGAACAAAAGGTTTGTAGTTGAAATCTCACGGAAAAACATACGATTAAAGCGTGTTTTTTAAAAGGTAATGAGATAAGCATTCTTGTTAGGGTTTTTCCTTCAAAATCTCAAAATCCAGCTGTGTTCCATGCGAGACCATTTCGTGCCCATTTATACAATGCGGGATCACGCCCCCAGGGCATATCTCCTAGTGGCAAAGGCGAAGGCGGATAGGGCTCAGCGCGGCAATGTGCAAAGTTCGATTCCCCACAAGGTGGAATTGACTTTGTTGCAAGCGGGAGTTACCATATGAGTTAACAGCCTTGACCTATCCATGTGCTCTCCACCCTAGCTCCTGAAAGGCACATCCTGCGATTTACCTCCTCCACGATGGCCCAGAACAGGGTCGGTGGGAGGCCCTTAAGGTTAGGGTTCAACCTTTTTTTTATACAATGCGGGATCACACCATTGACCGACTTCGATCTTATCAGCTACAATACCTTCCTAAAGATGTGTGCCATTTATCCTAGTTGGATGTGTTGATTGGTTGTGAAGGTCTGCATATTGTCAAATTCTGCTAACTGTCTGGCAATGACAAGCTGACATCATATAATCATTGTTCATCGTTGATTTGTTAAAATGGGAGGTGCTAACATTTAGAGCACCCAGGCGTCATTGCTTGATTGGTTGGTAGAGATACGTCGGTATAGCATGGATTTAATCAAAACTATGTTTCCATTAATTATGGCGACCTTGATCTAATCTCAAGATATCTGGTGTCCGAACGTATCGGATGTCAACATCAATGAATAAAAAATAAAAAGGGGAGCATTTGGGCACAACGAAAACATAATGTATTGAAAACTCATAATATGTAAAATAATGTATGAAATTGGGGCTGACGGAGTGTGTGGAAAGTGATTTTTCTGGAACTAAAAAGCGTTATGAAGTCTACAACATATTGAAATTCTAGCGTAATTTTACCATGAATTTCGACCTAAAGAATGATTTTCACTTTTCTATTAATCAGATCTCCAACATTTATTAAAATTCTAACAAATTTTTATCAGGCAAGCACATAGCTCCTACCAAGATTGTTTTCCTTTTTTCTTTAATTTTTTTCCCCTACACGACCAAAAGTAAACATTCTTTAACCCTCCAAATTGTCAAGTGCTCATTATTACCTCAAAACGAAATACCATTATTGGAGTAGCATGTGGCCCAAACCTTTAATAAAGTAGAAAATGAACATTCTATCCATCTAAAAATTTGTTCAAAAGAAAAATGACATCATAGAGCCAGTGAGTGACACAGCAGAAAATGAACATTCTCTATCCCATCTAAAAATTTGTTCAAAAGAAAAATGACATAAAGGAGCTAGCGAGTGACACTACATCTTTCCAGCCCAATATTACCCCTCTCATCTCTCCCCCACCTTTGCCTCTTTCCGTCCAGCGCCCTCCCTGCACCACCCATGAACTGAGCTAGGAAGGCAGTAGCTGAGTCAGTCCGACTTCTTATAGACTTTTGATGTAGTCTTCTAAACGATCTCTAGGCTTTGTCCCCTAACATTAAGGGAAAAACTCCGCATATGATGGCATCGTTGGCTCTTATAGCTCCATCCATTACATCCATCCATGAGATGTAATGGCTGAGGAGATCTCCTTTCCCATTATACCCGATGAGTTGTGGCATTTTCAACTTCTTAAGTAATGGTTCGGTCGGTATGTCTTCTGTGAATGGAGAATGGCAATTAGTGAGGTATTCTTCAACGATGCTTTTATGCTTTGCTTCCACACTGGTAATACGCTTTCTTAAGATGCTCATTTCTGGTTCATATTTTTTGGTAGGGTCGATTATTTTGAGTAGGCTGAGTTTGCTTACCTTTAGGTGTTAACGAACATTGAGTACCCAACCTATCAAACACACTCCTAGCCCTCTTTGTCAAACGGAATTGAAATCTTGATATAACTAACCCCAAAGACAAAACCCTCTTGAAATCTTTCATACGAAGAGTATACGCATCAAAGAGGTATGTCAAGGCTGTGCAGAACTCCAACTTCATCATTCAACAACTTCTTATAAGAATTTACAGGCTCACAAAACCCTTCCACAGGTAATAAAGTATATTTAGCCAGTCAGCATACCAAATCTAAATAGTCATTCGCCCATCTCTTAGCATTAAAAGGTCACCAGGACCCAGAATCACAAGATGTAGCCAGAGCAAATCTTCAATACGTATTCTAATGCCCTGAATTGCTATCGTGTTAAATGACCTAAAACATGGAGATGGACTTCAGAACTTGGCAGTTAAGAACCTTTTCTAAGGATCTTAAAGGACAAAAGCCCACACATAACCCTCTAATCAACAAATCTGTAATGGTATACTCAGAAAGTTACGGTATATGTGGCATTATTCTACAACATTTTGAGACAATTTTGGAATACAGGAGACAATTTGTAAAATCTAAATAACACTTCACCTTACGCACACCCCCTCCCTCCAAACTTCTATCAATTCTCACAGTCGAGGAGCTTTCATCATCTCAAGTCAGGCGGATAGGGCTCAGCGCGGCAATGTGCAAAGTTCGATTCCCCACAAGGTGGAATTGACTTTGTTGCAAGCGGGAGTTACCATATGGGTTAACAGCCTTGACCTATCCATGTGCTCTCCACCCTAGCTCCTGAAAGGCACATCCTGCGATTTACCTCCTCCACGATGGCCCAGAACAGGGTCGGTGGGAGGCCCTTAAGGTTAGGGTTCAACCTTTTTTTTATACAATGCGGGATCACACCATTGACCGACTTCGATCTTATCAGCTACAATACCTTCCTAAAGATGTGTGCCATTTATCCTAGTTGGATGTGTTGATTGGTGTCAATCTCCTGTCTGTAAGAATTAAAATGCAAACTCATGTATCCAAACAAAATTAACATCAATAAGGATCCGAAAGGCAAAAACGCTTCAAACGATGTTCTAGAAAATTCAATTGTTCCCTTAATGATTTAAAATACCAATAGAAGTACACTTTAACATAAGATCCAAATCTGAATCCTGAAATACCCTCAAGCAGAAGCAGCTGTTCCCTTTTTCCTAGGTGCAGCTTGAGTGCCTAAACCAACCGAGATTTAATCAAAACTATGTTTCCATTAATTATGGCGACCTTGATCTAATCTCAAGATATCTGGTGTCCGAACGTATCGGATGTCAACATCAATGAATAAAAAATAAAAAGGGGAGCATTTGGGCACAACGAAAACATAATGTATTGAAAACTCATAATATGTAAAATAATGTATGAAATTGGGGCTGACGGGGCGTGTGGAAAGTGATTTTTCTGGAACTAAAAAGCGTTAATGAAGTCTACAACCTATTGAAATTCTAGCGTAATTTTACCATGAATTTCGACCTAAAGAATGATTTTCACTTTTCTATTAATCAGATCTCCAACATTTATTAAAATTCTAACAAATTTTTATCAGGCAAGCACATAGCTCCTACCAAGATTGTTTTCCTTTTTTCTTTAATTTTTTTCCCCTACACGACCAAAAGTAAACATTCTTTAACCCTCCAAATTGTCAAGTGCTCATTATTACCTCAAAACGAAATACCATTATTGGAGTAGCATGTGGTCTAAACCTTTAATAAAGTAGAAAATGAACATTCTCTATCCCATCTAAAAATTTGTTCAAAAGAAAAATGACATCATAGAGCCAGTGAGTGACACAGCAGAAAATGAACATTCTCTATCCCATCTAAAAATTTGTTCAAAAGAAAAATGACATAAAGGAGCTAGCGAGTGACACTACATCTTTCCAGCCCAATATTACCCCTCTCATCTCTCCCCCACCTTTGCCTCTTTCCGTCCAGCGCCCTCCCTGCACCACTCCCAGGTCACCTCTTGCCTGTCACTAGTCCACTTCATTTACGTGGTAGTAACACAAGTTGCACATAAAACTATTATCCACTTCGGTTAAATAGAGAGCAACACGACGAGCACATAAGTAGCTCAACTATTGTCCCATTGGCCCCTCACTAAAACTAGGAAATAAAATGAAAAAAATTGCACACGAGTTTATGTCCCAGAATATGTAGGCATAACAACTATTGGTCAACATAAGTTATTTCCCTCAGCTTGCAAGAAGATGGAATTTTTTAGTTTTATTTTTTCTAAGAAACTACTCAGCAGAAAGCAGGTCACATGGAATTGATGCAGACTCTTCATATGAAAGATTTCATGGGGTTTTATGTGGTTGAGGGTTAGAGATCTCCGTCATTTCATGAGAGCAAAAAGATGAGTCAAACGGAATTGAAATCTTGATATAACTAACCCCAAAGACAAAACCCTCTTGAAATCTTTCATACGAAGAGTATATGCATCAAAGAGGTATGTCAAGGCTGTGCAGAACTCCAACTTCATCATTCAACAACAACTTATAAGAATTTACAGGCTCACAAAACCCTTCCACAGGTAATAAAGTATATTTAGCCAGTCAGCATACCAAATCTAAATAGTCATTCGCCCATCTCTTAGCATTAAAAGGTCACCAGGACCCAGAATCACAAGATGTAGCCAGAGCAAATCTTCAATACGTATTCTAATGCCCTGAATTGCTATCGTGTTAAATGACCTAAAACATGGAGATGGACTTCAGAACTTGGCAGTTAAGAACCTTTTCTAAGGATCTTAAAGGACAAAAGCCCACACATAACCCTCTAATCAACAAATCTGTAATGGTATACTCAGAAAGTTACGGTATATGTGGTATTATTCTACAACATTTTGAGACAATTTTGGAATACAGGAGACAATTTGTAAAATCTAAATAACACTTCACCTTACGCACACCCCCTCCCTCCAAACTTCTATCAATTCTCACAGTCGAGGAGCTTTCATCATCTCAAGTCTACAGAAGTACAATCAGCACAAACAAGACAACTATTATCATTATCGCAAAATAATGACCCACAGGAAATGCATACATAAAAGTTCAGAGTTAAACATGCAAGCAAGGTACTTCTTCAAATATAATGAACCATAGAAAAAACAGAAATAAAGGCAAAAACGCTTCAAACGATGTTCTAGAAAATTCAATTGTTCCCTTAATGATTTAAAATACCAATAGAAGTACACTTTAACATAAGATCCAAATCTGAATCCTGAAATACCCTCAAGCAGAAGCAGCTGTTCCCTTTTTCCTAGGTGCAGCTTGAGTGCCTAAACCAACCATCACAATTTCAAATTAATTACCAGACACAAAATTACGGAACTTCAAAAATCAAAGCGCAAACTACCAAGCTTATACCTTCTCTGAAGTTGGTCTTGAATCTGCGCGGCACGTGGCGGAGATACCTCATGCGTCCAGTTCCAGTAGTCTTTCTCCTTATGGCCTTCACACTCCAGTTGTCTGAAATATCGTATCATACAAAAAATAAATCAACAAAAAAGTTTAAAATTTAAAAACAGATTGATATATGCGAATTTGAGAATTGTAAAATGAAACACGTACATGTCCTCTTGCGGGCAGCAGGATAGGCACAGGCAGAGCAGCGGCTCTTCTGGATGTGGAAGCTTCGCCGGCCGCACCTCACACACAGCGTGTGTGTCTTGTTTCTCCTCTTGCCAAAGCTCCCTGTTCCCTTCCCCTACACACATACAAATGCAAGCATTCAGGCCAAATGAACATAGACGAGATCAGGATTATAATCTGGACATACATATAGATATAGAAAGAGAATAATTGGTTACCATGGCTGCAAAGTTGCAAAAACCCTAGTTTCGGCCGCTGAGCTTCGAAATGAGAAAAATGCGTTTGGTGTCGTAAGAGTCTAAACCTTTAATAAAGTAGAAAATGAACATTCTCTATCCCATCTAAAAATTTGTTCAAAAGAAAAATGACATCATAGAGCCAGTGAGTGACACAGCAGAAAATGAACATTCTCTATCCCATCTAAAAATTTGTTCAAAAGAAAAATGACATAAAGGAGCTAGCGAGTGACACACTACATCTTTCCAGCCCAATATTACCCCTCTCATCTCTCCCCCACCTTTGCCTCTTTCCGTCCAGCGCCCTCCCTGCACCATTGACTATATATATGAAGAGAAAAATGGCAGTGTTGTATATGGGCTTTAGGGTTGGGCTTGCCCCATAGGCTCTGTCCAGTCAAGAACCCAGAGGGTAATATTCTGTAAATCCCCGATGGCCTAGCCCAGTCTGACAGAACCCAGATCCAGTATATGCCCCAAATTACACTGGACGACCCGACCCAGCCCACTTTACAGACACTACATCTTTCCAGCCCAATATTACCCCTCTCATCTCTCCCCCACCTTTGCCTCTTTCCGTCCAGCGCCCTCCCTGCACCACTCCCAGGTCACCTCTTGCCTGTCACTAGTCCACTTCATTTACGTGGTAGTAACACAAGTTGCACATAAAACTATTATCCACTTCGGTTAAATAGAGAGCAACACGACGAGCACATAAGTAGCTCAACTATTGTCCCATTGGCCCCTCACTAAAACTAGGAAATAAAATGAAAAAAATTGCACACGAGTTTATGTCCCAGAATATGTAGGCATAACAACTATTGGTCAACATAAGTTATTTCCCTCAGCTTGCAAGAAGATGGAATTTTTTAGTTTTATTTTTTCTAAGAAACTACTCAGCAGAAAGCAGGTCACATGGAATTGATGCAGACTCTTCATATGAAAGATTTCATGGGGTTTTATGTGGTTGAGGGTTAGAGATCTCCGTCATTTCATGAGAGCAAAAAGATGAGTCAAACGGAATTGAAATCTTGATATAACTAACCCCAAAGACAGAAAACCCTCTTGAAATCTTTCATACGAAGAGTATATGCATCAAAGAGGTATGTCAAGGCTGTGCAGAACTCCAACTTCATCATTCAACAACAACTTATAAGAATTTACAGGCTCACAAAACCCTTCCACAGGTAATAAAGTATATTTAGCTAGTCAGCATACCAAATCTAAATAGTCATTCGCCCATCTCTTAGCATTAAAAGGTCACCAGGACCCAGAATCACAAGATGTAGCCAGAGCAAATCTTCAATACGTATTCTAATGCCCTGAATTGCTATCATGTTAAATGACCTAAAACATGGAGATGGACTTCAGAACTTGGCAGTTAAGAACCTTTTCTAAGGATCTTAAAGGACAAAAGCCCACACATAACCCTCTAATCAACAAATCTGTAATGGTATACTCAGAAAGTTACGGTATATGTGGTATTATTCTACAACATTTTGAGACAATTTTGGAATACAGGAGACAATTTGTAAAATCTAAATAACACTTCACCTTACGCACACCCCCTCCCTCCAAACTTCTATCAATTCTCACAGTCGAGGAGCTTTCATCATCTCAAGTCTACAGAAGTACAATCAGCACAAACAAGACAACTATTATCATTATCGCAAAATAATGACCCACAGGAAATGCATACATAAAAGTTCAGAGTTAAACATGCAAGCAAGGTACTTCTTCAAATATAATGAACCATAGAAAAAACAGAAAAAGATAGTCCAGATTACTCAATAATAATTTCAGAGAAACAGGCACCTGTCGGCCTCTAAAATGTTAGCTATGATTAGTATGTCAAGACATGAACTTACGCATAAGAGTAAATAAGATTAGCGCACAATTAAAAATAAGCATTCCAACTTACGTCAATCTCCTGTCTGTAAGAATTAAAATGCAAACTCATGTATCCAAACAAAATTAACATCAATAAGGATCCGAAAGGCAAAAACGCTTCAAATGATGTTCTAGAAAATTCAATTGTTCCCTTAATGATTTAAAATACCAATAGAAGTACACTTTAACATAAGATCCAAATCTGAATCCTGAAATACCCTCAAGCAGAAGCAGCTGTTCCCTTTTTCCTAGGTGCAGCTTGAGTGCCTAAACCAACCATCACAATTTCAAATTAATTACCAGACACAAAATTACGGAACTTCAAAAATCAAAGCGCAAACTACCAAGCTTATACCTTCTCTGAAGTTGGTCTTGAATCTGCGCGGCACGTGGCGGAGATACCTCATGCGTCCAGTTCCAGTAGTCTTTCTCCTTATGGCCTTCACACTCCAGTTGTCTGAAATATCGTATCATACAAAAAATAAATCAACAAAAAAGTTTAAAATTTAAAAACAGATTGATATATGCGAATTTGAGAATTGTAAAATGAAACACGTACATGTCCTCTTGCGGGCAGCAGGATAGGCACAGGCAGAGCAGCGGCTCTTCTGGATGTGGAAGCTTCGCCGGCCGCACCTCACACACAGCGTGTGTGTCTTGTTTCTCCTCTTGCCAAAGCTCCCTGTTCCCTTCCCCTACACACATACAAATGCAAGCATTCAGGCCAAATGAACATAGACGAGATCAGGATTATAATCTGGACATACATATAGATATAGAAAGAGAATAATTGGTTACCATGGCTGCAAAGTTGCAAAAACCCTAGTTTCGGCCGCTGAGCTTCGAAATGAGAAAAATGCGTTTGGTGTCGTAAGAGTGACTATATATATGAAGAGAAAAATGGCAGTGTTGTATATGGGCTTTAGGGTTGGGCTTGCCCATTATTATTCTACAACATTTTGAGACAATTTTGGAATACAGGAGACAATTTGTAAAATCTAAATAACACTTCACCTTACGCACACCCCCTCCCTCCAAACTTCTATCAATTCTCACAGTCGAGGAGCTTTCATCATCTCAAGTCTACAGAAGTACAATCAGCACAAACAAGACAACTATTATCATTATCGCAAAATAATGACCCACAGGAAATGCATACATAAAAGTTCAGAGTTAAACATGCAAGCAAGGTACTTCTTCAAATATAATGAACCATAGAAAAAACAGAAAAAGATAGTCCAGATTACTCAATAATAATTTCAGAGAAACAGGCACCTGTCGGCCTCTAAAATGTTAGCTATGATTAGTATGTCAAGACATGAACTTACGCATAAGAGTAAATAAGATTAGCGCACAATTAAAAATAAGCATTCCAACTTACGTCAATCTCCTGTCTGTAAGAATTAAAATGCAAACTCATGTATCCAAACAAAATTAACATCAATAAGGATCCGAAAGGCAAAAACGCTTCAAATGATGTTCTAGAAAATTCAATTGTTCCCTTAATGATTTAAAATACCAATAGAAGTACACTTTAACATAAAATCCAAATCTGAATCCTGAAATACCCTCAAGCAGAAGCAGCTGTTCCCTTTTTCCTAGGTGCAGCTTGAGTGCCTAAACCAACCATCACAATTTCAAATTAATTACCAGACACAAAATTACGGAACTTCAAAAATCAAAGCGCAAACTACCAAGCTTATACCTTCTCTGAAGTTGGTCTTGAATCTGCGCGGCACGTGGCGGAGATACCTCATGCGTCCAGTTCCAGTAGTCTTTCTCCTTATGGCCTTCACACTCCAGTTGTCTGAAATATCGTATCATACAAAAAATAAATCAACAAAAAAGTTTAAAATTTAAAAACAGATTGATATATGCGAATTTGAGAATTGTAAAATGAAACACGTACATGTCCTCTTGCGGGCAGCAGGATAGGCACAGGCAGAGCAGCGGCTCTTCTGGATGTGGAAGCTTCGCCGGCCACACCTCACACACAGCGTGTGTGTCTTGTTTCTCCTCTTGCCAAAGCTCCCTGTTCCCTTCCCCTACACACATACAAATGCAAGCATTCAGGCCAAATGAACATAGACGAGATCAGGATTATAATCTGGACATACATATAGATATAGAAAGAGAATAATTGGTTACCATGGCTGCAAAGTTGCAAAAACCCTAGTTTCGGCCGCTGAGCTTCGAAATGAGAAAAATGCGTTTGGTGTCGTAAGAGTGACTATATATATGAAGAGAAAAATGGCAGTGTTGTATATGGGCTTTAGGGTTGGGCTTGCCCCATAGGCTCTGTCCAGTCAAGAACCCAGAGGGTAATATTCTGTAAATCCCCGATGGCCTAGCCCAGTCTGACAGAACCCAGATCCAGTATATGCCCCAAATTACACTGGACGACCCGACCCAGCCCACTTTACAGTTTCCCTCGAAGCGCGGGAAAATTTCCCCAGCCCTTGCGAAACAGAAATTGATTGCATAAATTATCAATTTTCTCCTCACAATTAACAGGCAATCAATTTGGTAGTAAGAGAAAAATGGAAGAGGATTGTCAAATTGAATTTCCAGCATTTCCGTATAAACCCTACCCAATTCAGATGGATTTCATGAAGTTCCTGTACAAATCGCTCGATAAAGGAGGCATTTCAATGCTCGAAAGCCCCACCGGTAAGTAAAATGAGTGCACCCGAACTACCTATGGTTTAATTTTATTTTTCTGAATGTCGTGTAATTGAATATGTTATGTTGTTCCAGGAACAGGGAAAACCCTGAGTATAATCTGCAGTGCACTGCAGTGGCTAGTAGATAAGAAGCGTCAGGAAAGTATAAAAGGTGCGCTTGGTTTGAATCTGCAGGAAAATTTGGGAAATAAGTCATGTTTGGATAATGATATTGATAATGAACCAGATTGGATGAGAAATTTTGTGCCAAATAAAGAATCTGATACGCATGAAAAGAAGAAACCTAAAGGAAAGAAAAAATCTGGGGTTCGGTCAAAGGATACTTTTAGTAAAAAGGAAAAAGAAGAAACTACTAGGGATTTAAGTAATAGCGGTGAAGAAAAAGGGCTAGAGGGGAATGTGAATAAAAGGGAAGGAAAAAATGTGAAAGGGAATGTTGGGATTGATGAGGGGGATGAAGAGTTTTTGCTTGAAGAGTATGAGAGTGGAGAGGAAAGTGATGGAACACTGAAGAGGAGAAATTCTGGAGCTGATGTTTGTTTGTCTAGTGATGAGGAAGAAGAAGATGGGTTGGGGGACGAGGAAGATGGAGCAAGATTGAAGATTTACTTCTGTAGCCGGACGCATTCACAACTTTCACAGTTCATAAAAGAGTTAAGGAAGACTACATTTTCTAGCGAGTTGATGGTTGTCTGCTTGGGGTCTAGGAAAAACTTCTGCATCAATGAAGGTATTAGAATGAAATCCACGTGTTTTTGTGGTGGAACGTACATTCATACAGTACTTGTCTAACTTTATTGTGATTACATGTATCTTCATCAGAGGTGCTGAAGCTAGGGACCTCCACCCTCATAAATGAAAGGTGCTTGGAGCTTCAAAAGAATAAGAAAAATGAAGCTTCTAAAACGATGGTATGAATAATTTTGTTCTTGAAGCATTCTCTGGTGCATTGATGATTGGATTTTGGTTTCATATTGTCAAAGCCTTTCTTTTCATTCATGAATTTGGTCTACCTCCCTCTTTTTACAGTAAAAACCTACTAAGTTTCTTCACTTTCTTTATATTTTTTAGAACCTCTTATATTACATAATTAACATGCTATCGTGCTTGAACTAAAGCGAAGGCATTAAAATGCGCTGCATAAATCAATTGAAGTGAAATTGAGTTATTTTCTGTTGGATATTGTTTGCATTCCATGTGGATATTACATTTTGGACAGCATATATTTGAAATCTTCTCATATTTGACCAAGATACTTTCATCCTACCTAAATTCTATTATTTAACTTAATCATCTGCCAAATGGTTACCTTCACTTGCAATTTGGTAACGGGATCTCATTTGTGTTGCTTTCTTCCCATTTGTCTATATTGTCAATATCTGCTTCGAAATTTTTTCAATCTAAATAAAAATGATTTTTTTACTTTTTGAAGTAGAACAACTTGAAATATACACCACTTGTAACTCCTTAACTCAAACTAACACTTATTTTTTTAGAACTTTTTCAAGTGCTAACCATTCAAATGCTGTAAAATATTCTTATGTTTCTCTGAAGTCATGGTTCTAATTAGCAGAACTTGGGAGCTGGAAAAAGAGTTCACCGCACAAAGGCTTCCTGTGGATGTCCAATGCTCAGAAGTCGTAAGGTAGAAAAAGAGTTTAAGAATGAAATTATTCAACTGGAACCACTGGACATTGAAGATCTTGTTCGTATTGGACGCAACTTGGGAACTTGCCCATATTATGGTTCAAGAAGGATGGTGCCCACAGCTGATCTTGTCATTCTTCCCTATCAATCTCTTCTTTCAAAATCATCACGTGAATCTCTTGGTTTAAGTTTGAAAAATAGTGTCATTATCATAGATGAAGCTCATAATCTAGCTGATACTCTGATCAGCATGTATGATGCAAAAATTACTCTGTCCCAGGTAAATAATAGTTTCACATCTGTTGTCTATTATAACACCTTCTTCAAATTCAGTTGTGCTATGTGCTTTTAGATGATTATTTAAGAACCCATATTCAAAAAGTTAGTCTATAGACCAGAGATATGAGCATCTTCAATCCACCTTCCTGTTTGACGTTCTAAATTTCTTTCATGAGGTTCAGTCCTGGTATAGTTTCTAACAGTTACTTGGACCTCTGTTCAGCTGAATCTCTTGCAGTCTCACTTAGGGGGATACTTTCAGCGATTTCGCAATCTCTTAGGACCAGGCAACCGAAGATACATTCAGACTCTGATGGTCCTCACCCAGGCTTTCTTAAGGGTTCTACTTCCCGATGGGAAGCTTGCAAATCATGTTGATCCTTTATTTGAGTCTGAGGAGATAGAAATTTCCTTAGATTCTTCAATGGCCATCAATGAATTTTTATTTTCCCTAGACATTGATAACATAAACTTGGTCAAACTGTTGCAATACATGAAAGAAAGCAACTTAACTCACAAGGTGCATGCTCTGTCCTTATCATCTATTCAATATATAATTTCCAATTCTTTTGTGTGCACAAATTTAATATTCCATTGTTTTCTGCCTCTTAGGTCTGTGGTTATAGAGATAAGGTAGCAGTCGCCCAAAATGGTTCAAGTGTCGAAGATGTCAAAGCAACAACTTGCAAGGAAGAAAGTGCAGTATCTTGCTTTCGGGCATTGGCTGACATGCTAATCTCCTTAACCAATAACGATGGTGATGGAAGAATATTAATTTCAAGGCCAAGGCTAACATGTCGTGGGCAAGAAGGGCATATAAAGTATGTCATGCTTACTGGAGAGAAGATGTTCTCTGAGGTTTGCATATTTTTTTGCACCTTAATATTCTAATGCACTTTAATTTTAGTTTGCATAGTTAAAGTCATTCATCATTTTCTGTAGATTGCTGATCAAGCACAAGCTGTCGTCTTGGCTGGAGGAACTTTACAACCTATAGAGGAAACAAAGGAACGACTCTTCCCATCATTACTGCCAGATCGGTTGCACTTCTTTTCATGCAGTCATATAATTCCTCCAGAG
Source organism: Olea europaea var. sylvestris (assembly GCF_002742605.1). Classification (NCBI taxonomy): domain Eukaryota; kingdom Viridiplantae; phylum Streptophyta; class Magnoliopsida; order Lamiales; family Oleaceae; genus Olea; species Olea europaea. The sequence goes on along the minus strand of NC_036237.1, from coordinate 20,815,682 downwards.
AATATTTTGCCTATTGTTGTTAAACATGGGCCTTCTGATCAGTCCTTTGATTTCAGCTACAAACTCAGAAGCCAGCCAAACATGGTGAGAAAGCTGTGTACTTTCTTTCATCTTCTCACCATCAAATGTATTGCCACTCTCGTATGTTTCAAAAGTTTCCTAATTGATAAATGTTCAGGAATTCGACATTCTTCCCCTTACTTGTATTCAATGCTGTCCTTTATTATCATTCTGAACCACCTGTAACACAATAACTAAAGATTCAATTGAACTTCTGTCTCTCTAGAAAAGTTGTTCCAAAATTTCGTAGTTTTGCTAATTGCTGCTGCATGTTGGACTGAAATGACAGATTGAGGAGCTGGGACTTCTGCTCTGCAATATAGTGACAGTAGTTCCAGAAGGAGTAATTGTGTTTTTTTCATCATTTGACTATGAAGGCAAGGTTTACGATTCTTGGAAAATATCAGGCATGCTTACAAGGATTATGAAGAAAAAGAGAGTTTTTAGAGAACCTAGGAAAAACACAGAAGTAGAAGCTGTCTTGAGAGAATACAAGGAAACAATTGATGAAGTATCCACCAGTAATCCTACGTCCTGCAATGGTGCAATTCTTTTTGCAGTTGTGGGAGGGAAGATATCAGAGGGTATCAACTTCAGTGATGGGACAGGTCGATGTATAATAATGGTTGGATTGCCTTATCCTAGCCCATCAGACATTGAATTGATAGAGAGGGTGAAGTATATTGAGGGTCAAAATCCCAAGTCTTGTGTCTATGGTAAACATCGCAGTGGGGATGTTCAAACTGGATTTCACATCCTTAGAAGTTGCAAGGGCAGAGGAAAAGAGTACTATGAAAATCTTTGCATGAAAGCCGTAAATCAATCAATAGGTGCAGCTTCATTCTAGTTTTCTTTTTACATTAATACATCATAAATGCTTTCTTGCTAAGTCTATTTTCCTATTTTATGTCAAATTCTACTGTTCTAGGGAGAGCAATTCGGCATATAAATGATTATGCTGCAATTTTGTTGGTTGATATGCGTTATGCTTCTGATCCTGCAACGATTGGAAAGCTTCCACAGTGGATCAAAAGTCGTCTTGTTCCTACAACTGAGAATTATGGCCAAGTCCACAGGTTGCTGCATCAGTTCTTCAAATTCCACATATCAAAAGGAAGCAATCAGTAATAAACTTCTGATAAACATTGGTCAGATGTCAAATTTGAGTTGAGATGGCGGTTTTACATTGTAGATAGAGAGCTGGACTCAATATCGATTGTATTGTTTTAAGTTGTTAGTTAAAAGAAACATTTGCTTTACGTTCTTTCTTTTTATAAGCATACGAATTTTATTCAACTGAATTGGTGAGTACTGTTACGTATTGACACACTTGATCGACCCATTGGGGCTCATGGCCCACTTCTGTCAAACTACGTGGCATTTTATCCGAGGCCCCAAGCTAACATGAGTAGACCAGCATGCTATAACAACGCTCATGAGATGGCCCAAGTGCTAACGCCGAAGTGAATATGTCGAGGTGGTCTTCCATTCGAGGCCCATCACTCTAAGGCTCAATCTTCTCCGAGGTCTTTAGGCTCTAAGCAGCACTCCTCCTTAGAGATATAGTCTTACACAAGGATCATTCCTGATTGATTGATGGGACGCCCATCATAGAGTTCAAGTGTCTTGTCTTGTCGATGTAGCGGCAGAGCCGCCGATTAATAAATGTGTAGCAGGCTAGGAAATCAAGTGTGATACCTATAATTTGACATGTAGACTTACGAGATGCGGCTACGTGTACTCCCAACCGAGAGTCACGATCTAAATTGTAATACTATAAATACTCTTCCATGCATCTCTCACAGGGGTAATGCAAGATTCAATACAAGAATAAATACATCATTCTTTACATTTTACTCTCTTGCAACATACATGAATTCATACACACATTCTATAAATATCGATTAGTAATTATTGTACAATCGTTATACAAACTTCTAGTTGGGATCTGAACGTTCTCGTCTCGCGCCTTTGAGCTGCTCCCACACCCCTTTTTTGCTACTGGTTCTATACCGTCCATGTGTCTTAGCGTGTTAGACCAGGCTTACGTGTGTACAGGTAGGTTCGATATCTGTTAACAACATATTTTGGGGTCAACAAGTACAATACTACTAAATCTAGAGAACGAGATATCAACTAACATGTTTGGCTTTCCTATTAAACAAAACAGCTTAGGATGTTAATTTCTTATCAATTTTCAGGACTATTAAGATGCCAATGACGTAGTATGTTTGGATAATCTTAAACTTTAAAAGTTTAAATAAATTAATCAAAGTTTGAAAATAAGTAAGTTATTTTGATGTTAAAGTAAGAGTTTCTTTAATATATATATATATAACAATAATTCTCTTGCTTGGACCACGTACGGTACGAAAAATGCAGTCATGAGATGAGTTTCAATTTGTCTTGTTAGGACATAATGGTAATAAAAGATTATCGACAGTGAATTAATAAGTGAGTAGAATGAATTGGTAAAATAAAGTCGAGCATAAAAAGATGTAGATGAGAGTTTAACCTACATTTTTTCTTGATCGATAATTCATGTTTACCTTGCATTGGTACTTACGTACTTTCAATAATCATCTTTTAAGATATGATCGTCGTTTCTTGTAAAATGAAAATGTCAAAAATTTCTTGTACGAAACGGGACTCAATTAGAATTCAAGAAACTAAATGTTAACAAGGATTTGATTGCAAGAACATATGCAATTAAAGAATGAAATTTGTACAAGAAAGGGATCTATTTAGATTAAGTATGTCAATACTTCCTCTTGTTTTAAAACCATACAAGAACTCAACATTTGCTCCCATAAAATATTTAAATTTAACGCGACAAACGACATCTATGCTAACCCATGTATTCATAGTTATTAAAAATGATCTAAAAAGTGATGTATTTTCAATACAACAGTTAGATGAGCAATCACCAGCAAGGTTCCAACTTGTCTTCTGTTTGGAAAGTGACTGGAATTAATCAGTTTGGTCCCTTTTTCCTACCAACGTGGGTTGCCAAGATAATGGGCCCAAACACCTCCTTCCTATAAATGCTATCAAAATTTGTTAAGAAAATACTAATAATTATGTATCTTGGATTATCTTTAAACCTCTACAATCATTAGGTATGGTTCTTTGTTTCAGTAGAGATAAAAAAAAAAAAACTCAGGACTGCTTAGCATTCATTAACCTGCCAAGTATTGGATAAATTCTATTAATGCACCCAATGGCCAGACTAAGACATGTTAGGTGTATAGTATTTCACACATATAATACTGTTATTCCTTTATGAAAATGGGGCATTTACTTGAGTTGGAGCCTTCTCTTGTAGGAGGACTGAAAACTGAAGCCAAGTTGTCCCTGATAGGTACTCCATTGTCCTTTATCTCAAAGTTACATAAAAAAAAAATAATAATAATAAATAAAATACCATTATTCAGTTCTTTTTATCTTTGTTGGTGGTGTCTATGTAGAGGAAAGACAGATGAACAAGCATCACAGAGCAAAAGTAAAGCCACAAATGCAGATGCTGCTCAAAGAAACCTTTTACAACACCAAAAACTTCTTTTACATTACATTCCAAAATCTCAAATCATGTCTCTTAGGAGGGTATCAAAAGCTGCCTAAAACTCCTCTTGTCAAACCCATCTTTTCGACTAAGAATCCAGAACTCCATGAGCTGAATAATTTCTGTAAAGATTCCTCCGATAAAAGTGAGATACCGAAGAAAATGGAGGGTCGACTCTCACCAGAAGAAGAAATGAAGGGAGACAAAAAATTTAATGGAAGCTCCATGAATATTGTGGATAAAAGCGGATTAAAGGAGTTGAAAGAAAAGAAGACTGATAAATATTCCAAAGGCAAACAAGTAGAGTTCATTTCTAAGAATACAGATGCTTTAGCTAAAAAAATGAAAGAATTGGAGATGATGGATGTGAATGACATGGATCATGTGCTGGATATAGAAGAGGTGCTCAATTACTATTCTAGGCTCACCTGCCCAGCTTATAAAGACATAGTTGACAAGTTTTTCATGGATATGTATGCTGAATATTATCTTCCACCGCCCTCGGCTAGTGTTCGCAGTTCAATGAGGAAACTGGGCTCAGTCAGTGTTCATGGTTCAATGAGGAAACTGGGCTCTGTCAGTGTTCACTGTTCAATGAGGAGTCTTGGCCCTTTAAAGCTGTTGAAGTGAAGTAAATTTCATTCTTTGCACATATGAACCCATATATATCCCTTCATTCCACTGTCTGTGTGTGTGTGTGTGTGTGTTGTTCATAAATGAAAATTCTCTCTTCAAGTACTGCAATTTCTTTGGCCAATAATGGAAATATGTACCTTGAAATTAAATTCCATCATCATCCATTCTTGTTATCATCTGTAGATTTCTCTGTAATGATCACTTTTTTTGATATCTTGTGCCTACACAGACCGAATTCAATCCTAAATTTTCCCTTATAACTCTTGCATGAATTGAGATATATTGAGAAAGTTAACTTTTATGATGATTAGTGATAGGGATACTCATAACGATAGAAAAAAATCATAACCATTTATATGCCATTGATGAAAATTCATCAAATAAATCCTGTCCAAGCTAGTAAAGTTACAAAAAGCGATAGTAAAGCCAACTAAATGTGAAAAAGGTGAATTTTATGGGACAAAAAGAACATAATCCAAATTCAGATAGGCAGAACAAGATGAGCATTGCAGCCAGATCTTTCAGTTCACTTTTCGGCAATTACGTCGAACCTGGCCCATTGGTGCTGTCAGGACCTGGAGATTGGACAGTTTGTTCATTGTAAGTCCAAAGTCCCTTTGGAACAGGGAAATATCTGATGCATATGCTCGGACCCAATTCTTGGTTTCTTCCCCTGCTGTCAGCTGCTGATCAACAAAAAGTAATCCCTTGCCTTGAAGAAGACTGGAGTAGTATACCGTACCAAAACCTGTTCCCGGTCCCTCATAATCCATCTTCATTGCGGGATCGTTAAACGAGGCAGTTGATAAGCGCTTGACGGAGTGTGAAGGTGATAATGATGGTGATATAGACAGTGATGATGATGAGCTATGGCTTCTATTGCATTTTGATCTCAAAAAGTTGAGAAATTCAGTATCTATAGAGGGGTCAGGCCCTTGAGTTCCACTGAAGTTATAAAGACGGTTGAAAAAGAATTTGCAGTGAATCGTGCCGGTGCTGTGGGCACCTGTGACCTCAAACATAAAAAGGAAGGCAAAAAGGAACTCAGCTCTCATCGGATTTGATGTTGTTTGACAAAGAAGAATGCAAATAAAGTAAGAGTATATAGAAATTGTAAGTATCGAAAAGGAAGTTCATAATCTGATCCGTTTTCATCTAACAGGAAATGCATTATTTAAGAAACGAAAAGAAGATAATCTGATTTCTTTTCATTTAGTTAGGGATTTTTACTCTACAGAGATCTTTAATCAAAACGGGAGAAATTTTATCACTCGGTACTGAACAACTAAGTTCAGGTATCTCAGTAATCACTTTTCGTTGATTTTCAATTAAATAAAATGACGTTAGACAGGTCATAGAAATTTGATACATGCAAGCACATCAGATTAGCTGATTAGAGTTCATAAATTGTTCCATTTGCACAGTTAAAACAAGAAAACAAAAGATTAATAGATAGGAAAAAATGTATACCTAATAGACTGACAGTCTCTCTTTGATCAAATCCTCTTGATGCAAATGCCTCGATTGTTTTAGAGAGATTGTCTTGGGGAGTAGGAAGCTCATATGTTGCTACTTCTTGAAAAGAAACTGTACTGTCTCTCCTACCGGTATACAGAGGATAGAACGGGCCACCAGCCTGAAATTTAAAAGATTTTTAGTGCATAAACTACGCCATGCCAAACGTGTAATAAAAGAATGCACATTAGCACAAGAAGATTTACCAAAAGGACACTTTCTCTTGCCGCCAAAACGACAATATCAGCACAAGAAACAATTCTGGGGCATGCTTTTTCAACATTCAACTTAATGATGTCAATCAGATCAAACCCCTTTAAAGATTCATTCGGTGGAGAATCTTTCTCACTCCTTATTCCATCGGCAGCATCCAGTAGAACTGAAGCATCACACCCCTATTCCAATAGTGATCATATAGAAAGTTGTAATCACAAACCAGTATAAACTCAAAATAAATTCACAGAAACATAATCAAATTTCCTTAGAATTTACAATTCTCAAGTCAAAATGAACAATATAGACTTAGAAATCCTTCTGCAATATATTATGAGGCAACATTAGCCTAATCCCCAAAATGAACGTAGGGTAATAAAGTAGATAGAATCTACAAAACAGATAATTAAAACAATTTCATCAAATAACTCAAAGCAACACTCTACGAACAGTCTAAGAAAATTGGATCAAATTTAGAACAATTAAATCATTTCAACCGTAAATTCATGGTGAAAAATAGAAACCAACAGGATTCACTGATAAGTGAGTAGCTTAAAAAAACTCACCTCGACAAAGCAATCATGGAAAAGCAGCCTCAACAATGCAGGGGCAACATTTTGCCGCAGATTGAAGAGTTCATGAACAGTTGCTCTAACGATTTTCTCGGCTAATGGGCAAGATTCATTGTAGTAATCATATCTGAGAGATCCTTGACGAGAATTATAAGAATGAGTTTCTGGGAGCTTCTTTTCCACCTTATTTCTTGATTGAGCCCTTAAAAATGAATGTGAACTGTCAGTAATTCGTGATGAACCCTTGTTGGTTTCTGCATGTTGGTTCTTCAAAGAGAAGAGAACACATAGTAGAAATACAAGAAAGCTTAGTTTTCCCGTGAAATCCATAGCAAATTATTACAAGGTTTGCATCACGAACTCGTCTCTCTCTCTCTCTCTCTTCTCAAGATTGAGTTGCCGAGCTTAATGGGAGCTACTGTGAAGTACCAGATCAAGTAAGACAGCGCGGGAAAAAGAAAGATGAAATGACAAAAGCGCCCTTGTAACTAGAAGTTTGTTACAGAATCGATCCAACGGTATAAGTTGATCGGTATGAATGACAGGAGGAAGTGGAAACTATAGCGGCTTTTTTGTGGAGAATATTTTACTTCAATAATTTTGAATTGTGTTTAAGAAAATATAATTAGTAATTTTATAACGGTAATGCCGAGAATACATTAAAAAATTTTAAAAGTAGGATCAAACGAATTACTTCCATGTTATTTTTTCATTGACGAAAAAAAAAACATTAATCAAGCAATTTCTTTATGATTAAGAATTGTGACAATAAGGAATGAATTTCGTATGCTTTTTGGCCTATAACACAAAGGTCTTTCAAATACTCATCTTTCACATTGTAAACAAGTCGACGTTTTCCTTCTGAGACATGCTTGTTGTACAATTCCTCACACATGAGGGGACCCACTATTAATAAAAAATTGGTGGGCCCCCTCACGCATGAGGGGGTTAACCCTTTCCTTCTCGGAAACACTTCAATTTTGCCTCTATTTGGTCAGCCGAAGTTTATGTAAACTTTTAATTGAAAGTAGGGAATAATCGCGTCTTTATGTTTTGGTTCGATTTGGTGAATCTCAAACTAATTCAATCATGTCATGTGAAGGTAAGCATGCCATTAATGGGATCACAAATACTCTCCTCATATGAACCATGCAAGGGCCAAAAAGGCCATGAGAACATCAGTGGATCACAGACAAACAGCATGGAATCATTCAAATTGAAACAAAGGTCTTTCTCACAACATTCGATAATATTAGGAATTACATGGCTGCAAAGCTTTAAAATGGCATCAGCTGCTGCATGATTTTCTGTAATTTGTTAAAAAGAAAAATAATGATGATGAAATTGAGATGGGGGCCTTAGTCGGATGACTCGAGCGACTGCTGACACCCTATATTTCAACTTGAGGCCTGAATATAGTAACTCACAAATTTGCATCAATCCAACAAACAATTTCCTGATTATGACATCAATATTCCCAAGCAATATGCATCACACTGAACTCTCTGCATTTTCTTATGACACTTAATTACCAGAAGATACTAGAACGTTTTGCTCCTTTAGTCGTCTTTGGAAATGAGCCAAGCGATTCTGTAACTGTAAGATACCGGCAGCCTTTTGGGATAGGATTGTATTCAATCTGGTGACATAATCATCTAGCTGATTACCTGGTTGATCGGCCTCGACCAATAGATTCATCTCCTGCAAAAGGCCAACGAAAATTTTGATTGAGGAGCGTAGACTTAAAATATAACTTGTGTCTATATAGAGAATTTAGACACATATCTAGTTCACCAATCAACGTAGCAAAATCTAGAACCGAAATTGGCCTTTTAATCGATAAACAGAAAATGAGATAGCTACAATTCAGATAAACTCTGTTGTGAACGCTGGTAGTTTGCATCAGAATAATATGATCCATCTAAATCAATACCGCATATACTTGAGAACCCATATAAAAAGCCTCAACATACTATACAGAATGATCAAATAGTATTATAATGCACCAATGCTAATAACCTAAGACGGTGTCTACATTCAAGAACCGTCTGTGTGTGGACAGTAATATCTTGGTCTCAATCTGACTAACATTGTTATATTGCACCACCAGCTAAATAAAAACTGAAAAACAGAAAAATGTGCTGGAGCATCTATAAGATTATCACAGACCTCTCGAACAATATCCATTGTCTCCTCCACTTGTCTCCTATGAGCATTGACTAGATCTTCCTCTTCCTACGAAATCAAAGAGACACGGAAATCAGCACCTGCATTGGAATCAATTTGTTGTTAAAAAGCAATTTTTAATGGTCTTACCTTTAATAGAGAGTTCAAATCATCGTCATAGTTTGAGTATTTCATATCAGATTTAAGAGGTTCCTTCCACTTCGACTGGCCGTTCGCTCTCCTCATTTTATCGTCCATGTTAGAAAAACGGTATGATTCAACTTTTGAGTTTTGCTTCCACACAGGCTTGTCTTGATCGTAAAACTCTTCGTCATATTCTTCCCTGTCAGTTTGTTCAGGCCATGAATCAACAGTGTCATCTTCAAATGTTGATGCAGATGGTAAAATTGATGACAGGGGTTGTGTTGTTGATTCCTTCAGATTTGAGGTTGATGAGAAAACGTCTTTTTTGTTGTTGTTCCCTTTTGAAAGGCTCTTCACCCTATAATTTCCAAAAAATAAGATAAGACCTTATAAAGAAGGAACTATTTGACCGGCAGAAAATTTATATCATCAAAAGATCCGACTTACCTGTCCGCATATCTTAATGTGTTTAATGTATGTTCACAGGATCCCGCATTGGGTGAAACACATGAAATCATCACAGTACGAGAATTTCCAACAAATGAATCCCTTAAGACTTCAGTTAATTTACTGCCTCTAAATGGAATATGCCCTTGATCATTATCAAGGGCTCTAATGCACTCCTTCAAGGCAAGCAAGCTTTTGTTAATCTCAGCTCCTTCCATTCTGCATATTCAGAAAAAGCTAATTGAGAACTCATTAAAAGAAGGCAAATTGTTGGTATCATATATCAATAACATCAGAGAGACCAATGGACACTACAATTATAGCTTCTTCTTTCAAATAACAGATAAGTGTTGGGTAATAACAATGTCTTGCTATATAAAGTGCCAATGTTATGCATCCTCAAAAACAACGTTTTTTTTAACACCAGATTGAATGTTTTTTTTTTTCAGAGAAAACAAAGGAAGTAGAAGATGATTAAGTAGTATATACCTAGTTTGTTTATCATTATCAGTAGTATCAGCACCGCGTTCACTACCAGCAAGGTCTATGAAGGAGAGCTTGCCAACAACTCGAGCAGGTTTGGATTCACTGCCATCAGTTGACCTCTTAATGGTAAGCTGAAGAATGGCATGTGAACGGGATGATTCCTCATTTGCACCAGTGGTGCCTGTACTTCTTGTTGCATTTCCTTTCTCAATAAGGTCCTTAATTGTCTCCACATCTGATACTTTGTACTCTTGCAAGCCTACAATACAAACTTGTTGTTTGCCATCCTCTCTCATGCAAAGCTTTCTACATAAAGAAATATTAAGTGTTGTGAGAATCCATATGGTGACTAGAAATAGATCAATGATTTAAGTAAGAATCAATCGGGACATCTTACTTTCTATCGCCGAGTAAATCATATAATTTTCCTCCATATATCTCAAAGAAGCTTACAAACAATTGAAACCCTTGATTCCTGTAAGTGTGATGCATGAGCCTCAAGATATCCCTAGATGCCTTTAGGGGTAGTGGTTTCATCGTAAAAGTTTTGCCACTTCCTGAATAAATTTCAGAGAGAAAAAAAATGAAAAGTAAAAAGTTAGAAAAAGCTTATAGATTAGTAAAAATAAATTAGTAAATAATGAGAGGAATGATTGTACAAGAACATAAAAGTATAATATTCATGTGAAGAAGAAAAGCTGACACGACGATAAGAGCAATTTGTATATTTGTCAAATTAAAATTTTAAATCCTTGCCATCCCAATCCTATCAAGATAAAATGGGGCTACATCTTAAAGGGAAATAGGATGACGTTGAGAAAAAACAACATTTAAATAGTGGGTGTCTTTCAAATATGACTGTAATCACTCCTCAGCCTATCATAAGCAACAATGTTGGCTTTTATTACTGCAAGGACCAAAATTTAGCCCCTTCTCATGTTCTATTTGATGATACAAAACGGCAGATAAAGACCAACCATGAATTTTATTCATTTTATTGATTTAGCAAAGCCTCACGTGATAAGAGAGGTCCACGAAAGCAGCTGCAGAAATATCCAAGGATTTGGAGGATAATCAAAGTTGGTTAATAGTATCACCTAAAACATGCCTTCAAAGAAAGGGTTATTGACTGATGCTTTAACAGGCTGGTGCATATCTCCACACCACCAATAAAAAGTACTACTATTAGTACTTAATTTGTTAAACTAGATAAGCAAAAAATTTCATCCAGCTCCATCACTTCTAGATTTTCTGCACATAATGTCAATACCAAATACAAGTCCGTCTTACACGTCTAGGTCAATTATTCTAATCTATGACATCTTTGCCTTTGTTTGGGATTTGTCTTGCTTCTCTTGCAAGTCCATGGGTAGATGCAAAACCAAAAAGATCTCAATGTAAACTTTACTTTGGCATGAATGAGGTATTCAAGCATGTTCTTCTCCACATTCTTAAGAGACTCGCCTTGAGGAAACTTGAAAGTAATTCCGTGAAAATTGAAGAAAAGTTAAATTAGAGAACTCAAGTACGACCTGCAAGTATGCAACAGGTCCACCATGGTATATGGAGACCGAAACCAAAACTTGAAGTACAGAAATAAAAGTTAAACAAACAATGGCAAGCTTTCAATGCCAAATCCATCTGACAGTTACCTGTTTGCCCATAGGCGAAGCAAGTTGCTTTGGTGCGTTGGAAAATTATTGGAACAATGGGCTCCACAGTTTCACAATAGACCTATAGATATAGTATGCGGATCACAAATAAGAAAGTCTCCAATACACCACAAGTATTACATGGTTTCCACTCAAGTTCATGCTTATTACCTCATCATTTGATACTTCCTCATTCAGCACAGCATCAAAGACAAATTCATGCTTCTCCACATATTCTGTCAAGTCAACCTGCAGGAAATTAAGAATCAAAAAAACATGGAGCCTCATTCTATAAAAAGTTCTTTAAGAATCAAAAAAACATTGAGCCCCATTCTTTAAAAACTTCTTTTTCCCCAAACTCATTTTCAATCCCACATTCTCCCAATAAAATAATTTTACACATAAGCCCGAAACTTTTAACCACAAATTCTCCCAAAAAAAACACCATTACAAAATCTATTCTCCCAAAAAATGGGGCTCAAACAAATCCTTTATATTTCACAAAGAAATTCCAACAACAATCAGTTCCAAACAACTATTACCCGTTCATTTAATTCGCATGAGACTGTTATCATGAGAGAATAAATTAGTCGATGTAATCCATTATCTACTACTTTCGCTGCAGAACAGCTAAAGGCAAATGGTCTTAATATAATCCATGTCTCTAACTAATAACTTGAAGCAACCTTATTCTCTTATTGTAAAAGAAATCAATCAAAATTAATGCGTGTGCAAACATGCAGCATTAAGAAAGGTGACCATATGAGTTATGAAAATATTGTCAAAATCACTCACAAAGAAAAGCAAATAACCAGGAGGAAAAGATGTCCTGAAAGTAAACAAGTTATAATTGGCAATAGAATCAATCTTTGTATATATTAAAATTTAAAATCATAAATCCAGTGTTCTAAATTATAAGGACCAGTACATGACATCTCATTGACAATATGTAAGGCATCAAACAACTTCAGAAAATTATAACAAGAGGACATCAAAAAAGACCTATCATACCAATCCTTATATATAAAAAATTTAAATAAGCACGAACAGATACTGTCACGGACCTTAAATTTTGTCTCATGGACGACGAGAGAATTAGATTGTGTTTCAATGATATCTTCCTCATTCTTTGACAATTCTTTTTTGTTTAATGGTCTTTTGCGTACCTGCAACCAATCAACAGTTATCAACAGCAAGGTGAAAAGCATCATTACAGTCTCTGACTTAATAATCCAGAGTATGAAAGAAATTGTAGTGAAAGAATTTGCCTCTTGGTGCAAAGATTGCATTTCATGAAATTTACATAGGTAATACAATTAAAAGACTAATATTTTATAAACATTTAGAATCAGAAAAGTAGGAAATGTAGCTATAGGTAGCTACAGACTAATCAAGCAAAAAAAGTATGAGAACAATTTTATTAGAGCACTAAAAAGTGAAAAACATACATACCACCACTTTGATCTTTGCAACATTGCTGGCCTTCACATTGTCAGCTGCAATGCTTTTCATAACATTGTTCTCTGGCAAACCACGAGCTTTGCCTGTTTGTTTATTGTTTCCAAGGTATGGGTCGGAGTCATCAAAGCTTCTCCCCCGTGTAAAATGCATTGAGGTGCCACTATACAGACTAGGAGCTGGCATCTAGTTTCCAAATACAACAAAGAGAAAAAAAAAATGGGGAAGAGTGGCAAAATGTTTCAAATCCAAATTAATGCCATGAGACTTATAATAAGATTTAATATATAATGTGCTATCAATTTTCTAAGCATAATCTCATATTTAGAGACAACTAGCTTAGGGCTTATTTTTAGTTACCGTGTATCCAATTTTCTAAACTCGATAACATTGGAGAATGCTATGAGTGAAATAAAATCTTATGACATGTTAGGAAAAAGATCATCGGCATCATCCATATACAAAATATTAGTTAGGCTGGAGTAATTAAAACCTAAAGTCAACAAAAAGTAAAATGAAATTCACACACAATTAAACTTCATTCATTTCACAACAAGATATCAACTATAAGGGCAATTACGACCCAATGGAAAACCAATTCAGCAGCACACCAGGATACAAAATCCACTAAGAAACCTTACAGTGAAACCGTTCTAAACCATTTAATTCAGAGGACAACAAAAATCAAACTTTTACTAATTCATTCCCTCGATTTATTGTCAAAATCCAATCAAAAATCTACCTCAGTAAGTAGTTCGGTGTCCAGAGAATGCAGATCCAAGAGCCCTGGACTATACTCATTTGGCGAAACCTGCTCCTCCCCGTTCCTTCTCTGACTTCCCGGCCGTGAATTTAGTGGTGGCGTCAATGGTTCAGCAAACAAATCGCTTCTTCCACTGTAAGTCCTCTGCGCCTGCACGCTCCTAGACATTCTCGAGTCCTGACCCCCTCCATTATGGTGTCCAAAATCCTAATTTTAAAAAATTAAAAAATAAAAAATCGAAAATTTTTCCATCTCAGCGTCAGATATTCAGATCTAGCATACATGCAGTCAACAAGAAACGCAGAATAATAGAACTGCACCTGAAGTGGAGGAACTGCATTGTTAGATGACTGCAGATGCTGAAGACCAGCTGATTGGAGCCATCGGTCGTTTGATGATGATTCTAGAAAATTATCGGAGTACTGCCGCTGGTGGTGCACAGTCGATGATGCCCCAGATCTCTGCCTTCCAACAGCATTCATTTTCTCTCTCTAAAATTCACGATCACAGTCCAATCCTTGCGTTTTCTATATCTAAAATGAAAAGATTGAGATGGATGAATGAGAGATGCAGAGAGAGAAAGAGACAATGAGGGTTTGCAGAGGCAGATGAAAATGTAAAGACTTTGTCGGAGAGAAGCTATGAAGTTCAACGGCTGCGATTCATTTCTGTACAGTAAAAGTTTTAAAAAATTGAAGAATTTTATGGAGAAACCGAGAAATGGAGAAAAATTGAAAGGTAAAAAATTACAGGAATTACCATGGATTAATTAACAACCTAATGGGCCTGTTAAAAATTTGAATCTCTAATTTGAAAGTGGTTGAGAGCGGCATGAGTTATACGTGTGACAAATTCTATTGGTAGAGAGTTGACAAGGGTAGGTGGGGCCCGCTCGTTTTTGAATTGAGGGTGCTATCTGTCAAATCCTTTGCCGTTTCACATGGTGGGGCTGTGTCGTTTTTGTACCACTATTCTCCTTTACTTAACGACTAACTTGACATGTGTCGCGGTTCGACTAAAATATTAATGTTATTAACTTTTTGTAAAAATTTCAGAGCAATGTTCTTTCCTTATGTTTCAATATCTTCCTTCTCGCGTATTCCCTCCTTAAGTAAAACAATTTAAGAAAGAAATTCGTGAAAGACAAGATAAGCACAAATTTTCTTGAAGTGAATATTAAGAATGGGTATGGTAAGGATAAGACCCTACGAAGAGGGAAACTTAATCTTTACCCGATCCCACATGCGTCTCCCCTTCTTTTACCTAATGCCTCCTCCCATTTCTATTTGTTCAAGAGTTTGATGGATGCTTAAATTTCAATGTCGAGCTTATCTAAGCCCCGTTTGATAGGGATTTTTTTATCGTTATTTTACTATTCAAGTCGTAATTTTTGACTTCTTCTCTTACATGTGGACCCCACTTTTCTTCTAACGGTCAAAAAATCAATTCTCAAAATCCCTACCAAATGGGACCCTAGTATCTACTCAAGAGTATCATGAACTTAGGATAGAGAGATTAAAAAAACAAAAACAAAAAATGAATGAAAATATGAGACGAGAGATAAAAGGGGAAAACACACAAATAAAGAAAGAGGAAAGGGCTAAATAGATACAAGTGACGGTAGATGCGAAAAGATAAATTGGTGAAATCATTTTAAGAAATATTAAGTTGGATATTTTACTTGTAAAATTTGCCTCTTGAACCAAATAATTAAAACGTTGACATTTTCCACTTAAAATCAATGCAATAAAAACTTCGAAAAGTATATGTTGTTGATTAATAATGTACATCTCACATATATGCGTATGTGATACGTTGAAATACATATTTTTCTATGAAAAAGATGGGAAAAAGCAAAATCCAAATTGCATAGTTTGTAATACTATTACAATTAAAAAACGTGGAGATACCACATCATTAAGAATCTAAGGATATCGCATGAATTGTCAAATGATAGCTTGTCCTTGAATACTATCTTATTGAACAAAGTTCTGGATAATGCTATCGTTTTCATGTCACAAAGTTCAATAGCAACTCTCCCAAAGACTTATTTCCTTAGTGGCTCAAGGCCTCCGAGAGGAAGCCTTCTCAGTTTTTAACCTAAACTATCACAAAAGGTTCAAATTCAACATTAGGAATCAATGAGCCTTTGTAGTCTTTTTGTTCATGTTTGGGTAGTTTACATCTTTATAGATGTATTTTGTCGAGCTTCTCTCCAAGACGGTATCAACAAGTTGAGCACCAAATAAATTTTCCGATAGTTTTTTTTATTATTGCTTAATTTAAATGAGTGAAGTAATCAAACCTAAAATGAGTTGAGAGATCTTATAGATCTCTTAGTCTTTTATTCAAAACTTGTGCTTCAGTTTTTGATGCAGCTAAGGAAAAATTATTCTTTAGTTTGTATCCAAATATATATTTGAGGAAAATGAGTTTTAGAATATTAGTTTTTTGAATAATGTGTGATTAAAAAGTAAGAAAATTATTTTATTTACGTGCATGATATTTTATTGTATGAATATGTAGTTAAAAAAATGAGTTGAGAAATTTTTTTTAATTTAATGGAAGACGAACAGGAGCATAATATCATGGGTTGTGATAAATGCTAGTATTTTTTACTTGGTATTATCCTAATTAATATAGGATTGAATTCGTGTTTACTTCCCACGTATAATAGGATGTGTTGTTATGTATACCATAGGGCTGAAATTGTTAACCATAAATGGGAGTCTCCGTATTATTTTTTGAATAATGCTACCTAGCACGAGTGGTGCTAGAGTATCAAGTTAGATGGTTACACTTCATAGGTTTATTTAATGAGTCATGTGACTTTGGAATTAAATGAATATATCATTTAATGTCATATAATTGTCATCTAAATCGGTGCTTAACATCAGTGATGATGAATATCATTACTCTTATTTTTCATTGATCCAAAGTTTGAGATAGTCATGGATTATCTTGGACAAGACTTGTAGATCATTTGTAGTCTTGGTTATACCTGGAGCTTGGTGTGTGTGAAAGATTATCTATTGATCGTACGAAATTTTCATTTAAATCATTGTGTTATTTTTTCTATCCACTTATATATTACGGCTTCTAGCAAGATCGTGTGGTCAAATCAATGAATTGGTCTCAATTTCCAATAATGGTATGTTAACAAATTGATCGACTATAGAAACTAAACTTCTTAAGTTTGGATAATTGATAATGGAACAAAAAAGGAAGGCTAAATCGTATTCTAAATATAGTAATTTACGAAAACAACTTTTTTTTAATAACCCAGGTCGCGACCCCAATTGATCTTTTACATACTATGCACTCTGGGAGGATATTTGTCATCTTACTCCTTACAGTTTTCTGTCACATTCCCAAAATTCGAACTGAAGATCGATACCTTATGAGAGACTTAAGTTGAATTTTAGTGTCAATTATGTAAATTCAACTTAAGTAACAAAATAGATGTCTCGAGTTCGAATCCTATGGAATTGATAAAAATTCATGGAGGGTCAGGTGGGTTCAAGCTCTTCTATAGTGGACAGTATATAAGTTAACGGTTTAGACATGAGGTTCGAATTATTACACCTTTCATTTTCAAAATTTTCAGGAATGAGAAACCTCCACGAAGGTTTACTTTCTTTAAAATAAATAAATAAATAAATAAAATCCTATATTAGCAAATTATATACATATTTCCCATTTTAATATTTTATCCCTTCACACTATTTCAAAATTGTTAGTATTTAATTTTATTGCAACTATAAATGCCTTTCTTGTAAATACAATCGACAGATAATTAACAAATCAACATAAATACAAGTTTTAAAGTAATATAACAAAACAATTTAGAAAAAAAAAAACTCATTAAATATTTTATATTACTTGATTTAGTTTATTCGGTTTAAAAGGGAAATCAATATTCACAAAAATCCGAACGAGATGACATCACTATGCAATGAAAAAATAAAAATAAAAAGTATGATATTTAAATTGTAGTATTACATTTTTCTTTAAGATTAAGAAAAAGACAAATGACAAACAAATTAGCCCTTGTTTGGTCCCAATTTTTCAAATTAAAATGGGTGAAATAGTATTTTTTTTTTTTTTTTTTTTTTTTTGGGAATGGGGAAAAAAAAAAAAAAAAATTTTT
>NC_036237.1:20690787-20797791 GCF_002742605.1 Olea europaea var. sylvestris | reverse complement strand
CAATTTTTAAAATAAAAAAGGGGGAAAAATTTTTTTTTTTTTTTTTTTTTTTTTTTGGAGAATGAGTGATAAAAAAGAAAGAAATTTTTTTGAATTACATGTAATATTATTTTATCAAAGGTTCTGAAAATAGAGAAGTGAAAAATGAAATTTAATTTAATGAAAACCAAACAGGCTTAATTTCATATATATGGCATAAGAGTGAAAGGCAAAATAGTTTAATACTAATTAAGATAAGGAGGTTTCCTTAAATTAGAAAAATACGAGGAGTACCTGATTAATTGCCTTAAACTTCAAGAAATAATTCTATAGTTTATTAAGCTTATGTTGACAATCTTTAAAATAACTCTTTTATTTTCAAATTAATTTTCGACTCCACATTTTTACAATAAAATATTATACACGTAAATTTAAATTTTTTTCATACTTTTTAACCTTGTGTTCTTTAAATAATTACTATTTGAGGACTCATTTTTTCCTAAAAACTCATTTTAATAGTTGTCAGACATGGATTAAATGAGCCGAATCAACGTAAATGTGTAAAGTTGTGTGAGTTATAAGAAAAAAAAAAGAATAATCTCGAAAGTATCTAAGAAATTGGAGTAAATGTGATCAAATAAATTTTAAAAAATAAATAAATCAAACAGTATTTAATTTGTAAAGGGTTAATTTCACAAATGGTCACTAAACTTAATCGAAAATCTCAAAACGGTCATTGAAATTTAAAACTTACAACAACGATCACTGAAATTACATTTTCTTTCAGAAACAGTCACTGAAGGCCCATTATGCTTTTCATTCAAACTTGAAGGACCAAAACACGTGAAAATTAAACCTTGAGGACCAAATCACTCTTTAAACAATTTTTTCCTCCCTTTCCAGCTTTCTTCTCTGACGCTGGTGGATTCAAAATCAAAATCGACCACCCTACTACCGGATAAACCACCGGAATTTTACACCACCAACACCTCCTCATCCCCCTCCACAATCCCATACCAACAATTAACCAAAATGAATGAAAAACCATAGCGAAATTCAGGTTCGAAAAATCATACACACGCACGGTTTTAACTCCAATTCCAGCCAATCCACCATCACCCATACCAAAACTCCATCATAGGCTGTTAGTACTCCTCAAGACGAACAGGTACATAGTCCCATGCCATCACAAAACAATTTAAATCAAAATCTAACCCATACCAATTCAAAGGCAGTGACAACAAACTTTCCTCCCTAATTTCTGACGTCGATGTCAACAATTACGGTTGATAAATGTGTTTTTACACACTTATTTAGCTCATAAACATGACTTAAACACGGAAAAAGTAGTCGAATTGTGACTTAATCTCGTTAAATTCATGCAATGTAGGTGTTTCTATGGAAAAGATGGAATTCAGAAGAAAAGAGCCAAAAAAGGACGAAAACAAAACAAAGCGATAGTTCGGGGACCAAAGGTGCAAATATTGAAAAGTTGAGCTAAAGTGCAGAACTAGAATGAAAATATGCTAAGTATGAGATTGAGGACGATACAAGACGATCGGAGGAAGAAAGAAAAAACATTGGACTGAATTGAAGAAAAGTGAAAGATGAAGGACTAAATTGCAATTAATCAAAAGATGAGCCGAGCAAGTGATCAAGGAATTGATTGACCCAAACATCAATTAGGAGTCAATATTTGATAATGGAACAAAGGAAAGAAAGAAAAGAGATCAAGAAAAGAGAAAACGGAGTTGAGGGACCAAAACAGTAATGTTGTAAAGTTACAACCATGCGGCCGCACAGAACTATACCATGCGGCCACACATAAGGATGCAGGGATTTTATTGAGGCAGATCAGTTGAACCATGCGGTCGCATGGTTTAACACCATGCGGCCGCATGGCTTTAAAAGTCGAAGAAAATTCTGAACTTCCGTTTTTAATTGAAACTCTTTCGAGGTTCCGTGAGGACATGATATAAAAGCCAAAATTCATCAGAAATAGGGTAGAACGTCTAGGGAGAAGAAAAATATAACTTTTGGAGGCAAGAAACACAATCTTGAAGCCGATTCCACAAGAATTCATGTGGGTTTTCAAGGCTTTATTCAAGATTTCAAGAAATTTTCATACGAGTGCTATTCTTTCTATTTATTAATTTCGTTTTTTTCTGTAATTATGAATATTCTAGGCTAGGTTTTCAATTCATTAGGTGATCAATGAACCGTTGTTTGTTATTTTAATTCCATAATTCATGAATTTAATATAAAGGCTCGTTTAGATAATTTGATTGGTTTATATACATTGATTTTCTTCCGCGATTAGTGGCCAATGATTGTGTGAGTGTTGATGACTTATTTATTACATTCGAGAGAAGTGGAATAGGTTCGATAAGGTGTAAATCAACATAGGGTCCGATAGGGGATAGAGATATACCCCTATGCTTTATGCAATTCTTTAATTGTTCACAAAATCACATGCATTCTTGTATATTTGCATCATCCATAAAGATATAGGCTGGTGATGTGCAAGAATAGGTCTAATATATATCGAGAGAATATATTGGATAGAATTAGGAACATTGAATTGGCAAATTTCCATCAGGTCATTGATTTTGTAAAATTAGGGTTTTCATAACTTCAATTGGGGATTCGTGATCCTAGTGACTTTATTTTGATTCATTTCCATAAATTAGCTTTTGAATTTGCATAATTTTATTTACTCGAGTGTTTGAGTCGTTTAATTAGAGAAATTTTGAAATTAGGGTTTCTAATTGAGAAATTAGGGTTTCTAATTAAAATTAGGGTTTTGAATAGAAAATAGAGTTTTTAATTGAAATTAGGGCTTTTTGCATTTGAACCATATTTTCACTCAATTAGATTCGGTTAAGGCTAGATTATATAGAATTGAACTACTCAATCTCTGAGGGACGATATTCGGACTTTTAAAAATTCACTTTATTACTTGTTACGATCCGTACACTTGCGATAGTTTTAAATCGAAAGAATTATTTCGTGAACAAGTTTTTGGCGTCGTTGCCAGGGATTGAGTATTCGTTTAATTTTATTCAATTTAGCACTAATTCAAACTTTATATTTTTAATTTTATTTTAGTTCATTTTATTTTATTGCTATTTAGTTTTATTACATAAGTGCATATTTTAGTTACTTAAGTGTTTAAATTGAATTCTCTTGTAGAAGTGCATGCCAAGATCTGCCGAAGGAGATCTACTCCCAGCCGATCCAGAGATCGAACGAAGCTTAAGAAGAAGGCAGAGAGAAAACAGAGTAGCGAGAAATCAGATGGAGAACGTACAACACAATCCTATTGTACAAGCCAATGAAAGAGGGGAAGAAGATGAAGGAAACATGCTCGTTGAAGAATTCATGACCCCTCAAATCATTCAAAGCCAGTCCAGCATTGTATATCCATCGTTCGGGCAGTCAAATTTTCAGTTGAAGACAAATGTGATACAACTGTTCCAGAACGGATATCAGTTTTATGGAAGAATTGAAGAGAATCCGCACACGCACGTCTCGCGTTTCTTAGAAATGTGCCAACATTTCAGATATCAAGGAATCTCTGACGACGCCATAAGATTAAGACTGTTTACACATACTTTGCGGGACAAGGCGATTGAATGGCTTGATTCTCAGCCGATAGCCAACATTACTACCTGGAATGACCTATCTCAGAAGTTCTGTACTAAGTTTTTCCCATCGGCCAAGATAGTAAAGCTAAAGCACGACATATCTATCTTTAGGCAAGGTGAATCTGAGAATTTTGATGAGGCTTGGAATAGATTCAAAAATCTACTAAGGAAGTGTCCACACCACGGGATTAGCAAGGGACTTCAGGTCCGATATTTCTATGCAGGGCTACTTCCAGCTTTCAAGAGCATGGTCGACTCTTTAGCTAATGGGTCATTGTCCACGAAAACAATTGATGAAGCATTGAAGTTATATGAGACAATGGCTACAACCTCAGCAATGTGGACCATGGAACGAGCAGTACCAAAGAAGAAACCAAGAGTTTATGAAGTGGATGTATATTCAGCGTTATCCGCTAAGATAGATTCCTTATTTCACAAGGTGGAAAACATTACCCAGTCAGCTAACACAGCGCAGACAAAGAAGGCAAATTGTGAGGAATGTGGAGCTGAGCATGTGACAGCAGAATGTCCAATTTTGGCACAAGGAAAAGAGCAAGCAGATTTTGCTCAATGGGGACAACGCCAACAAAATAACACGTATGGAGAGACATTCAACCCAAGTTGGAAAAAGCACCCCAACTTTTCTTGGAGCAACCAAAATCAAAATAGGCCACAGGGGCAATATCAACAGCAAGAGAAGAAGCCTCAATTGGAAGAAATGTTCGGCAAATTCATGGAACAGACTAATCAATATATGGAGGCAAACAACCAATTCATGAAGAAGACAGAAGCCACTCTTCAGGACCAGAATGTAGCCATCAAAAATTTGGAAACTCAGATGGGATAGATGGCAGTTGCATTAATAGGTAGAGCATCATGCATCTTGCCAAATAACACAGAAGTCAATCTGAAAGAGCATGCAAAGGCTTTAACAACGAGAAGTGGAGTAGAATTACCTGAGAGACAAGTGAATAATCCCGTGGCAAACAGAGAAGAGATGTCTCTTGAAGTAGAAGAGATTTTGGAGCAAGAAGAGCAGACAAAAGAGCCAACATCGAGAGCAAATAAAGGAAATCAAGGGATAAAGAGACTGTAGCTGTGAACCCATATGAGCCACCCATATCGTTACCACAGAGGCTGAAGAAGCAAAAGATGGAACAACAATACAAGAAGTTTCTCAAGGTCTTCAAGAAGCTCCAGATCAACATCCCATTCGCTGAAGCACTGGTTCAGATGCCTAGCTACGCAAAATTCCTAAAAGAGATCCTATCAAACAAAAGGAAGCTAGGAGATCACGAGACAGTTATGCTAACAGAAGAGTGCAGTGCCAAGATTCAGAGAAAGCTCCCACCAAAATTGAAAGATCCAAGGAGTTTCACTGTCCATTGTACCATTGGTGAATTTTATTTTGATAAAACTTTATGTGATCTTGGTGCAAGTATTAACTTAATGCCATTGTCTGTTTTCAGGAAATTAGGATTGGGAGAAGCTAAAGCTACCACGGTGACCTTACAGCTAGCTGACAGATCATTGACAGATCCACGAGGAATAATTGAAAACGTATTGGTTAAAGTGGAGAAGTTCATATTCCCAGCAGATTTTCTGATTCTAGATATGGAAGAAGATAAAGATGTTCCTTTAATACTAGGCAGACCATTCTTGGCCACAGGCAGAGCTTTGATCGACGTTCAGAATGGGCAGTTGATACTGAGATTGGGAGAAGAACAGGTTTCATTCAATGTCTTCAAGGCTATGAAACTGCCAATAGAGATTGACAGATGTTTCAGGGTTGACATGATTGATAAAATGATTGAAGAGTCGTTTACACTGCAAAATCCATCAGATGCATTGGAGGCCTGCATTGCACATTCTAAATCCACAAATTCTGATTCTGTCGACATAGAAATGTGTGCAAGATTTTTGGAGTCCAACTCACCTTACACGCGGAAACGATACTTTAAGGAGCTTGGGACAGGGCCTGAGAAATCACAGCCATCTATTCTAAAGCCACCAAAGTTGGAACTTAAGCAGCTGCTCCCACACTTAAGGTATGCATATTTGGGGAAGTCTAATACACTTCCAGTGATAATTTCAAACATGGTTAGTGAAGTGGAGGAGGAAAAATTGCTTAGGGTGCTTCGAGATAACAAGCAAGCAATTGGGTGGACCATAGCTAATATCAAAGGGATCAGCCCTTCCTTATGTATGCATAAAATTCTCATGGAAGAGAATTTTCGACCAACAATTGAAAGTCAAATGAGGCTAAACCCAAACATGAAGGAGGTAGTAAGAGCTGAGGTGATCAAACTTCTGGATGCTGGAATAATCTACCCGATATCAGATAGTAAATGGACTAGTCCAGTGCAAGTTGTGCCCAAGAAAGGAGGAATTACAGTGGTTCAGAATGAAAAGAATGAGTTGATTCCGACAAGGATGGTAACAGGGTGGAGAGTTTGCATTGATTATCGTAAACTAAATATCGCTACAAAGAAAGATCACTTCCCGCTTCCGTTTATAGATCAGATATTGGAGAGACTGGCAGGCCATTTCCATTACTATTTTTTGGATGGGTATTCGGGTTATAATCAGATACCAGTGGCACCGGATGATCAGGAGAAGACCACCTTCACATGCCCCTATGGTACCTTTGCATACCGAAAAATGTCATTTGGACTTTGTAACGCTCCTGCCACATTTCAGCGATATATGATGGCAATTTTCTCAGATATGGTGGAGAAATTCATTGAAATCTTTATAGATGACTTCTCGGTCTTTGGGACCTCATTTGATGAGTGTTTGGATCACTTAAACTTGGTTTTGCAAAGATACAGAGAAACGAACTTAGTATTGAACTTGGAGAAATGTCATTTCATGGTTCAAGAGGGAATAGTCTTGGGACATAGAGTATCGGCAAAGGGGATAGAGGTGGATAAGGTGAAAATTCAGGTTATTGAGAAATTACCACCACCTACATCAGTAAAAGCAGTTCGAAGCTTCCTTGGGCATGCAGGGTTTTACCAGGGGTTTATAAAGGATTTCTCCAAAATCACCAAGCCTCTGTGCAACTTGCTAATGAAAGAGGTATCTTTTGAGTTTAATGAGGAATGTTTGATAGCGTTCAATACTTTGAAGGAAAAACTCACAACAGCACCTATGATTGTGTCACCTGATTGGGATTTGCCCTTTGAGCTAATGTGCGATGCGAGTGATCATGCAGTTGGTGCGGTATTGGGACAAAGAAAGAATAAAATCTTTCATGTGATATACTATGTAAGTAGAACTTTGAACGACGCCCAAATCAACTATGCGACAATTGAGAAGGAATTGCTAGCTGTGGTTTATGCATTCTACAAGTTCAGATCGTATCTTGTTGGGTCTAAGGTCATCGTCTACACAGATTATGCCGCTCTGAAGTATCTTATGACAAAGAAGGATGCTAAGCCGAGATTGATCCACTGGATATTGTTGTTGCAAGAGTTCGATATTGAGATCAAGGATAAGAAGGGCAGTGAAAATGTGGTAGCCGACCACCTATCAAGATTGGAACGAGATGAACCTGAGATGTCAGTTGACATCAATGAAATCCTTCCAGATGAGCAAATTTTTGGAGTAGAAATAGTCCTATAGTACGCTGATATTGTTAACTACCTTGCTAAGTCCATCCCTCCACCAGAGTATTCTAGCCATCAAAGAAAGAAGTTCTTCGCAGAGCTGAAATATTACTTTTGGGAGGATTCAATTCTCTACAGAAGAGGCGCAGATTAGATAATCAGAAGATGCATTCCTGAAGATGAAGTACTGGAGATTCTAGAACATTGTCACTCTTCTGCATATGCTGGGCATTTTGGAGCTTCAAAGACTGCTACAAAGATACTACAGTCGGGTTTCTATTGGCCTACTTTATTCAGAGACACATTGGAGTATGTGAAGAGATGCGATAAATGCCAACGAACCGGAAATATCTCAAGAAGAAATGAGATACCACTAAATTACATCTTGGAGGTTGAAATATTTGATGTATGGGAAATAGACTTCATGGGACATTTTCACCCATCGTACTCAAATCAATATATCTTAGTGGCCGTTGACTATGTCTCTAAGTGGGTGGAAGCTGTTGCATTGCCTACTAACGACGCGAAAGTGGTGATAGAGTTCTTGAAGAAGTACATATTTACAAGATATGGTACACCGAGGGTGATAATAAGTGATGAGGGCAAACACTTCATAAATCGTCAATTAGAGCAGCTGTTGAACAAATATGGGGTGAAACATAAAGTAGCAACTCCATATCATTCACAAACCAATGGGCAAGTTGAAGTTTCGAACAGGCAGTTAAAGAGAATACTGGAAGTTACAGTGAACTCATCCCGAAAGATTGGTCTAAGAAGTTGGACGATGCACTGTGGGCTTACAGAACAGCGTTTAAGACACCAATAGGAATGTCTCCATACCGCCTGATTTTTGGAAAAGCGTGTCATCTACCATTGGAGTTGGAGCACCGAGCATATTGGGTTATGAAACAGTTGAATATGGATCTTAAGGCTGCTGGTAAAAAATGACTGCTGCAACTTAATGAATTGGATGAGATGAAAATGGAAGCTTGCGAGAACTCAAAGTTGATCAAGGAGCGCACCAAGAGATGGCATGATTTACACATTCAGAGGCGAGAGTTTGAAGTTGGCCAGAAAGTGTTATTGTACAATTCTAGACTCAAACTCTTCCCAGGAAAGCTAAGAACAAGGTGGTCGGGTCCCTATACCATAACTAAGGTAATGCAATATGGGGCTATTGAAGTGAGTCACAAGACCAAAGGCACTTTCATTGTCAATGGGCAAAGACTAAAACATTATTGGGGCTGTAATTTCCCTAAGCAGAAGTTCACTGTGCAGCTCAACAACCCAACGTGAAGAAGATACAGGAAAGTTGAGCTATCGACTATAAACTAGCGTTGGGTGGGAGGCAACCCACTGTATCCTTCAATTTATTTTATTGCATTAATTTAGGAATTTGTTTAAATTTCGTATGTTTTACTAGGTTATCAATCATTCACGCATGATAGTCTAGGCACTACATGCTTATAGTTGCATGAGTCGGGCTAAATAAAGTGTTTTGGGTGTTTGAGTGTGAAGTAATGCATTTCATGGTTCAAAGTCGTTCGTTTTATTTTTAGAGATGCTTTTCAAAAACTTTTGTAAAGAATTGGTTTTGGTGCCAAGTTTTCAATAAGCATATTCCCTTTCAAAAAATAAAGAAAATAAAAAATAATTTTTTTTATTCTTCGAAATATGGCGAGTCGAGTCAATTTTTGAAATTGAAAATCAATTTCGGGGATTTTTAAATTTCAAGGTGTGTTTGGGGTTATAATTGTAAGTTTGCTTAGTAAAAAAAAAATAATAAAAAAAATTAAAAAAATAAAAAATAAAAAATTTTGTGCTTTGTCCATGCGGCCGCATGGACCCTTACCGCAATAAATTTGGGGGAGTTCAACTACACCATGCGGTCGCATGGTGTCTAAGTGACGGGTTTTAAACCCGTCACTTGCAAATCCCACCCCCATTTCCCCCCAAATCCACCTCTACACGAACACACCACTTCTCTCCTCCCCCAATCCACCTTCACACACAATCAATCACCAACACACATCACATCTTCACCCTAGCCCCACATTAATCTCATCATTGGCATTGTTATCAAGAATTTTGGAGCATAACCATCCACTTTCCTTTCACAAAAACTCTCAAGGTAAGAAATTTAATTTCTATGCAAAGATTGAAGCTATTCGTTGATTTTATGACATTTTCGAATTGGTTGAGTGTTGAATTGTGATTCAATTGTGATTTGTGGATTAGCCCTAAGTGTAAATCAAAAACAAAGTGATGGAAATTCCCAATGCACACAACGTGTTTGATTAAATGTCAATGAGACATATGATTCGAAATTTTGGACTTTTCATTTGTGTGATGATTTACATTGTTATTGTGAGGCGTAATAGACGAGAAATCTCATGGAATTTCATTAGAAAACATTCGCCTCACATATTTGTGCACATAAACACATAATTGCTAAGTCATGTCAACTCACGTCACTAACTTCGTCCATGTATTTTCCTAACCAAACGACCTCCGATTGTAGTGAAATTTGGATATATGCTAGACCACAATGAGTACTTTCATATGTCCAGACCTTGTCTAGGGAAATTTTAATATTTCGCGGTGATGCTCGGGGCTGAAATGGTTACTTAATCATGGGTCGAATTTTCAAAAAGTGCATGTTAGAGCCATGGTTTTTGAGTTTTTCTCATTAATACAATATTGATGTTACATTGACTTCCATGCGTTGAAAATTGCACACATTTTGAAGAAAGTTTGGGGGATTCTTGCATGTCAATGATATTATTTATCATTTTCTTATTTCAAGAACTTGATACACTTTGTTCCTTATTTTTGTAGGATGCCGCCGAAGAGAACATCAAAAGGTAAAGAAAAAGTTGGTTCCTCCTTCGGCACAGCCCGCACCAGAGAGCAAATAGGAGGTGTACGAAGATTTCGAGATGCAGAAACATTAGCTCAATACGAGAATATAAAATGTCATTGGGGCATGATACTAGAGAGACAGGTCCGGTTAGAGGACTTTCGTGGTTTTGAGTTGACAAATCTGATACAAATCTGTGGATGGGATAAGATTGTAGAAAAGCCACACCCAGTTTATGAAAGTATAGTCCGCGAATTTTATGCAAACTTCAATGGTGAAATTGAGACTCCGGATTCTAAACACTTACACCAGACGTGGGTGCGAGGTAAGTGGATAATGTTCTCCCCAACCGTCATTCATGACTTCTACAATCTTAATTTGGACAATGTGGTCCCGATTCCCCCTCAATTCAATTGGAATGAAGTGGCGGAGGTTCTCTTGGGAAGAGAAAATGCTTGGCCCCTACCCACTGTAGAGTGGCATCAAATTGAGCTTACTCCCTCCATAGCTATCCTCTAGGTCTTCATGTGCCATAACATCGAACCCACATCGCATCGAAAAACTTTCACAGATCAAACTACTGGGTTCATATATCATTTAGTCCAGGGATGCAAAGTTGATTTGGCTACTCTTATCTATGATCATATACAAAATTTGGGGACCTGGGGAGATAGGTGGTCTTCGATGATCTTCCCTAGTTTGATTAACGGGATATGTCTCGTCGTCGGTGTTACAGTTGAGGCAAGGGAGATGCCTGAGAAATTAAGCTCATTGATAAAGCTCACAACATTTGAAGCTCAGGAACGAGCTAGGGTGAAGAAGAGAGAACAAGATGACTTGAGTAGCAAAGACATAATGCGCAGGAAGAAGGACAAGCAGCTGAAGATATACACCTACCACAAGCCCCGCCACAACCAGCTGAAATGGATTTGCAGCTACTTCGATAGATATTTGCCACTGCCACTGGAACTAGCAGGGATATACAAAATCTCCAGCAGAGGTTCGAGACGATGACCATCACTGTTGAAAAAGTGCAGAGAGACCTCTACTCCTCCCGAGACTACACAAAAGGTGCTATGAATGAAGCCACAGCTGCAAGAAGGGAAGTAGAGACTATGAATGGTAGGTTCAACATGTACGCTGGGAGAATGGATGGAATACAGTGGCGTGTGAACGAAACTTGGGATCGTTTAGGAAGTATGGAAAGTAGTCTTCAAGCCATTCAGGCCGAGCAAGCACAGCAGTCCGAATTACTAAGACAACTCCTATCTCACCTCCCACCTCCTCCTGAAGATGATGATGCGGGTCCCAGCTTCGCACCACAGCCACCGAATTGATCAGGGGAGTTTTGTTAATCTCTTATTGTCAAGGTGTGTCCATGTTTTAAATTCTGCCATTTTAACTTTACATTTTACATTGAGGACAATGTATTGTATAAGTTTGGGGAATGGTAACATAATTTCAAACAAATATTCGGCATGTAATTATTTCGCATATTCACAATCCATCGTTAATTTTGACAAGTTTTTGCATGATGCATGCTTGATGAGTGAGTCTTGATGAACTTTTGCATGTTTGTGTGGGTTTGGTAGCCTTGCCGGCTATTATGTGATTATTGGACATGTATAAGCTAGAAACTGTGGATTTAGTGCAGGATTTAATTTGCTAATACTTGTTGATGCATTGCTTGACATTTTTTTGCACGCCACTCATGCTTCACGTGTTAAGTTATTGATTGGAATTTTAGAATAAATTAGGAGAAACCTAGAATAACCCTCTATAACATTAAACCGTAATACCACTTTAAGATAGTTTGGAGATGATTGAGCCATTGTAGAGAAACATGGAGATAAGTGGGGGTTCCGTGCATGAAATTATACTGTGTGGATTGTTTAAACCCGGAAGGTGAGAAATAGGTGAAAGCTTTAAGTGAGGATGGTTTTGGAAGTCAAATGTCTAGAAAAATAAAGAAGGGGCATAAAGTAAAAATTGGAAAATTATCACCTCTCTCAAAAAGCTTTTATGACTCGAGCAAGTAAGTCTGTAAAAGTTTAAAACCTGATGTCCTAATGCCAACTGGTTTGGGAGTCATTGACCTAAAGCTCATTACAAGGGTCATATAGAAAGCAAGAAAAAGGAGAAATTGATAAAAAAATCATCTTATCGAGCCTTTATAACTCGAGTGAATAAGACTGCAAGGGTTTAAAACCTGGTGCCCTAAAACTAACTGGTTTGGGAGTCATCGCCTAAAGCTCGTTACATGGGTTATATAGAAAGCAAATGAGAAGATGACCAAAAAAAACCCCTCATTGGACATTTGGTTGATAGAACTATAACCTCGGTGCGAGGCAAGTGGCTTAGTTTAATCCTAAAGGTTGAAGCAATCAAAATAAGGAGAGTCTCTATTTGTTGATATGTGAACTTGTAATGGTAAGATCTATCCAAACTAAGAGAGGGTAAGGATTAGAATTGTTTAAACTCCTAACCTTAGCATACACCCCGGAGAAATTGTGTGAAAGGAATACATTTGGGGATTGTGTATCTCTCGAGTGATGTAAGGATAAATTTGACCACTATGGGTGGGGAATAATCTAATCATAAGCTTGATATGTTGGCATGAGTTCACACACACACGTTGAGTATTGCATTTGATGAGTAAAGGTTGATTCAATTCTCGCACTCTTGATATTGTTTCTATTATTATTACTAAGTCCAATCCTGAGACACGGCAAGCTATTAAGCCATGTTTGTTTAGCATTAAGTCACTACATTGTTTGAGGACAAACAATAGTTTAAGTTTGGGGGATTTGATAAGTGTGTTTTTACACACTTATTTAGCTCACAAACATGACTTAAACATGGACAAAGTAGTTGAATTGTGACTTAATCTCATTAAATTCATGTAATGTAGGTGTTTCTATGGAAAAGATGGAATTCAGAAGAAAAGAGCCGAAAAAGGATCAAAACAAAACAAAGCGACAATTCGGGGACCAAAGGTGCAAAAAATTGAAAAGTTGAGCTAAAGTGCAGAACTAGAATGAAAATATGCTAATTATGAGATTGAGGACGATACAAGACGATCGGAGGAAGAAAGAAAAAACATTGGACTGAATTGAAGAAAAGTGAAAGATGAAGGACTAAATTGCAATTAATCAAAAGATGAGCCGAGCAAGTGATCAAGGAATTGATTGACCCAAACATCAATTAGGAGTCAATATTTGATAATGGAACAAAGGAAAGAAAGAAAAGAGATCAAGAAAAGAGAAAACGGAGTTGAGGGACCAAAACAGTAAGGTTGTAAAGTTACAACCATGCGGCCGCACAGAACTATACCATGCGGCCGCACATAAGGATGCAGAGATTTTATTGAGGCAGATCACTTGAACCATGCGGTCGCATGGTTTAACACCATGCGGCCGCATGGCTTTAAAAGTCGAAGAAAATTCTGAACTTCCGTTTTTAATTGAAACTCTTTCGGGGTTCCGTGAGGACATGATATAAAAGCCAAAATTCATCAGAAATAGGGTAGAACGTCTAGGGAGAAGAAAAATATAACTTTTGGAGGCAAGAAACACGATCTTGAAGCCGATTCCACAAGAATTAAGCGGGTTTTCAAGGCTTTATTTAATATTTCAAGAAATTTTCATACGAGTGCTATTCTTTCTATTTATTAATTTCATTTTTTTCTGTAATTATGAATATTCTAGGCTAGGTTTTCAATTCATTAGGTGATCGATGAACCATTGTTTGTTATTTTAATTCCGTAATTTATGAATTTAATATAAAGACCCGTTTGGATAATTTGATTGGTTTATATACATTGATTTTCTTCCGCGATTAGTGGCCAATGATTGTGTGAGTGTTGATGACTTATTTATTACATTCGAGAGAAGTGGAATAGGTTCGATAAGGTGTAAATCAACATAGGGTCCGATAGGAGATAGAGATATACCCCTATGTTTTATGCAATTCTTTAATTGTTCACAAAATCACATGCATTCTTGTATATTTGCATCATCCATAGAGATATAGGCTGGTGGTGTGTAAGAATAGGTCTAATATATATCGAGAGAATATATTGGATAGAATTAGGAACATTGAATTGGCAAATTTCCATCGGGTCATTGATTTTGTGAAATTAGGGTTTTCATAACTTCAATTGGGGATTCGTGATCTTAGTGACTTTATTTTGATTCATTTCCATAAATTGGCTTTTGAATTTGCATAATTTCATTTACTCGAGTGTTTGAGTCGTTTAATTAGAGAAATTTCGAAATCAAGGTTTCTAATTGAGAAATTAGGGTTTTTGATAGAAATTAGGATTTTGAATAAAAATTAGAGTTTTTAATTGAAATTAGAGCTTTTTGCATTTGAACCATATTTTCACTCAATTAGATTCGGTTAAGGCTAGATTATATAGAATTGAATTACTCAATCTCTGAGGGACGATATTCGGACTTTTAAAAATCCACTTTATTACTTGTTACAATCCGTACACTTGCGGTAGTTTTAAATTGAAAGAATTATTTCGTGAACAACGGTTGTCCACCACCACCATTACCTTCTACTCATCATGGCGAACAAGATGCACATATGGGTCCTCACCAATTTATCTCAAATTGGCCGGAGTTGGAGGTAAAATCGTGGGTAGAGATGGTGTTTTTGAACCTGAATTTCATGTGATTTTTGATGTGTTTTGATTGATTGTTGGTATAGGATTGTGGATGGGGATGAAGAGATGTTGGTGGTGTAAAAATTAGGTGGTTTATCCAGTGGTATGGTGGTCGAATTTGACAAATTTTGGCTCCGACGAAATATGGTGAAAGTGGGAGGAATTTGGCTCGATTTCTAAATTTCAGGGGCAGATTTTGAGCAAATGAAATTTACACTTGTGGTCCTCAAGGATCCAATTCATGTGTTTTGGTCCATCAGTGACCGTTAGTGAAAGCACATGTAAGTTCAGTGACCATTGCTACAAGTTTTGAACTTCAATGATCGTTTTGAGATTTTCGATTAAGTTCAGTGACTGTTTGTGAAATTAACCCAATTTGTAAAAGGACATCAAGTGTAATCGCAAATTAAAATGGGTAATTAGCACAAAACGTCCCTACCTTTCGATATTTTTGTGGAAAACGTCCCTACCTTTCGTTTTTTGCGGATTACACTCTCACATTTACCTTTTTTTGCGCAAAACGTCTATTTGTCAACTCCCCCATTAAAATACTCCGTTAAATCAAAAGGTAATTAGCACAAAAGGTCCCCATTTTTCAATATTATTATGTAAAATGTCCTTACCTTTCATTTTTTTGACATAATTAGCACAAAACGTACATACCTTTCAATGTTATTTTGTAAAACGTCCTTACCTTTTATTTTTTTTAGCATTTTCACCTCTGCCTCTCACCTTCCATTGCGAAAAAGGTCCTTCTCATCCATTTTTTTAATAAAATGACGATTTTACCCTCCTATTCAAATAAAACAAAAAGAAAGGATGAATTACTAACTGCAACCATAGTTCTTAAATTTTTAAAAAATTACAAAGAAATCATAAATTCCCAACCACCACCACTTTCACAACCTATCAAGCTGCCAACTATAAATCAACATAACACCACCTTTCTGCCACCATGCCCACTGAACTCCACCACCGTAAATGTGGTTGTTTCAGACAGATTGGTGACCAATACTATGGAGGAGGATATTGGGGAGAGTGAGGCGAGGCTGGTGGTGGTGGAGTTCGATAGGTGTTGTGGCCGAAAGGTGGTGCTATATGGATGTACAGGTGGTAGCTTGGTGGGGTTATGAAAGTGGCGGTAGTGGATAATTTAGGATTTATTTGTAATGTTTTGAAAGATTTAGGACTATGATTGCAATTAATTATTTATTCTTCTTTTCTTTCCTTTTTGTTTTATTTGAATATGAGGGTAAAATTGTCATTTTATTGAAAAAGGGATGAAAAGGACCTTTGCGCAATGAAATGTGAAAAGTAAGGGTAAAAATGCTAAAAATGAAAGGTAGGGACGTTTTTCACAATAACACTGAAAGGTAGGGACCTTTTGTGCTAATTATGCTAAAAATGAAAGGTATGGACGTTTTGCACAATAATATTGAAAGGTAGGGACCTTTTGTGCTAATTACCTTTTGAATTAGTGGAGCATTTTAATGGAGAGTTGACAGAAGGACGTTTTGCGCAAAAAATGGTAAAGGTGAGGGTATAATCCGCAAAAAAACGAAAGATAGGGACGTTTTCCACAAAAATAACGAATGTAGGGATGTTTTGTGCTAATTACTCAATTAAAATTTAGTGGTGTCACTTCTTATAAATACCAAGTTCAATTTTTTATAACTCAAGCAATTAAAACTTGCTTGTAATGCAACGATCAAATTAAGGGAAAAAATAGGACCACTTTTATCTCTCTCTTTGTCAAAGACGTGCATTTATTTCATGGGGCATTTGTAAAAATGTCCAATTTTACATATATCAATTAAAATATGTTCACTTTTGATATTCTTTGCAAAAATGGCCAAATTTGATACCAAATTCTCTATTTTACCCTTAATGAAATAATAAATAATTTTATATTACACATGTCAAATCATAATTAAGGCCCCGTTTGACACCCATTTTTGTTCAAAATACATTTCTCTTTCTCTCTCTCTCTCTCTCTTCTTTTCAACCACACATTCTTTATTAAAATAATATTACATGTAAATAAAAAAAATTTCCTTATTTTTCAACTACACATTTCCCATCTATTTACTATTCAAAAATGCATTTTTACATAAAAATATTTTCCAAAGACCCTCTAATGAATTAATGCTAGAGACAGAAATATCGAGAATAACATTTAAAGTGTAAAGAAATGTCATATTCAGAATGAAATGTCGAGAACACTTAATATTGTGATTTGACATGTGTGCTTTTAAAATACAAACGAATTCAAATATCGAGAAAGATATTTGAAATGTCGAGAACATCATTTTAATATAACTTCTCATGGAAGCTACTTAGGGGTACTCTCGTCCAAATAATTGCAAAAATAGATATTGAAAATTTTTGAACATTTTTTAAAGTGACTATGTCAAAGTGAACATTTTTTTAATTTCCTCTTATTTCATTATGAAATCAAGATACTTTGACTAAATTGTCCGTCCTTGACTCCTCATTCAAAGGGTGAACCTCCCAGGCAATAAATCAGGGATAAAATCTTTGACGATTATTAAAAATTTGAATTGTTTGTTATAATATTATTTTTTATCATATATTCAAACAATAAAATATTTTACAGACAAATCAATAAAGTTTTCTTAGGCCCGTTTGTTTTCCAGTAATGTAAGAATCAAAATGAAAAATATAGTCGTTAGAGGCTCTACACAGAGGATAGAAATTCAAATATTTTGGTTTGATGTGATGGAACAGTCATATTTTTTATTTTAATGGCCAAATAATAAGAAACTAACAGGACTTATTTTTAACTATACATCCTCCAAATATACTTTTCAAAACTCTTTAATTTTTCAAATAATGGATATCAAACAGGGCCTAAGATAGTAGACTCCAATTTTCCATTTTTTGAGAGACAAAAAAGTTACGAACACAAACACAAAGCCCACAATGAAATGGGTGGTGGAAATTAAGCACGAGAATATTTCATATTTAAAAAAATTAACTATATCCCATATCAAAATTAAGAGACAAGGTTTAAATTTCAAAAATTAGATATTATTAAATTATAATTATGAAATAATTAAATAAAAATATATTTTATTAATTATATATATTAAGGTCATAATTTTATATAATTATATAATTTGGTTAGTCACAAACCAAAAATTTTATTAGTCACAAATTATTTCACATCTACAAATAAAAAAAAATTATAGGTCACAATTTATTCATCGATTGCAATAAAAAAGTTTATATATCACAATTTTTTTATTGGTCATGATTCAAAATTTTAGATCACATATTATTTATTGATCACAAAATATCCAATTTATTGATCCCAATATCAAATAATTGGTCACAGACACTCTTGGTCCCACCATCGACCCCATTCAACCTCAATCCACCATGGCACCAACCAAAAACAGTTCCACCTCAGCCCCCCAGGGCACATCCGAGTTGGTGGAACAATCACTTCGCTGGGACGCTGGAAGCAAGGGTGGAGAGTTCGATTCCTGGAGTTAACACTGGGTGCTAAAATGGAGGGGAAGCCATTTGGTTGAACAAACGCCCAGCGAGGAGAGCTCTCTTTGCGGAAGGAGTCCAAATGAGTTGTGGGAACCTGGGAGCCAACAAGGGCACATCCTGCGATTTACCTCCCTGAGCTGCTGAGGGGCCGGAGGTTCAGGGACAAGGATCTAGTTGGACACAAGCCCGGACACCTTGTAAAAAAAAAAAAAAAAAAACAGTTCCACCTCACCACGACTATCAGCGCCACCATCGTCATCACCATCATCATCGCCACCTCTCACAAACTACCATTTCCAATGTCAAAACCATCACCTCACCATCATAACCACCAACATAACCACGCCCACTATCCCCACCACCAAGATCCAACACTGCCGCCCAAACACGAGATCGCAGGCACACCAGTCGCTTCCTAAACACCAACAAAATCGCCATCCAAAAATCAACAAAGTCGTCACCCAACCACCAATAAAACTATTGTCGCCACCGCCGCCACCGCCACAAGCACAAACAAACCACCCACCACCATTACTAACAACAAGATCCAATAAAACCACCACTAAAAAAACCAACAAATCAGATCGAGTCACCTTGCCATCACCACAACCAAAACGCCGTTGGTTGTGTGCAATCGCGCTCAGATCAGATCCAAAAACTAGAATGCTTGGCGGCTTCCGTCAGCTTTATTCCAGCTAACTCTAGCCACTTTCAAGTCGTCTTCTTCGTCTTCCTCTTCTCCATCGATTATTTCTGCTTGGCCTAGCCTTTCTCTAGCTATGATGGCGACACCACAGTCGAAGGCTTAACGGTAGAAAACTGAAGTAGATCTACGAATGAAGTAGATCTACGAATAGCATGTCGTCTCTCATAGTGCTGTGTTGCTACGTGTTTTTCCTTTAGTGACTACAGATCAAAGATGTTGACCGATCGGATGTGTTGTAAGCCTAACCCGGCTAGTGCTCTGGTAGTGGCACAATAGAGAGAGAAGAGAGAATTGAAATATAGAGAGGGAATGAAGAGATTTAGAGAGAAGGAAAAGTAAAAAATGATTAGGATTTGAAAAATTTTATAGGATGAAAGGACATAAAGGTGGCGTATATAGATTAATTTCATTTTATAATATTATTATTAAATTAAAATATAGAATTATCATCTGATTTTTGTATAAACAAACTTAAAATTATGATTCAATATAATTTCCACTTACAGCATACTAGAGTTTTAAGCTTTCAAATTCAATATTAAGATTTACTAATTTTATTTTTTTAAATGATGACAATCAATATTGAAAATATTAATAATTATATTACAAAAATTTAATTCATCCCACCTAACCCCATACCCTACCACACCCACACACAAAATCTTAATCATTTTCGCCATCTCTATTATCTCTTCTCTCTCTCTCCCACCTTATATCATCTCTTTATTGCAACCACCAAGCGTCATCGCTGAAAGCCACTGAGAGCACTGCAATCTGCTACTGCAACGCATTCTTTCTTCTTGCTCCATCGCGATCTATTTTTTTATTTCTAATTTTGGCAATCAACGATTTTTTTGTGCGATTCAGTTGTGGAGTGATATGGGTGTGGTGGTGCATTGTGGTTGTGTGGTGCTGTAGGTTGTGATTTGTAGTGTGTATAATGGCGATGTGCGGTGTGAGGTAGTGGTGGTGTGCTGTTTGCTTTTGGGAAGAGTGTTTGTGACCATTTATTTGGGTGATCATGGTGGTGTAGGCGATGGTGATCAGTAGTAATAGAGATGGTATAGATGGTGGTGCAGGCGATAGGGTAGATGGTTTCCGTAGTGGTGGAGATAATGTAGATGGTAGTTGTGGTGTTTGCGGTGGTGCAAGTGGTTTGTTTAAGATGGTGGAGTTGATGTCAATTGTCATGAGGTAGTGGTGATGTATCTAGTTGAGGTGGTTTTATTGGAGACAATGGTGAGATAGTGGTCACAAATTATTTGGTTGATTGTGATCAATAAATTGGTTAATGTGTGATCAATAAATTGGTTAATTTGTAACCAATGAACAATAAATGATCAATGAAATAGATAATTTGTGATCAATAAATAACGTGTGATCTAAAATATGTTAAGTTGTAACCAATAATTTGATCATTTGTGATTTAAAAATAATTTATGATTAATTATTTTGATATTGTATGACCATTAAATAAGTCATGACTTATAAATTTTGTATTTGTGATCAATGAATAATATGTGATTTATTAATTTGATAAAATTGTAATCGAGAAATAAGTTTGTGACTTATAAAATTTGTTATTTGTGATCGAAAAATAATTTGTGTGTAATTAATTCGATAATTTGTGATCAATTTGTATAAAATTGTGACTTTAATATATTTAATTAATAAGATATATTTTTAATTAATTATTTCATAAATAAAATTTAATTAATATCCGATTTTTGAAATTTTAATCTTTGTTTTTTTTTTTTTTTAAATGTGTTATACTTATTCTTTTAGATATGAAATTTTCCAAATGAGTTTGCTTATTAGATTGAAAAGTAATAAACTGATGACTTGCATTCTAGTATACAGGAGAATTGACATAATAACACTATATTTTCTGATATAAAAACATAGTAGTTTAGCCTATGTTTGGTTAATATTTATGAATTGTTTATAATCATTCAAACAACTTTTAATAGTTTAATTGTAAACTTAAATAATTGTTGTTTTGACAATTTTTGCAATGTATTGTAATCGTATGTTGGTTCAACTTATTAGTTTAAGTATAATCGTGAATTAACTAAGAATCATTCATTTTCTGGCTTATAATGTACATACGTAATTGTGACCTTGATGATATAAGGAATTCATCGTGATCGAAAAATATAAATCTATATTACTTGTTGTTGTTAATAAAAGTTGTATAATAATATGTTGCCAAATTTTTACTAGATTTATGGAATGTCAAATAAGAAGATTTGTGACGTGTGATGTGAGTATAATTAATTAACGTTGTTGCTAGTGAATTGACCCTTGCTAATCTAAAAAATCAATTGTAGTTGGAAAATTGAAATCTAGATAATGGATCTATATGGAGTTGGAAGATTTTGATGAGAGTCTTTCCAAATTGAGGATTTCCAAAGTGGGCCGAAACTCATGAGATGGAAGTGGTGTATTTAAGCTCAAACTCTCTTATATTTATAAGTGGAAATTACACCTAGCCATGGTTTTTAAATTCTCAATTCAAAAATCAGATTTAAAAGTATTTTATTCAAAAATTAGGTAATAATTTAAACCTTTTAATATTATAAAATTAAATTAACCTACCCCACCCATCTCCATACCACACCCCCACAAAACCTTAATTTGTCTTTAAACTCTCGATTCATTTTCGACCTCTACATCCACTCCGCCCAACCCTTCGACGACTCTTTACGGTGCTCGTGCACGGAGAGACAAAAACAACACTAGTGATCGACGCTCTAGGTGACGGGCTTAGCAGTGGCTTGGCCCTAGTGTGCGGTGATAAGTACAGCACCGATGCCTGTGTGATCCACTTCAATGCCTCTCCCATCGCGACTATACACATTTCTTGCGTTGGTGTCCATCCATTTTCTCTTCTGCATCTGTTTCTCTATTTTTCTTCTCTATTTGTTTCTCTGGTAAATGTGCAGGAAGCGTGTTGAGGGTTGTGGTTGAGAGCCAATGAAGTTTGTGGTTTATGATTAAGCATTGATGATGTCAGATCTATTGGTTGAGCATACAACGATGTTTGTAATTTGGTCGTTTCTGGCTATAAGTTGATAGGGTTTTTCTTCCTTATCCATTTTGCTTTATCAAGAGTTTAGGTGTGGTCGATGCGATCGTTGTTATAATTTTAGATTTGACTTTTTGGTAGTGTTTGGGTAGTGATGGTTGTGATGATGGCGACCCTAGTAATGTGGTGGTCATGTTGGTGATAATTGTGAGGCAATGGTGGTCATGGCAGTGGTTGTGTATGGGATGGGGTCGGAGGGATAGAGGTGTTTGTGGTCAATTATTTGGTTGATTGTTGAGACTTATCTGTGTTTGTGTTGCTAACAATGTGGCTGTGTTGGTGATGATGGCGCATTAGGTTGTGTCGGTGGAGATGGTTGCAAGTAGCTGTGGTGGTGGTGACGATAATGTTGGTGGTAGTGGTACGTGACCAACTGCTTGATTAATCTATGACCAACTATTTAATTGTGATCTAAAAATTGGATAATTTGTGACTAAAAAATAATTTGAAACAAACTAATTTGAAAATCTATTAACGACAAATAAACTGTAACTTCCGATTTGTGACCTATCAAAATTTCTTACCATGACCATGAAAGAATCTATGATCAATTAATTTGATAATATGTAATCAATAAATAAATTGTGACTATCATTAATTGTATAATTATAATCTCAACATATTTAATTAATAAATATTTTTAAATGGTTAATTAACACCGAGTTTTGAATTTTGAAACTTGAAACTCAAACATTGAATTATCCTACACTTAGTGCCTGACTTGTGAAATTTTTCCTATTTATAATACTTAATCAAAAACCCGAAGATGGAAAAATATTATCAGTAAAGGATTTTTCAGAATGTAAAATTAAAAGGAAACTAGGCAAAATTTTAAAATAGAAAAAAAAATCATGTCCCAGGCCTTAAGTTTATGTCAATTCAATATTAATAGAACAAGTTTAAAATTTCAAAACTCAAATGTTAATTCAATTTTTTAATTTTAAATAATATTATTATCAAATTAACTTAACCACTCTACCCCTTACCAAACCCGAGCCCCACCGCCGCTATGTGCGACGGACTAGATCTAAACACCGTGCAACCATCTACAAACACCACCCACCACCATCACCACCACCACGACCTCACCACTTCTTGAGGACAAGATATCGCTAAATGTACTATTTTCAAGCCGATTTTATTTCCATCTATGAGCGATTTTGGGGGCTTACATGCAAACTGTTACCTCCGATGTTGATCAATGATCTAATATTAGTTCTCTATGATTTGTGACCTTTGGATATTGATTTGTTACCTATGCAAGATGACCTATGACTCGTGAACTATTACATGTGACCTGTGAATTTGAATTTGTGTCATGTTATCATTGCACAAAAAAATGTGACATCTGATGTGTAACCAATTAATATCGATATATGATATGTTGATATTGATATATGACCTATGCGATATGAACTTTGACTAATGAAGTGTGACCTATAAACATAAATCAGTGATTAGTAACCAATTTTATTGATCTGTAACACGTGGAAATTGGTTTGTGACTGAAGCTCTTCAAGGCTGTATTGGAAAGGTATAGGGCATGAAGTTCGAAGACGATACCAACCTATTAACGTTGATATATAACCTATTAACATTGACCACTGATTAGTGACCAATTTTAATTAATTTGCAATTAGTTAATTTTGATATGTGACCTATTAACAAAAATGTAACCTGTGACGAGTTTTATTTGATCTGTAACTAGTGAATATTAATCAATGACTTGTGAACAAATTGTGATTCATGAAAGTATCGCACACCTAGCTATGCCAAGCCACCACCCCCGCATCATGTACCAACCACCACCAGCACAACCAAAGGAATTTCCTCCATTATACCAATTTGCTACACTGAAACCTAAATCCTTTAGAAACTCGGTGACGACAAAATTATAACAAGATTGGCTCCGCTGGCAAGTTAAATACAATTCGCCACCACAAGTGCTCATATCGCCTGTTCGCCACTACAATTGCTCAGATTGCAAGTTCGCTACCGTAGGTGCTCAGATCGAGAGTTTCCCACCATAGGTAATCAAATTGCCAGTTCGTCGTCGCAATTGCTCAGATCGCCATTTTGTCGTCACGTAGAGAAACTATTCAACTTCATTTATAGGTTTATGCCTCCACTCCATGATCATACTAGGCACCAAATGATACCAGTTCTCCTTCTAGCTACCGCCGATGACAAATGAGAGATAACTAGAAGAAGAGCGCAGAGAAATGGAAATGGAAACGTAAATGGAATATTGAAATGGTTTGGAGAGAGGGCGAGGCTAGGGTAGGAAGGGTACGTATATTAATTTAATTTTACAATTTCTATTTAAAAATTGATTAATCACCTGATTTGTGAATAATTAAACCCCCAATCCTAATTTTAGCACATTGATCTTTAAATCAGGCCATGGCATAATTTCCACTTTTACAATTACATTAAAAGATGAAAAAAAGGCAAATGTAATATGTCTATGTATCAATCAACTCCGAGTTTCCAATTCAAGCCCAAAATCAACCCTCACAACCACCGTCACCATTATTGTCGTAATTTTTTCGATAGTAGTAATAAGAATATGAAAATAGAGTTTTGGCATAAGTTACATAATGACATTTGTCAAGTTTATGAAGCTTTTGCAGTCTTTTTAGTACATCTATTTTAAACTAGGATATTTATTTATTTATTTTTTTGGAAAATTGGTCTAATTATGTTTCAGGCCACAAATGCAAAGGTCCAAAAGGAGCAAGCTGAAAAGGCCCAAAGTTACAAAGTCCAAGATGTTCGATTAAGGAAATTTGCCAAAATGTGTGATGAATAGATTTTAGTAAATTGGGCATAACTTTTGCTATAGATGTCGGAATGAGGTGATTCTTAAAGTTATGGGCAGCTAACAGACGAAGCCACAATTCAACTATTTACAACTTTTCTCAACATAATTGACATCGTGGAGTAAATTTTGTTACTAGGTGCATTGTAATATTATTTAGATGTAAATTCACATTCAATTTAACTTACAACCATTGCAACTTATAAAATTTGAGGATTTTTCAAATTTTACTACGAAGGTTACATACACGGAAAAAAATAACAGATTTTCAAATACACCCGAGTTTTGAAAATAATTTCGTTGGGTTTTTGTAATGTTACAATTCGTATCAATCCACCTAACTTTTCAACTCGATCCCCTAAAGTTGCCTAGTTGTGTATTTCTTCCTAAATTTTAAAACAAGCTCAGCCCAATTTACCAATCTAAGATCAAATATAGAGTTGGACCCATAACTTAAGGAAATAGGCCCAGTATGACACAAAATCAAGAAAATAAATTAATATAGGACCCCTTGGACATTTATTTGTCATTTCATATCATTCTTTTCATTTTATATTGCATAAAATACTTTATAAAAAGTGGTTTTCTTTGCATAAAGTTCATAGTTTGTAAAAAGAGAATTCCGTTCGAGTTTTTTTGTCTAAGTATTTTGGAGTGCTCCTATGGCTTGACGTGATTGCTGTATTTTGGGAGATGATTGTCAAGGAATCGTTAACACCAATACGGAACAAATTCATCTTAAAGACAAAGTGTCAAACACTTGCATTGGCCAATTGTATCATTTGCATCTTCTCTTCTTTTTGTTTTCTTTTTGACTTTGTATTGATTTCATAAATTGACTAACATACTTTTGACTTCATGTAATGTTTGAATTAAAGAGCGTAATGGCTTTTATTTGAAGAATGGAAAGGATTGAATCCGTCGTCACGTATTCAATTTCAGTAATTATCATTTTGTCTTCTCAAATCTCATTTGGTAAGTTGAAACTATGTTCGATTTCGTGCACATAAAAGGTACGTTTTGAGAATATAATATATGGACATTATCGGTGTAATATCCCCTACAATAATATCACAAAAAAAAACCTCAAAAATATCAAATTCAGAGTTAAAAAATATTTTAGACATTCAAATATATAAAAAAAATAAATTCATAAATCTGTAAAATTAGTTAATAATTGCTTATGATTATTAAATCCATAATCTATTACTAAAATATCAAAACAGAATTTGAAATATTTGAATAAAAAAAATTACATGCTGGATTTATATTGATTTTTTCGTAGATTTCAGGAATAAAATACCCAAAAACCTTT
Source organism: Olea europaea var. sylvestris (assembly GCF_002742605.1). Taxonomy (NCBI): domain Eukaryota; kingdom Viridiplantae; phylum Streptophyta; class Magnoliopsida; order Lamiales; family Oleaceae; genus Olea; species Olea europaea. The sequence goes on along the minus strand of NC_036237.1, from coordinate 20,771,570 downwards.
GAAAAAATGTAACTGAAGGAGCCGTTGATTGTAGTTTTTATTCGAACAAAGAATTCATGTTTTGATTTTTGATTGTTGATAATGTTTGGTTTTAGGTTTCTGTTTTTCGGCATTTTCTTGTGCAGACAGCTTTTTGCATGATATTTGGTTAAAAATATATAAAATACGTCAAGGTGTAATTTGAAATCTTTATTTTCAGTTCCCATGTTTTATAATGAGTTTTCAAAAGCCCTTTGATTTTAGGATATTTACATAAGCAACCCCAATATTTTTGTACACCAAATGCCTATAGCAGAATTCGCTACTTGACCAAATTAAACGGTCAAAAGTTGGATGGATTAAGCCCCTTGTACAGGGGACTTTGCTAGGGCTGTGTACAGGGACTGAGATGAGAACCCTTGATTGAATGTTTAAATCTTTTTTTGGCCAAACTCCAATGAAATGTTGTCATGTGACAAATTTATCTATACATATAGCATAGTTGCCTAAATATTATCGAGAAGCCCAAAACAATAAGAAATATAGAAGAATTACGTCAAACACTACTCTTACTTTTAAAATTTCAAACCCACTATTGCAACTTTTTTAACATTCAAATAAACACATCTTAACATACAAACAAACAACTATTATCATACATGCACACAAACAGATCACGACCTACAAAAATCCCTACCATCAGACCACCACAGACATCCCTTGCTTCTGCTCTAGTCGTTGAAGCTCTAAGCCCAATCCTAGAATCTATGCCCCTTTTTCGATGTCATCACCCATAGTTCTCTAACAAGTTCTCATGTCAAATCTCCATCAAAATGTCCTATTCGAGACTCATATAACAATATTTCGAAGTTGGCACCTTAGAGACTCTTGTCGAGAAAATTTTAATTTGCCATACAGGCCTACATATGTAATTAATTGTGTAGAAGGTTATCTTAAAGTTAAGCCCAAAATTAAAGTGATCTAATAAAGAATTAAATTGTTGAGCTTAGGACTTCTAAACAAAGTGTAGGCCAGAATATATATGTAGAGATTAAATTCATTTAAAATTATATTTCATGATGGGCGAAATACTTATAGATATATATAGGGTTATGATCCTCAATTCATATACAATTTCTCATCCTTTATGTCATCCTATCAACAAAAGAATACAAGAGAAAGCATATTAAAGAGGAAGATCCAAAACCCACAATCAATAACATACAATCTACAATCGAGAATCAAGAAGAAGGAATTCAAGAAACAATAATATGGACCAAGAAGCAAATCTAAGGTAAATAACTCAAGAATCGAAAGACCCAATATTCAAGATTCAAGATCTGGAAACAAGATCCAGTATTAAAGAAACATTCCCAACGAATTAAGGTATGTTCCGCAATTTATAATTCTTTTGATGATTTGGCATGAAGAATCATTACAATAAAGTAATTAGCTTTTCATGTTATTGAGATTTAAATTTTCATAAAATTTCAACAAGTGGTATAAAGCCAACTCCATGTTAAATCATTGAGAATAAAGAAAGAATTTTAGTTTTGAAATTCATACTTTGGATTTTCAAATTTTGAGTTGCGAGTTTTCAAATTTAACAATTTAAGGAATTAATTGTTGAATTTGAATATGGTTACAATTGATTACTTTAGGTTGTAAAAATGTTTTTTTATAATTAAAGATTATTGCATGGAAAAAATGTAAAGGCATCATGGTAGATTCCATTGATAGCATGATTGCTTTTCAGTTCAGTTGATGGTTAGGGTGAGAGAAAATAAAATATAGATATTGATTGGATTAATTTTAGTGAGATATTAGGGATGGCAATAAAACTCGCCCCATCCCGTCCCGTCGGGGCCTCACCCCGAACGGGTTGGTGGGGCGAGGCGGGGCATGGCGGGGCGCCGGGTGGGGGCGAGGCATCGTGAAGGGAAAAAATTAAAATAATTTTATATCTAGATAATTTACCCGTTAAAAATCCATTTTGAATTTGTATTTTATTTTCTAATAATAACATAACTTGAAACTTTGAAAATGTAAAAACAATAAAAAATTAAAAAAAAAAAAAAAACTAAACGAGGCAACAAATGGGGTAAAAAGTTGCCCGGCCGAGACCCCACCTCATTGCCATCACCATGGGATATCATGTTTTGCTACTGCCATGGCATTGTGAAATAATTAAGGGTTGCATGAGTAATTGGATTTTTATGGGATGAAAATCAGAATTGTGGTCAATCATTGGGCAGTAGCTTCTCGGCGCTATAGTGCCCACTTTTGTGCCATATGGAGCTGACTTGCTAAAGTTTTAATTTTTTTTTTTGTCCTTTTTAAGCAAAAAAATAGAAGATAAGAATTAATAAACAATCAATTTCAAATCTTGGTATTTAAAGTTTCTTTTCGATTACGAATTTTAGAAAATAAATTAATTGAAACAAAATGTTACCAAAGTAACATCTCTTGCCTAAATTAATTTGTTTGGACTATTAGAAAGGTTGTGTGTACATAATTCATGTGGATATTCACCTGCCCAAAGGAAGGTCAATAACTGACTGAATTATTTGCTCACCCATGGTAATAAATATGTGGCAATTATAAAGTTTTTCTTTATGTGAACATTGGGTCCGTCCAAGGATAGACTTGATGTTTGATCGAATTTATTGTCAATATGCGATTATTATGTCAAGAGTATCACTTACAAGTTGATATTTCTATCCAAAAATAAATATCAGTGTTGGGCTCGGTCTCTTGTGATGGGACCAACCATTATTTGAAATTATTGATTGTCTAACAGGGATTCTCATGTGAACATTTTATTACATTTAGGTTCTTTATTCAGTTAATTCATCTACATCTGTAACATCTATTCAATTCGTGTGCTTGAACCAAAGCTAAGGGCTGGAAAGAGAACCTTCGTATCATTCTTGGCGACGTGGATCTAAACCTTGCGTTAAGGATTGAACTATCCATTACTCTTACGAATAAGAGTTCCACTAATAAAATGGGACTCGAATAAGTGAGATCATTTAAACTGCATAAGTCTTATGATCATGAAGCGTAAAATTTCAGCAACATTTAGAGGCATTGTGTCCAATAAGATAAGTGCCAATGAATTTTTAGGAAAAAAATATTCCAAAATGCTTTGAAAAAGTGATAAGGTTGAAACCATTACACTTCTAACAAACTTAATTTCACTAAAGTATAAGGCTAAAAAAGATATGGGAGTACATCATGAATGTGTCTTACCTTGCTTCAAAACCAATGATATTAAAGTTTGAGCCGTCTGATGACTTGCTCGTGCATATGGTTTTGATTTCTCTTCCTATACAATTCGATTAATTTAAAGTTAGTTACTACTGTCAAAAGGGAGAGTGGACTCTTAATGAGCTCATTTCATATTGTGTGTAAGAAAAAGAAAGTTTAAAGCAAAAGAGAACTGAAAATTTTCACTGGGAAAGTACCTCTAAGGATAAGTTAAAGAGTAAAATAGCTGTATGTGGTTCGGCTCAAAAGAAACAACAAATATCTAAGAAAAATAAATCATCTAGCTGTTACTTTTTGTGAAAATCTAGAACACATGAAGAGAGATCGTACTAAATATCATGCTTAATGTGTAAGGTCAAGTACACTTCTCATTTTGGTCTATTCTGAGGTTAATTTAGTTTCAATACCTAGATACGCTTTGTGGATAAATTTCGGTGTCACAACTTAAATAAACGTGTCTATGTGAGGTTACCTAAACAACCTAAAGTCAATTGATGTTGAAAGATTCGTCTGTGTGGGGTGATGACAAATCAGATAAAGTTAAGGTTATGAGGACTTTTAAGTATTATTGAAGACTAATTATATTTGAATTTGAAAGAGACATTTGCAATACCATCTTTTCGAACGAAATTTGACTTCTGTTTCTACTTTGAACAAATTTGATTACTTTTGTTCAATTGAAAATTACCGGTTTAGTCTTTTTTTCTTAATTCAAATATTGTGGATAATAATTATTTATCCAGTTATGATAACTTATATTTGCTTAATATGGTTGCTTCTTATAAAGAACCACTGCTTGTGAATTCACGCGGTATTAAACATAAATTAACCAATGAGAATCTCTCGAAAGAGAATGAAAGATCTTGTGTCAAAAGAATTCTTGACCCCCTTAATTTTTCTAATTTAAGTGTTTATGTTAATCACATTAAAAGAAAACATACAAACATAAGGAGAGTGTGTGTCAATAAGACTTCGGACGTCTCATAAACTTATACGGATATCTGTGAGCTATTTTCTTTGGCTTCTTAGAATTGTCAATAATAATTTATTATGTTAATACATTTTTTTTTCACTATAGATACTTATATCTCATCTATGAAAAATCTCATACACTGGACATGTTCAGGCATATGAGGTTGAATTTGAAAATCAACTCAAAAAAATAATAAAACATGTCAAATCTAGTCATAGTGTTAAATACAATAGCAAATATGATGGATCAGGATAACAATGTCCATGACCTTTTGCTAAAAGTTCTAGAGGAATATGGAAACATCCCACAGTACAGTCTACTTGGGTCCTTTAGCATGAATGGTGTTACTGAGAGATGCAATAGAACAATTAAGGACATGGTAATGTGTGTAGTTGTTCATTTCATCTTGCTAGAATCTTTCTAGGAGAAAGCACTAAAGGCTGCTGCTTAAATTTTCAATAAAGTTCCAAGTAAAGTAATGGTTAAAGGGTTATAAATTATAAAAATCCCACTATTAGGTCAATTTTTGAAAAGAAAAATGTTTGATTATTTGAAGATGCAGAATTTGCTGGGGAAGATAATGTTATAGGGTTAAGGATTTTGTCTTAGAGGAATAACATGTATATATTTCTTTTGACACAATTGATAATGATCAAGAGTAAGGACAAATTCTTGCTCCAGATCTTGTTCGAGAAGCAATTTTGGATCAAGATAATATTATAAAGTTTTTCATACACAATCAAAAGATTGTTTCAGAAAAATAAACTCAACAACTTTAGGAACAAATGTCATTAAGGAAATCCACTAAAGAAAATAAAAAGGCAATTTGGATAATTTTATAATCTTTCTCCAAGAAAATAAGGATGTTATTGTATTGATGGAAGAAGACATGATCAATCAATTTTCGTCATACAATGCAAAGGAATAATTCTCAAGAGTGAATTGATGCCATGAATAAAGAGATAAAGTTCAAGAGTAACGTTAACATTTGGGAACTCATCACATTGTCTGAAGATGCGAAACTCATTGGTTGTAAATAGATATTTAAAGTCAAGAGGGATAAAGAGATTTAAAGCTCGTTCGTCTTGTTACCAATGGCTTTATTCAAAATGAAGTCATTACTATTAAAGAGACTTTCTCTCCGGTGTTATGAAAGATTCTTTTAGAACTATTGTGGTACTTGTGACACACTTTGATCTTGAGTTACATTTAATGGTTCACAAATTAAAGAAATCATTTTATGGGCTTAAGCAGACTTCCCGTCAATGGTATCACAAATTTCATCAAATAATTATCTTGTTTTGGTTTGAGGTAAATATAGTTGATGATTGCATATAACACAAGTTCAGTAGGAGTAAGCATATTTTCCTAGTATAGTATGTCGATGATATATAATTTTCCTACAATGATGTAGGCTTATTGCACGAAATCAAGAAATTTCTGTCATGAAATTTTGAAATGAAATATCTTGATGACTCATCTTTTGTATTAAGAATATAGATACATCGGGATCATTTTGGAGTATTTTGGATTATCACAAAAGAACTATGTCGATGATGCTCTTAAGAGATTTGAAATGCAGATATGTAAACCATATGATACCCTAATTGTTAAGGGAGACAAGTTTAGTCTCAATAAATTCTCTAAGAATAAACTTAAAGAAAAAGAAATATAGAAAATTCCATGCACTTCAGCAGTTAGGAGTTTAATGTATGCTTAGGTTTGCACATAATCGGATATAATATTCATTGTTAGAATGCTGGGTAAATATTTAAGTAACTTTCTGATGGATATTTGGAAAGTAGATGTGGGTTAATTAGTATCTATAGAGAGCTAAGGATTACATAATCACATATAGAAAACCAGATCAATTGGAGATCATTGGATATTCTGATTTTGATCATAGAATATGATTGCGAAATATTGTCACCGGGCTGCATATTTTTGGATGGAATTGAAAGACCACTTAAATTATTCGTGACAATAGCAGTCTTGTATTTCAATAAGAGCTGAATGATGTCAAAGTTTATAAACATGAAATTCCTAGTTGTTAATAAAAGAATTTAGAGTGGTCAGGTTCTATAAAACATATTAAGACAAACTCCATAATTAAGAATCCATTTACTAACTTGCTATTGTCCAAGGTCTTTCATGAGCATAATGCTAACATGGGCGTTGTATTTTTGATGATATGCCAGTTTAGTGGGAGATTGTGTTTGGATGTTGTCTGTTTTAGACACATTTTTTAAGCCATGTATATTCGGTCTATTTCAAAATAAAGTATTTAGTGATGTTCCACTCTAGTGAAAATTTACGATTGATCTCATTAAAAAATAAGGTAGACCAATTGGAAAATAGGCATGTTTGGATCACATTGCATTTAATTTCCATACTACACCTCCACACTTGATCTATGCCATTTGATTGTATTGATATACGTTACAATTAAGGGTTTAGTTATGATATTTGTAACAAAGACCGCTTCGATCCTATATTGATATAATCAATGTACGAGATTGTTTGGAGATGCTTTTGGTTATAATAGTAAAAGTTTTGAAGTGATAAGGTTATACATATTTATTGGTAACATATATGGCCTAAATGGAAGATTGTTGAAAAAATTTTAATTTGTCATGTGTAATTAATTGTGTATAAGGTTATCTTAAAGTTAAGCCCAAAATTAAAGTGATCTAATAAATAATTAAATTGTTGGGCTTGGACATCTAAATAAAGCGTGTGTCGAATTATACGTGTAGAGACCAAATTTGTTTAGAATTATATATATATTATTATTATTATTATTATTAAAAAATCGAGCCTACTCGACTCAACCTAAGTTGAAAGTTTGGGTTGAGCCTAAATTTTTTGGTCGAGTAAAAGCTCGGCTCAGCTCGAGCCTGAAAAAAGCTCACACCATTTACTTGAGCCGAGCACAAACCTCGTGTTTTGACTCATGAATCGGCTTGATTTGGCTCGTTGACATATCTAATTGAAGAGGAAGATCCAGAACCTACAATCAAGAAAATACAATATACAATCAAGAACCAAGAAAAAGAAATTCAAAAAATATGGATCAATAATCAAAATCAAGATCAAGAACTCAAGAATCAAAAGAGTCAATATTTAAGATCCGAAATTAAGATCCAGTACTAAAGAAACATTTCCAATGAATTAATGTATGTTCCACAATTTATAATTATTTTTTTGATGATTTGACATGGAAGATCTTGACATTAAAGTAATTAGCTTTTCATGTTATTGAGATTTAAAGTTTCATAAAATTTCAACAACTTCGACATTAATGAAGATGCTGCATATATTTTTGTTAAAAAACTAGACCTGAAATTAATCTATTTGGTGAAAGTGCACGTGCATATTCTTTATTTTGTGGTGGTTAGAAGATGTGGTCATGATGTTGGACCCGATAGCTGGTGGGGGTGTCAAATTTGATGTTTGTGGTGGTATGAGTATTTGGAAAGCTTCTTGTTGGCGAAATGGGGATGACACTAACGATGGTGATGGTGAGTTTTGATGGTTTGTATGGAGATGATGGTGGCCGGTTGCTGGGGCAATTCTTCTCCATTACGAATTTTGACTTGTTTTAGAACTGATGTTGATTTATGGTGACGTCATTGGTGATAATGGTGACAATAGCAATGATAGTAATGTGTTACATAATACAACACAATAAAATTTATCATGTTACAAATTGTAATGTAAAATATTAAAATAAAAATTAAAAGAGATTATTTTGAGATTAAAATGTTTAAAATTACATTTGGAATTGACAAACCGTTTTAATTGTTGTAAATATAGTAGTATTTATGAATGATTTTTATACCATTGCAACCTTAGTCATCATGACTTTTGTATCCCTTGTAGCCCTAATTCTTCCCTATAAATATAGGGTTTTGGTTATTAATAAAACATACTACTTTATTGGTTTCTCTATTTTGTTCTCTCTTTTTCTCTTTAGTTTATAATATGTTATAAATCCTATTATCTCAAAATCAAAGTAAATTAGTTAGAATGTAATAATTTTTATATAAGTATAATAATCTGTTACGTGTACTAAAATTAATTTGGAGACGTCTGAATTTTTCGATGTACATATGCATTATAACGAGGTTTTTTCTTCTCCACTTTTTGTTTGTATGCATATTAAATTCAATTCACGTTTGTATGTTTAATCTATTGACGTATTAATTAATGATTTATTAAGTAATATCATGTTTTACCATTAATTAGATATGCCACATATTATTTCTGCCTTTTGACCCTAGCAAATATTAATTCTACCTCTAACTTCTGTATACATGAAATTCATGTATATGTTGGGTATCTTTTGCATGTTGGTAAAAGATTTAGCCAATAAAACATTTAATCAATTTTGTTACCATCTATATGAAGATTCTTTTTCCTAATACATGTTTGATAATTAATTTTTGTATATAAATTCATATTCTATCTGTTTGGTAATTAATTTTATGCCATATCCTGTTATATGGTAATTAATATTTTTAACCTGATTAAATATTTTTAGATGCTTCTTTATAAATTTTAAATTGATAATCCTTCATGTTGTTATTCCCGAAATAGTACAACTTTATAATTAATATTCCAGAATATTATTATTTGCTTATGAAAAACATGAATTATAGATTTCAATATTTCAGAAGAATAATAACTTGTTGCTTCTAAAGAAGCACAACTCTGTGAATATTATATTCTCATAGAAAATATACTTTTGAAGAGTTAATGTTTTTTAAATAATAATTTTTTGTTGCTCATGAAGTAGTACACTATTATTTATGTTCTAACTGTATGTTTTTTACTTCCGAAGAGTATAATTAAAAATTATGTTTTTACTTTCGAAGAGTAAATTCTTATACACTTTATTATTTCACGTCGATTCCATTATTTAAAAGGAATATTGATATTGTTCTTGAAGAAGCGATATAAAATACAACGAGATCTCAAAATAACACATATTTTGAAGACATATCATATCCAATATATGAATTTGTGTTTAGATGTGAAGGAAAACATACAACTTATGTCATGTGGATATTGATCGTTATAAGATTATCTAATGTTTAATCGTATTTTTTCAAAATTAAATAATTAAATTATATTTTATATTGAATCAAAAGTTTAATTTATTTGGCATGACCAGTTAAACCATCACTGGATCAATAATAATGTGAAATGAGAATTCAAATGGACAATGTTTAACGTAGTCGGAAGATTCTTATATCCAGAAAAATCATATTTGATGTTTGCTCTCATTATTGAAAATTGGTCACTGATCATCACTAACTAAATGGTGATTGAATTCCCTATACTTCTGAAAAACTAATCAAGATGATAAATGGGATCCCATCATCTTTCATGTTGATCATCTGAATATTATTTATATTTAATACATTTAATATATTTACTAGATGATTGTATGGTATTCGTAATCTCAAGTTTGTGAATTTACTGCTTAAGTTTTAAATTATGAGCATAATTTTCAGATTATATAATCAAGATTATGTTTTGTTAATGCTAGTGAATCAATATCTCAACATTTTAATAAGTGTTAGTTAGGATGTCGATAAATGATTTAACATGTTGCTTATTAACACCTTCTATTAATATAATTTAGAGCAAAGTACTTTTCATTTCTATTTTGGAAAATGTTATTAAGCATCATGCCAATATCATAGTTCTCCAGGCTATAATTGGCTTATGGTTAGAGCCTAATTTTCTCATCTAATTATCTTGATAGTGTAGTATATACAAAATTGATCCACAATAATGAATTGAGATGGAAAATAAAGAATGTTGAGAATAAATGCTTAATTTGAACCCTTATCCCAAATGTGTGATATTTTATATTGTTAGAAAAATGATTATCAATTTGATTGGACAATTCTCTCAATATTATGGGGAGGAATAAGAATTTAAAAATAATGTACAAATGCATCATTATATAAATCCTCACAAAAGATAATTCGAACCAGAATTTTGAAGGATAATTTATTTAGATGCATTTACTAACCAAATAGATCAACAATATCTCACGCTTCAGTTTTAAATGTTCAAATCCGAATTCATGTCCTAGGAAGACAATTTGTTAGCATTATATTTGAAATATCTGTAGTACGCCTGAAGCAGGATGATATTTGATTTTAATAACAAAAACTCCAAACGAAAATGGAGCAATTAGCAAAGATGATTTTATTAAGGATGTATATTCTTTGATGAGTATTTGACATGATAAATTATAAAAACCTAGGAGAGATTCAGGTACCTCATACAATGAAAATTGAGACATCTCAATAAATTATGTTATTATGGAAAAATAAATAGAATCGAAAATAAAAAGTTGTCGACAACACTTTTACACTTGATGTACTGCATCATATAGCGATGAATTAAAATAAATGTGTTAAAATATATCGATCGAAGTAATGTTGACCAAGTAAAAGGGATGCAATCTTAAATTGAAATTATTAGGAAAACCTAGAATTTCTAGATCTAGAATCCGAAAACAGAAAAAGAAAAGTTGTATTATGAAATGTACGACTTATTACATAATGAATTTCATGAAAACTTGTATAGATAAATAAATTATCGTATTGTGGATGAATTCGGATGTCTCTATTTCATTAGCGTGACAATGCGTGAAATTTGATATGCATATAATAAATATGATTATAGACAATTTATTTTGTGTAGGATTAGTATGCCTGAAGCAAAATTCAAGTGATATTATCATGAGGGGGAATAAATACGAGTTGTACTCTTTTTCCATTGATTGAGATTTTGTCCCATTGGATTTTCCTAACAAAATTTTTTATGAGATAATTTTTATAGTGTATTCAAAGAATAATATACTCTTTTTCCTTCATTAAGATTTTTCCTATTACACTTTTAACAAGGTATATTCTTTGTGTGAAAAATGTTTATAACATATAAGATATTTACCTTCAAAATAATACTCTGATATACGTGAGATTCTTGAAGAGATCAACAAGAGTTATTTTTTTAATCATCATGTTACTTCAATTATCAAAAGTTAATAAAATATCTCTTATAGAGATAGCGTTATTTGAAGACTGTACAAGACAACATGAGATATATACTTCACCAAAATTGCAATAATGAAGTTAAAGACGTACAAGACATCAATATTGAAGATATTGAAATACAAGACATGGATCACTTGATACTGTTAAGGTTGTCGCTCATTGATTGTGGATGGAGTTGACATTCAGTTTTTAAATGTGAGGGAAAGTCTCATTTCTTGAGTTAGCTTTTGGGGGTAAGAGAGACCAATACCATCCAACATTGGTATCAGAGCCCGATTTATCAACAAGTCTCTAGCCCAGTAGTCATGGAGACACGGGTTTAGTCTCTCGCAGGTCCCGTTGTGTGAGGGGGAGATGAGTTTGGTTTCCCGTAGGGCCCGATGTGTGGGGAGTGATTGTTGAGGTTGTCCCATATCGGTTGTGGATGGAATTGGTATTCAGTTGATAAGTGTGAGGGAAAGTCTCACATTTTGAGCTAACTTTTGAGGTATGAGAGGACTAATACTACCCAACACCGGTATCATAGCTTGGTACTCACTTTCAAAAGATTTTACAATCTTAAGTAATGGCTAACCAAGTTTTTCAAAATCTTGAAGGGCATTCCACAAATCTACCTCCCTTCTTTGATGGGACACCTTATTATTATTGGAAGGTTAGGATGAGGATATATGTTTAATCAATTGATTATAATATTTGGAAAGTTATTGAATCTGTACATATGTTCCTACCAAGACTATTAAAATAGATGGTAGACCGAATCAAACTATTCCTAAATATATGGAGGAATATGATGAAGAAGACAGGAGAAAATTATCTATAAATGCCAAGGCTAAGAATTTACTTTATTATGCACTAGATAGGAATGAATTTAATCAAATAGGCACATGTGAGTCAGCATATGATATTTGGCATGCACTTGAGGTTACTAATGTTGCCTATTGTTGATATGATTATACGTTTCACCAATGTTGTAAATGGTCTTAAAGGTTTTGATGATAAATTTACAAACAGTGAACTTGTTAGCAAAATGCTTAGGTCCTTATTGGAGGAATAGAGCCTGTTGATTGAAAGTTCAAGGAGCGTTCTACAACCACTTGAAAATTCACGAAGAACGTTATGCTACGTCAAATTCAAGTTTTAGATATTACCAAGTTTACATTCCAATTAATTTATTATTCGACCTCACTGCGGAATTGATTAATCAAAGCAACACGTCACTTTAATTAATTGTCTAGGTGATTAAATATACAGTCCAGTTAATTCCTATGTTGAACTGTTGATTTGGATAAAGTAAATAAAATAAAATAAAACAAAACACAACTCACGATATGGTGACGGAGAAACCCCAACGTGGGTAAAACTCTGGGACCAAACCAGTAAGTTCCACTATACCATTTCAGCAAGTACAAGTTCTGCCAACTCCGTACCCAGTCAGACCCGTTGTTCCAGTCTCAAGATCTATTGCCGTAGATACTACTAGCTTCCTGATCTACCTTCTGCAGCCCAATCTGCTGTCCAATTCAACCTCCTGATCTTTAGCTGATTGTATCACCAAGTGGAATTCCAAGAACCTCCTGTTCTTGTCCAGTTCCTGAGCTTGTCGTCCACCTCTCTCAATCCCCATTTGAGAGAGTCATTTCCTCAACAGATGAAGAAGTACCGGTGTTTTGTCTTCACAAACTTGATGTTTTTCCCCAAAATATTGGTTGCTGGATCACAAGAATAAGATTGATGAATTCTCCAGTTGGTTGTGTTCTTGGATCTCTTCACAATGATATGAATGTGTTCTAATTTGAAAGCACAATGAAGCAACCTTCTTATTTTCGTTCACGGCCTTTGTATTTATAGTTGGGGCAATTTGGAGTTCTAGATCGTGTCAAACTTTCCAAAAATCCAAAATATGATTTTTCATATAACACTGTCGCTCGAGCGAAAAGCGAGCGACAGTACTTCGCTCGAGCTAAAAGCGAGCGGCGAGCGAATGACGTCCTTTCTGCTTTTCTCACTTGAGCGGCGGTAGGGCGAATAGCTAGCGAACTTTTGGTGCCGCGACCTTGATTTGAACCAAGTACTCAAACCCTAGTCCCTACCAAACAACTTTTCTAAATTTCACCCTTAGTCCCTGACTTTTATAACATGGTACAATTGAGTCACTGACGTTTACAAATTTACAATTTAGTCCTTTTGTCCACAGAATTGCCAATTCCACCTCTAGACCTAACAAACTCCCCATTTGGCATTCTGTTACAAAACTCTACAAATGAAGTCAGGACAATAAAAAATAAGTCAGGATTTGACAATAAAAAACTAAACTACCCAGTAAACCCAATCACTGAGTCTTGCATTCCTTCGTCTACCTGTTTCTTGAAATCCACAAACTTATACCCAGTTTAAAAGAACATGATACAAGAAATATAAAAATTAATTAAAGCTCTTAATCACAAATCAACATAACAGTTTGAGATGTGATATTGATGCCAATCAAAACACCAACCAAGACACCAACACCACTAAACATTAAAACTCAAACAGATGGATGTGATATGAAATGCAATTCAACGCTCCCCCTTACTACAAGCTTTCATGTTTTTATGCAGTAGGTAAATATATCTATGTCTCTCCCCAACGACCCCTAGATATAGTAATGCAATGCAAGTAATGTCAATTAAGAAATCATGTGCATGCATATGCAGTCGCTCTCTTATGTATATGCTCTTGAATTATATGGTCTTGAATTATTTTTCTCATTTTCTTCTCCTGGATTACACATTCTCTCCCCCTTTTTTGTCACAAATGCTGAAGGGAATCACATTAAGACCAAGTTGAGCAATAACACATAATCATCAAAAATGCAGTTGATAGCATGCAAAAGTAAAATCAACAAATAGTATACCTCCCCACATACTTAGGTCAGTCCAGAATGGAGTAATAAAAATATAAGTGACTCGTGTGTGTAAAATGTCGGACTCCAAACCTTAATTTTGTGAGAAGGGACATGCCAATCACTGCTAATAAGTATAGTGCCAATCACTGCTAATAAGTATACTCTCCTACTAATGAAAGTTAAACCATGTAACATGTAGTAGGACCTATACTTATTATTTTTATTTATCTCCCCCTTACTATGAGCTTTTGTAATTTTTCAATTTTCATATTTTACAAGCTCAACACAATTTTCACATTTTTCACAGTTTCTCATTTTTCCAGCTCATTGATTTTTCATCTTAAGTGCAGGTTCTTCTCCATTAGGCTATTAAGATGACACCCGTAGTGAGCTTTAGGCCGGTTAACCCAAGTCAATTGACCATAGGCACCAGGTTTTAACAGACCCCTCAGGCTTAATTGCTCAAGTCAAATATGCCCCGAAGAAGAACATTAAGATATGAGCTTTAAGGCAACAGGGGAAGATTTTTGGGTTAAGGTCTACCTGAAATTGTCAATTCATGTTCAAAGTCACCCCATCAACATGTGACAGCCATCCCAAATCTCACACACGCGGTAGAGTCCTACTAACGAATTCATAGTGTGTACAGTACAAATGGTACATGAAGACACTTTTACAGATTAATCCAAATAGACCTAACCAAGCAATGAAAATTATTCTACAGCTTGTCAATTTTATCTCCTACATGATCACAACGTGCAAGTTTAAGTCATGTGTCATGCTGTAGAAATTTCCATAACCAACTATTTTTGTCTTTTTCAACTTTTCAATGTTTTTGTGTTTTTAGTTTTTCCTAAATGAATGCTCCACACACAAAATAAAATAAAGTCAAGCACACAATGACAAAAATAAACATGCATGCACCAAAACTTGTACGTGAAAATGCACATGCATGAAAAATAACAAAACAAAAAACAAACAATGTACATGTGTGCATGCAACAACTATATGTCAATTAAGAGCCAAGCATGCAGCAAAAATATCTAATCAAGTAGGTATATAAGTGCTCTTTCCTTTAAGAGCAACGCGATCTCTAACCAAATTTGGGAGATCGTTTTTCTTCACCCAAACCTGTCTAGAACGAGGATTGTTTCCAGACAGCTGTGTCACCAATTGAGTCAAACGATTCACTTGATCAGCAAGGAATCCAATGTGTCCAACAGACACCTGATTTTTGTTCTTTTTCAAACTCAGTCTTTCCTATTGTTCAGGTACTGATGACATCTACGGCGGATGTGACCTAACTCCCCACAGTGAAAACATGTAGGGGCAAACCTAGGACCTATGATATACTTACGCTGATTTCTATTCCTAGGCCGACGGTTCCTACGACGTCTGGTAGACCTAGGTCCTGAAGTTCTCACAACATTTGGTATGGGGTTAGTCACAATGTCCGGCTGGTCAGTAGCACGAACAAAGGTGATTTGTGATATGCTAGCAACATTCAGATCAAATCCTAGTCTCCCCTATCACCAGCCGGCTTGCCTATACCTAGAATATTATCTAGCTTTTCAAAATTGCTAGAAAAGGCAAGTAACTGAGACCTAGACAACTCTAGCTCACTCTCAAGGTGTTTAACCTGAATAGCTAAGGTCTCATTCACAATAGTCAGCTCACTTACTCTCCTAGAGGACATCTCATTCTTACTGGTGAGATCACTAACACGTGCCTCTAACTGTTCCTTCTCTAGTCTAAGCTCTTCGCTTTCTTGTTCATTTCCTAGATAGTGGCTAAGATCTTGAGGCTTTCCTCATACATCCTATCATAGGCTGTTTCTAGATCTTGCTCACTTCCGCTCTCATCACCAGATTCTTCACTACTATCTAAGTCCTCTTCCCTATCACTCCACTATTCGGATCCACTTTTACCCCTTGCAACGAAGGCCACATATTTTCCACTCTCCTCATGGGTGGATTTCTCACTCTCATTGTCCGAGCTAGACTCGTCATCAGTGAGAGTAGTATTCATAGCCTTCTTTTCAAATCTCTTAGCACTAGGGCACTCATTCCTCACATGACCGAAACCAACAGTTATGACATCTCACGGATTTGGATTTCTTCCTAGATTTACTCAGGCCACCTCTTTGTCTCTCTTGAGGCTTATTTTTATTCCTAAATATTTTTCGAAATTTTTTATTTAGGTAGGTGAATCAGAATCAGAAGATTCCATCCAGATATTCCTAGCGGTTTTCAAGGCTATGAATTTTTCTTTAGCGGGAATATCTAAGGTCAATTAATAGGTCTAGAGGGATCCAAGTAACTCCTCTACCTTAATAGTGTCTATGTCTTTACTCTCCTCAATTGTCGTGACTTTAGGCCTAAAACGCTCAGGTAAGGATCTAAGAATCTTTCTCACTATCTTAGGTTCAGGGATTTTCTCACCTAGGTTGAAGGACGAATTTACCATGTCATTTAAGCTCGCATAAAAGACATCAAACATCTCATCGTCTCTCATTCTTATCTCTTCAAACCTAGTGGTCAACATCTGCAGCTTAGAACTCTTAACTACCTGAGTTCCCTCATGTGTGGTTTCTAAAATATCCCAAACTTCCTTTGCTACCTCACACATGGACACTCTCCTAAACTCCTCGGGGAAAACTGCCATAAATAAGGCATGGAGGGCTTTGCTATTTAAATTACAGCTATCCAATTGAGCTCTAGACTAGTTCTCGACAGAGGTGGGAGTGACTACACCATCTATTATGGTACTAGGGGCTGATCAACCATTTACCACAATCTGTCAAACACGCTCATCTAAGGATTTTAAAAATGCCCTCATTCTCACCTTCCAATACGCATAATTGTTCCCATCAAAGTGAGGTGGCACATTCAATGACATACTCATCTAGACTAATTTAAGGTCAGGATTCGCACTTAGGCTCTGATACCACTTGAAAGTTCAAGGAACGTTCTACAACCACTTGGAAATTTACGAAGAACGTTATGCTATGTCAAATTCAAGTTTTAGATATTACCAAGTTTACGTTCCAATCAATTTATTATTCGATCTCACCGCGGAATTGATTAATCAAAGCAACACATCACTTTAATTAATTGTCTAGGTGATTAAATATACAGTCCAATTAATTCCTACATTGAACTGTCAGTTTGGATAAAGTAAATAAAATAAAACAAAACACAATTCATGATATGATGACGGAGAAACCCCAACGTGGGTAAAACTCTGGGACCAAGCTAGTAAGTTCCACTATACCAATTCAGCAAGTACAAGTTCTGCCAAACTCCGTACCCAGTCAGACCCGTTGTTCCAGTCTCACGATCTATTGTCGTAGATGCTACTAGTTTCCTGCTAGCTTCCCGATCTACCTTCTACAGCCTAATCTGCTGTCCAATACAGCCTCCTAGTCTTTAGCTGATTGTATCACCAAGTGAAATTCCAAGAACCTCCTATTCTTGTCCAGTTCTTGCGCTTGTTGCCCACCTCCCTCAATCCCCCTTTGAGAGAGTCCCTTCCTCAACAGATGAAGAAGTACCAGTGTTTTGTCTTCACAAACTTGATATTTTTCTATAAAATATTGGTTGCCGAATCACAAGAATAAGATTGATGAATTCTCCATTTGGTTGTGTTTTTGGATCTTTTCACAATGATATGAATGTGTTCTAATATGAAAGCATAATGAAGCAACCTCCTTATTTTCGTTTACGGCCTTTGTATTTATAGCTGGGGCAATTTGGAGTTCTAGGCCGTATTAAACTTTCCAAAAATTGAAAATACGATTTTCCATATAACACTGTCACTCAAGCGAAAAGCGAGCCTTTTCTCGCTCGAGTGGCGACAGGGCGAACAATTAGCGAACTTTCGACGCCGCGACCTTGATTTGAACCAAGCACTCAAACCCTTGTCCCTACCATACAACTTTGCTAAATTTCACCCTAAGTCCCTGACTCTTATAACATGGTACAATTGAGTCACTAACTTTTACAAATTTACAATTTAGTCCTTTTGTCCACAGAATCGCCAATTCCACCTTTAGACCTAACAAGGATGTTGATCGAGAATACCAAGAATATAAATATATATATCCTTTGGAGAAACTTTACGGTACATTAATGACTTATAAGCTTAATAATGTCGAGGTTAAAGAGAAAACAAGAAAAAGTAAGGAAGAATCAAAGGAGCCTCTCAAACGACAAATTGCCTTAAAATTGGCAATAGAAGAATGAACGTCAAATGAAAACATGAGCGATGAGAAGCTCGATGATTTGGTTCTTCTTGTCAAGAAATGGAGGGATCTTCGTAATAATCGAAGATTTCAAAAGAAGGAAGAAAAGGGCAAAGAAAGAAGCAAGAAAATTATTTGCTTTGATTGTGATAAGTGATAAGTAAAATTTGTGCACTTATTTAGGCTACATTATTAAACTTTTAAGTCGTCAAATTATTAATTTCTATTTAGCTCATGTTAATTTTTTTGTATTTCTAGTGACGAACCCATTTGAAGTGATTGGAAAGGAAGAAGGACAAAATCGAGTAAAATCTATGATTTGGGATTAAATTCCACAAATTTGAATTTGAGGAGGACATTGGTTGCACAAATGAAATTGTATCAAGGACTAACTTGCATTCTTTGAAAGTGGAGGACATGGTGAAAAGTAATTTATTGATGGGCCTCAAATTAAGAGTTGTAATTGGAATGAAACCTAATTAATTGTTCGGTCATTATACATGCTCAAGACGGGTGAAAAGAAAAGGGAGAGAGCCATTGAAATATCGCATGCAAATTGGAGTAAGAAAACGAAGGCTGTGGGAGTGATAAAAAGGACAGCAGCTTGAGGGAGTTTTGCTGGGAGAAAAAAAGGGCTATTTTCTACATATATTATATATACAAGCCAACAGGAATTGGAGGGCTACTGCTGCCGGATTATATCCTACATAATAACATAAATTGAAGCAGCTTTGGGAAGAGTTTGTTGGGCTGAATTGGTGGGAGGAAAAAGAGAGAAAAGTGGGCTGCAATATTATTTTTTTAACATGCACATTGGAGGAGTTGGCGGGAGAAAATATATTCACAAGAATTGCGGCTAGAGAAAAGAAGAAAACGGAATTCGACGGGGAGAAAAATTACATTCACGCATTTTGAGATTTGGGGGCTGCTGGAAATAAAAAGGGGCTGTATATTTTATTATATAGACTGAAAAACACGGAAGATTGAAAGAAAAAAGGCAATGAAGAGTTAAAGATAAATACACGCATAGACAGCAGATGGAAGGCACGTGGATAGAAGAATAAATCACGTTATGTCAAATTTTTGGTGATGTCTTTTAACTCTTGTATGTTTAATTTCGACATTATGCGGAGCTAGGTTTTTATATTGCTAGGATGTGATGTACTCTTGTTATGAATTTTTGGTCTGAATAATTAGATTGACTTTAAATTTGTTTGAATTCTTGGATATTTATTATTATTTAATTAGCTTTTCAATTTATTTGGCCAACAACTGAATTGTTCGTGGATTTTATTGTCATCGAGAGAGATAATAGGATCGTTAGCACGCAGTAATAAATTTTATGAGTTTCGATAGAGAATAAAGAGATATATCTATGTTTCGCATGGTTGTTAAATATGTTCTAACTCATTTAATGCATTTATCATGTTCGCATATTTTATCGAAAGATAGAAAGGTCACATGAGAGAAATATATTTGATAACTATTGAGAGAAGTTTTTAATTGAAATATTAACATTGACCAACATGGATGATTTCAAATTATCAATTTAAATTATTGAAATAAAAATTGAGTAGCACGTGGGATTCAACATCTTAGCAATACGTCTCACAAATTTGATAATTTTTTACATTGCTTTCAAATTAGTTAATAGATTTAATAGTGCTAGTTACAACTCGATTTTGCTATTCGATTAAGGAAATTGTTAGCTTTAACTCGATCAAACACATAATCATCGTGGGTTCGACACTCTACACATCACTTTATTACTTATTCCCGTCCCCGTCTACTTGCGAGAAATCAAACGACCAATAAGCCCGATCACAAAAGAACTGAGTGTCCGAACAAAAAGAAAAATTTCAAGAAAAAACGCTTCAAGTTACATGGGATGATAGTGATGATAAGGAGTAAAATGAAAACGATAGCCAAGACGAAGTTGGGGAAATACATCCAAACAGCCTAAATAAAAGGAAGGTTTTTGAAATTAGACTAAGAAATAAAAACATTTGAAAAATAGCCTTCAAACAATCATCTTTCCAAAAATACCCTTTATAGAGAAATTGCAACCAAAGCCACTACAATGTATAAAACCCTTCAAATAGGTCCTCAAGAAAATATAGACCAAAAATCTTTAATTGAATTAAATCCAAATATTTTAGAAAATTTTATTGATCTAAGAAATGCAACAGAAAATGAATTAAATTATTTAGAAGAAGAACTGAAATGATTCTTTACAGAATATTTAGATCCAAAATTAAAAAATAAAAATGTTTTTATAAATAATAATACAATCAAAACAGAAAATGATATATATAAGCTAATTCTTAATTTAAGAAGAAGAATTAAAAAACTAAATGTAATTATTAAAGAAAAAGTATTAATAAAAAATAGTGAATTCTATAAATTCTATTGTGATATTTTAAATATTTATGAAGATTTTAATAGACTCAAAAATATTAACCCCTCCGCTGCACACTCCGACGCAATGGTATCAGAGCCATGTTACGAACCAAAAATTATGATGAATATAGTAGATGAAGAAAATATAATTGAAGAATTTTTGAAAAAAGTTGAAAAACATAAAAAACCTAGTCATCTTACCTAAAAAGACCACAAATGAAAATTTTGGGGATATACATAAAAGATTAGAGAATCTAGAACATAATCTACAAATAGGAAATGCCCTATTAGATAAAACCCTTAGAGGAAAAGATAGGATTATAATTAATCCACCCCAAGATTTTAGAATAATACAAAATAAAGGAAAAAAGCATAAAAAAAAATAATATATGATTACAGATGTAGAAGAAATAGAACAAAAATTCTTAGAATCTACAGGTGAAGAGTATGAAGAATATAAAAAACAGTTAGAAGAATTAACTAAAAAAATGGAAAATATAAAAATGAATACTAATCCATCTTCAAGTCATGATATAAAAGTAGAATTCAGTAGTGATGAAGAACAATATTATCCTTATGGTACTACAATACCATTTAAAGATGGTCTTAATCAATATAGAAAAACACAGAAAAGATACACTGGAAATGTAAGAAAACAATCCATAAAAGAAATAAATCCAATGAAATCTTATAATGAACCAATCCACACAACAGGAGTATGGTTAGATTTAGACTGTGTAGATAAAGATAAAGCTATTGAAACATGGATAAAAAGTACATATTTAGCTATACAATTTAATAAATGGGAAACATATACAGCTTTTGGATTTATAGAACATACATTCAGAGGAATTGTTTCTGAATGGTGGAGAAAGTTACCAGAAATTATTAAAGGATAAAATATGGAACAAATAGAACTGAGGTATTAGATAATAGAAATACTTTAAATGAACAAAATATACAGGAGATATTAAAAAGATTTGAAAAAATCTTAAGAACAGAATTCTTAGGAGATAAGTATACTTCTAATGAAGAAGAAAGAAAACAGGATGAATATAATCAAGGAATGATAGTAATGGAGAATCTAAAGATATGTGATATGTGTGAATTAGAAAGATATACTTGTAAATTTGAAAAATTATACTATAGACTTAATCAATGAGATTATCAAGAAAATAAACCTATATTAAGATCTTATTTTACAAAATTACCATTCCCATGGGGAATTAAGCTATTAAAAGAATATGAGAAATTATTACTTCTAGGAGAAGAGGAAGGAGTTAAAATAGATAGTCTTGGAAGTAGAATTGAATTTACAAGAAGAATGATAGGTATGTGGTGCAGAGAAGCACTAGAAAATAAGAAAGCTTATAAAATAAGAAAGAATTCATTATGTTGTTATAAAGATAATGGCCAAATTGAACAATTTGGATGCCATAAGAAAAAATATAAACCATATAAGAAATATAAAAGAAAATTCAAAAATTATAAAAAATTTAATAAAAGGAATTTTAAATCACATAAGAAATATTTCAAGAAACGAAATTGGAATAAGAAGTTTAAACCAATAAACATTAAAAAATGTAGATGTTTTATTTGCAATGAAGAAGGACACATTGCCCCTCAATTCCTAAAAAGAAAGATAGACAAAATATAAAAACTCTTAGAATTTATGAAAAATTTCAAGAAGATAGTGACATAGAACCAATTGAATATTTTGAAGATTTAAGTAGTGAATGCAGTAGCATTTATGAATTAGATACATCCTCTTCAAAAGACGATTATGAGGAGATTGTATATATGAATAAGGAAATACAACAATCAGAAATAGAAACAACTGAAGAAGTTGAAGATTCTATAGAAGGTATTAATCAAGAGATTACTTTTGATATTAAAAAATACGCAGGAATTACTAAGAAGATATTAGATCTACAAGAAAAAGATGTATTCCATCAAGGATTCTTAGGAATTTTACCAAGGGTAAATAAAACAATTGTAAGTATGAATTATAAAGAAATGTCTATCAACATAGAAGATACTATAGGAAAGGCAAGAATTCCTATAATTACAAAAGAATGGGTAAAACAAAAATTATCCAAAATTTCAGAAAATATAAGAAATAAATTAAAATGTATTGAATTAGGAGGAGTCCAGATAATGGTAAAAGGATTCTTTAGAGAAGGTATGAATATACCAATAGAAATATACTGTATGGACAATAGAATCTTACAAGATCCTATAGATGCCCTATTAGGAACAGTTGTAGGAAACCTAGTCTATCAAAAGATAATATTTACAGTAAAACCAAATTATGCAATATCATTAAGTGATGAAAATATTGACCAAAGTTTTAATCTATATTATAGAATTGAAAATTTGAAGATGTTAAGAAAAAGTAAGGCTATTAGTATAAGCATAAAATCAATTTTTGCCTTTAGTACTAGTCATCATAACAATCTAAGGAAAATAACTGATAACATTATCATACATAAAGATTTTGAGGAATTAGCACAATATATACCTCTTAGAAAATACCAAGAACATGAAGTTACTATACCAGAACAAATAATGCTTGATTTCCATAAACAAGCTAAAGAAATTAATTTTGAAGGAAAATTAATAAGAAGAAATAGTGTCAGCTTAGAAGGAGACAATCTTATTGCAAGATTTCCCTCTAGACAAAACTCTAGGATAAGTAGACTTAAGAATTTAAGTATTGCTGAACCATCAAGTTCACAATATTACATTAAGACAAGATACGAAAACCAAGAAGGATTTAAGAAAAATCTTCTTGTCCTTATAGACACTGGAGCAGATAAAAGTCATGTAAATGCTAAGTTTGTTAATCATTTAATAGACTTTGAAATACTAGAACCATATATATTTAAGGATTATTTGGAAAATAATCTTGAAATAAGAAAATATGTTAAATTCCCTCTTATACTTGTAGGAGAGGATCAGAAAGAATATATTAATGAAATAATTCTATACAAAGATGAGTTATATGGAGTAGATCGTTCACCTATTCTACTAGGAATGAACTTTCTTGAAAAATATAGTCCTTATAAAATTTGTCAAGGATATTTAAAAATAACAGTTGAAGATAATCCAATTATCATTCCAAGAATAGATGAAAATATGAAATCATTGTTATCATGGAAAGAGTAATAAGTACTAATCCCATGAGCCCATATATTGAAATTACACTCAATATAAAAGATTATTGTAGAATTAAATTTCATGCTTACTTAGATACAGGAAGTACAATAAGCTTATGCTCAAATGTACTACCATCTGAATACTGGAAATACAATTCAAAGAAAATAGTCGCTGCTACAACAACAGATGGAAATAAGGTAATATATAGCAAGTATGCTACGTAAGTACCTTTTCTAATTTCCTTTAGAGAAGTATTTGTTGATACAATATATATGTCAACCACAATAGGATGTGATATTTTATTAGGACAAAATTTTCTATTAAAATATGCACCATTTACACAATATATTGATAAATATATGTTCATAACACCCTGTGCACATAAAATATTTACACCAAAAATAAATAAAGCTGTCATAATTGCATATAGGGATATAAACCATCAGAATTCCTCAACCCAGCGTGGTGGATGTTGGAGTAAAGAAAAATTTAAACCAGTTACAGTCTTAAAAATGACAACAGAAAATAGATTGGAAAAATTGAAAAAAGAAATTTCTGAAACATATTCTGAAAATCCATTAGAAAAATGGAATACAGACAAAGTAAAGGCAAAGATAGAATTAATTAATCCAGACACTATAATAAGAGTCAAACCCATGAAATATAGTGTTGATGATCAAAAAGAATTTAAAAACCAGATAAAAGAATTGCTAGAAGCTAGACTAATTAGGCCTAGTAAAAGCCCACAAAGCAGCCCAGCCTTTATGGTTAGAAAACATAGTGAGATAAAAAGAGGAAAAGTCAGAATGGTAATAAATTATAAAAAATTAAATGAAGTTACCAAGTTTGATGGATACTACTTGCCAAATAAGGACATCCTTATTAAACAAGTACAGAACAAAAAGATATTTTCAAAATTTGATTGTAAGTCAGGGTTTTGGCAAATCATGCTTACAGAAGAAAGTAAACCACTAACTGCATTTAGTATCCCCAATCCTTTAGGACAATACGAATGGAATGTAATGCCATTTGGGTTGAAAAATGCACCACAGATATTCCAAAGAAGAATGGATGAGGTAATCAAACCAATTACTCATTTTTGTATTGCATATGTAGATGATTTACTTATTCATTCAAATAATATTGATGAACATATTGAGCATCTTGAGAAATTCTGTTATATTATGAAAAAACATGGTATTACACTTTCTCAAAAGAAAGCTGAGATAGCTAAAACAGAAATAGAATTCTTAGGATTATTTATAAAAGAAGGAGAATTGCAATTGCAATCCCATATTGGAAAAAAGTTTCAAGAATTTCCTGAAAAAATCAAAGATAAAAAAAAAATTACAAAGCTTCCTTGGTATATTAAATTATGCTGAAGGATTCATTGAAAATTGTGCCAAATTGAAAAATTATTTTCTTCCAAAACTAAGAAAAAATATAATATGGTCTTGGGAAGAACAAGATTGTGAAAAATATAAAAAAGGTAAAAGAAGAACTAAAGGTATTGCCCGAACTTGTAATACCCCAAGAAGAATATTTTTTTATCCTGGAAACTGATGCTTCAGATTATTACTGGGGAGCAGTGTTAAAGGTTAAAAAGAATCATAAAGAATATAAATGTGAAAAAGATTGTTCTTGTCCTGAAATACTTGCAAGTTATACATCAGGAACATTCAAAGAAGTTGAAACAAGATATGAGACGAATAGAAAAGAATTCATTGCTGTTAAAAGAGGAGTTCAAAAATATGAAGATTATTTATTACCAAAGAAGTTCTTGATTAGAACTGATAATACTCAAGTTAAAGCATTTTTGAAAAATAATGTTGATCCATCTGTGACTAATAGATATATTATTAGAATACAAATTTGGTTTTCATATTTCAAATTTGATATTGAATATATTAAAGGAAAAGCTAACTTTCTTCCTGATTATCTTAGCAGGGATGGAGCTAGAACAACTAAGGACGAAAGTCCAGATACTTGAGATAAAAGTTTCCTATTTGGAAACCCAAATTCAAAATATCCAAGATAGCCTTCGAGGCAAAAATCTAGCCCTTGAGGCAGAAGTTACTTGTACCAAGACTAGTATCCCTTCGCAGGGACTTGTGAATACTAGCTCTCTCCCCGAGGATAAAGGGAAAGAAAAGAAGGTAATAGGAACCCCTTCACAGGGAATACTTAAACCTATTACTGGTAATAGAGATATTCAAGATATCAAAAGAGAAGGTAGCTCTTCACAGAGCCAAACTCAATCAAAACTTTCTATTGAAAGAATAGATCCCAAAGATATTGTCAAGATATGCCATAAAGCAAAAATGCCCAAAAAAGATAACTATGAAGAAGTTAATATTTTATCAGATTGGTATCTGGAGATTGGAAAGTGGATGAAGACTCTTCACTATTCAAAATACAACAAGATAAATTTTTATCCAGGAGCACCAGCCAACTGGGTTCGAAATTGCTTTGAAATAGGAAATATACTTTGTATATATCCTAGTAAAGATCTCAAGGAGATAGCTCAGCTTCCAGCCAACATTAGGAAAGCTGTTAAAAGATATACTGAAGTTGTTAAAACAACAAATATATATATATCAGATTCCATTCAGCAACAATGGAATGAGATCCTGTCCTTGAATATATACATCCATCGTTCCATGTGATCAAAATGGGACTAACAAATCAGCATTTTTTACCAGCCAATCAAAAGGTTGTTAAAAATGGATATCAAGATATTCTTAATATGATGCCCTATGGAAGAGCAAAAGGGTATAAAGAGATATTTGAACATGTAACTCAGATAATTACTGAGAAAGAAAAAATATGGATTTATCCATCTGAAGATCATATTATCTATTCCAATGCAAGGATGGATACCAAAGAGGAAGATATTTGTTATCTCGACCATCTATTATCTGCAATTATATCCAACCAAGTGAATGGATCGGAAGATATGGCTAAAGAATTATGCAAGTTACTTTGGAATTACAGTGATCACCATTGTGAATACTGTGTTGTTGAAGATATGAGTCAAGCATCCCTTAATGATGAAGAATTTCCTTCAGAATTTTTTGATTCAAAAATGGAGAAGTGATGATGACTAAAGTAGCCCTTTATCACTACTTTAATAAAGAAATTTATTAAAGAAAAACTGTGGCTACTAGAAGACAGAAGATAATGCAAGAAAAGTCTCTATAATTGTGACTACTTCCTACCAATGGTTACAAGTGGCAGACAAAGATAAAAGATAAGGCATTCAATTTCAAGATAAGAGGTCCACCCAACAAAAAGACAATGAAGAATTCGGTGGAGATAAGATGACCCAGCTACCCAATAAAGAAAGGTGGAAAACACTTGTCCAAGATAAGATTCCAAAATCTCCTATAAAAGGAGGCATGAAGGAAGGAGGAAGACATCTCGAAATACCTTGAAATAACTTCTCTTAAACACATTTGAGAAAAAACTTTTGTAATTTGTATACACTACTTGTATTCAGAAAAATATTAGATAGCTTGAAGATAGGAAAGCGTGTACTAAGGTAATCACTTATGGAGTTCTAAACTTCATAAGGTGAGTACCAAAGGTATGTAAATATAGTTTGTAAGCATGTACAATTTCAGTTCATGAATATTAAAGTAAAGTTTGTTATGTTCAACAAAGTTTTCATAAAAGGATTTCGTTAAGTTTCTCATGATTCCTCGGCAGTACAGATAGAGATTTTAAAAGATTTTCAAAACTTTGATTGTGAATGGATGTTAGCCATGCCAAAGTACCTGTATTTGATGAATGGTTAGGGGAAAAGGCAGTTTTCTAACAAAAATTTGTAGCATCTTGTGTGTGAGTTATCTTTTAAAATTTCGTTCCAAGTAGGAACTTAATTCTGAAAAGAGTTTGGATAGAGGTGAAAACAGAGACTCTGGATACTGTGAGCTAGCGTCTGTGGAAACACAGCTAGTTCTCTAGAATGAGAAATGCAACCTTAATTGAAAAGCCTTTTGCGAAAGCAGTTGTGGACCCAAAATGATTTCAAAAACATTTGAAATCTTTACTTGAGTCAGAAGATTGATTAAGTACATGCAAAGCATCTATAAGAGCATACTGGAGGGAAAGCCTGTTTATTTCCACTTGATTACTGTAAGTTATTTACTTATTTTTACATGCTTATGCTTTAATTATTTTCATGAACAATTCACAAGCATCCACTTCCACTATTAATAATGATAATAATCTTATTTTAATTTTAGATGAAAAAGATGTCTCGTTCTTACTTAAATTAGATGAAAAATCTGATAATATATTTCCTATTGGAAAAATAAAAATTGAAGAAATATATAGAGATATAGATTATAATTGTAGAAATAATATAGGATTTGATCCTGTAGGAACTAGCAGAGAAATAAGAAAAGTAGAAGATATTATAACCAAACATACAAATATACAAGAAGAAATCTTAGAAGGATTATTTAAAGGATACATAACCAAGAAAGGTCAACCTATAATATTTGAAGGATTATTAAAATATAAAGAATATTTAAAAGTGTTTAAAAGATTGAAAAATATAGATATAGGGCCTGATTGATAAATTCTTAAAGATATAAGATAGATCTTGTAAATAAATTCATTAAGAGTACTTTTAATAAGAAAGGCTATTGTGGAAAATAGGAAGAATTCTCCAGCCATTTTCAAAGTTACCCCGACGAAGTTGCAAACATGTGCTTCATGGCAATCGAAGACGAGGTAAGCGTGAATGAAAAAGTTCTTATGATGAGTTATCCAATTCATATGATGAAATGGTTGAAAATTTGGACGAACTTGCCTTGAGTCATTCCATTCTTAAAAAAAAAAAAAAAATATTCTTTGTTAAAAGATGAAATTAAGAAAATTTTGGAAAAGCAAAAAGAAAATATTAATCATGAATTACTTGTTAAGGAGAATATTTCTTTAAAAGAAAAAGTGGAGGATTTGTCGAAAATCATTCATAAATTCATCCAAGGAAAGAAAAATTTTGATTTAATACTCGTAGTCAAAAATACATTTTTGATAGAGGAATTGGATTAAACCCTCTTTAAAACAAAAGTCCCTCAAAAATATATTTGTTAAAACCTCAAACACTACATGTAATTTTTGTAACAAAAGTGGACATGTAGCTTTTAATTGCCTAGATAAAAAAAAGTTATATTTTGAAAACAAGTATGAGTGGATTCGATAATCCACAAAAAAACTAACTACTAAGGACTCAAGTTTGTATGGGTACTAAGAATTAAAACTTGAATTATTCATGTAGGTACTGAAGAAAACAAGAAGTAAATAGTTCTTGGATAGTGGTTGTTCGAAGTATATGATCGGAGATCGATCATTGCTATTGAACTTCAAAGAGAAAATTAGAGGCCACGTAATGTTCGGAGACAGTGCTAAAGGTAAAATTATTGGCGTTGGAAACATAGATAATCACCCATGTCCCACAATTGAAAATGTTTTACTAGTTGATAATTAGTCAATTATGTGATAAGGGTTACAATATAAAATTCAATTCTTTCAAATGTCTCATTAAAGATGCTACATCAAAAGAGATAATTTTTGTAGGAAGTCGAAACATTGAATTTGAAAATAATGAAAATTGTTTACTTAGCGTAAAAGAAGAATCATGGCTATGACATAGAAGATTAGAGCATGTTAACATGGGCTTTCTTTCAAAAATTTCCAAAACTTGTTTTGTAAAAAGTTTACCAAATTTGAAATTTGAAAATGATAAAATTTGTGATGCATGTCAATTTGAAAAAAAAAAAAGTAAAAAATTCCTTCAAGCCTAAACTTAATGCTTCAACCACAAAACCATTACAATTTCTCCATATTAATCTTTTTGGACCTTTTAGGATGGCTAGCTTAGGCGGTAAACATTATGCCATTGTTATAGTTGACGATTTTTGAAGATTCACTTGGGTTATATTTTTAAATTTGAATGAAGAAGCCTTAAAAGTTTTGAAACACTTTTGTAAGAAAGTTGAAAATGAAAAAGATTACTCTATTACAACTATTAGAAGTGACTATGGTGGAGAATTTGATAATGTGGGTTTTGATGACTTTAGTAATGAACATGGATATGAACATAATCTTTCTGCTCCTAGAACTCCTCAACAAAATGGTGTGGTGTAAAGGATGAATAGTACATTGCAAGAAATTGCAAAGACCATGTTGAATGACAACGATTTGCTAACATATTTTTGGGTCGAAGCCGTGAACACCGCTTGCTACATCGTCAATAGAGTTTTAGTAAGCAAAAAGAAAACTAAAACTCCTTAAGAAAATTTTAGTTATTTCAAAGTTTTTGAATGCAAATGTTTTATTTTAAACACAAAGGAAAATTAGGGAAAATTCAATTCAAAATCCGATGTAGGAATTTTCCTAGGATATTCATCGACTAGCAAAGTCTATAGAGTTTTTAATAAACGAACTCTAATCGTTGAAGAATTCATGTATGTTATTTTTTATGAGACTAACTCTTTTGATCGAGAGAAAGGTATTGATGACGATGTAGGGTTGGAAGCTCCATTTGAACTGATGAAGATTCAAGACCAAAGTAAGGAAGCACCTAACAAAGAACAAAAAGTGGAGTTGAATGTTCAAGAAAGTGAAAAAAAACAAATCAAAGCACAAAGTGATCCACCATTACCAAAGAATGGAGGTTTGTTCCATTACATCCTAAATAACTAATCATAGGCAACCACCAAAAGGTATAAACACTAGAACCTCCTTTAAGAATCATCTCGATAGTTGTGCATTTTTTTCTCAAATCGATCTTAAAACTTCAAAGAAGACAATGTTGATGAGTTTTGGATTCTAGCGATGCAAGAAGAATTAAATCAATTTAAAAGAAATCATGTTTTGAATTTAGTCGCTGGACCAAACCATCAAACCGTTATCAGCACAAAATGGATTTTTAGAAACAAAAGAGATGAAAATGGAATAATTGTGCGTAATAAGGCTAGATTAGTGGCCCAATATTATAATCAAGAAGAAGCTGTCGATTTTGAAGAAATGTTTGCACCAGTAGTGCATGCTTCTTGCATTTGCATGTTACAAAGGCTATACACTTTATCAAATGGATGTTAAAAGTGCATTTTTAAATGGATTTATTCAAGAAGAAGTTTTTGTTGAACAACCTTCTAATTTTAAAGATTACAAGTATCTGGATTATGTGTTTAAACTTAGAAAAGCTCTTTACAGTTTGAAACAAGCTCCAAAAGTTTGGTATGAATGTTTGAGCAAATTTCTCTTTTTAAATGATTTTTCGATTGGAAAAGCGGATACTACACTTTTTGTAAAAACTCATAAGGAGGATATGCTCGTTGTTCAAATTTACGTTTACGACATTATTTTTGGTACCGCAAACATCTGTCTTTGTGAATAATTTTCAAATTGTATGAGTAAAGAATTTGAAATGAGCATGACTGGAGAACTAAAATTTTTTCTCGATCTTCAAATTAAACAAGGAAAAGACAGTTTTTTATAAATCAAAGTAAATACATAGTATATATGTTCAAAAAATTTGATATGCATGACCTCAAACCTATGAACACACCTATGAGCACATCCTTAAAGTTTGACAAAGATGAGCAAGACATACCGGTTGACGTCACAAAATATCGAGGTATGATCGGATCCATTCTTTATTTAACATCTAGACCCGATATTATGTTTAGTGTGTACTTATGTGCTAGATTTCAATTTAATACTAAGGAATTACATTTACCTGCCGTAATTTTTTTTTCCATATCTCAGTGGAACTAGAACCTTAAGACTTTGGTATCCAAAGGGCACTCACATTGACTTAATTAGCTACTCGGATGCCGATTGGGCCGGATGTAATATTGATTGTAAAAGTACTAGCGAAAATTATCACTTTTTAGGATTTGCACTTGTGTCTTGGTCTAGCAATAAACAAAATTTTCTTGCATTATCTACCGTCGAGGCGGAATACATTTCGACCGCAAGTAGTTGTGCTCAAGCACTTTGGATGAAACAAACTTTAGTGATTATCACTTGTCATTTGATCATGTACCTATCATGTGTGATAATACTATTGCCATAAACTTGTCAAAAAATCCCATCCTACATTCTTGAACGAAGCATATTGAGATTAGACATTATTTTCGAAGAGATCATGCAAAAAATGGAGATATTGTATTAGAATTTGTGGATGAAAAATCAATTGGCCAGCATTTTTACTAAACCTCTAGCTGATCTTTTTCATATATTCGAAGAGGTTTAAGCATTATTGATGAGTTTGAAATACATAGCTAAATTAAATTAAAACCATATGACCATACTTTGAAAAAAAGACTAGATGACTTCCGATCGACCTGAATTGGTCCACTGAAAAACCAGAAAAACATTGAACACAAAGACCACGTCCAGTCGACCGCAAAACTAGATTTCAGCATCATGTCGATCGGTCGAGCAGTCCGATCGATTGGATGCATTTTTCGCGTTTTAAAACCCTATCATCTCTATTTCTCCTCCATTTTCTCTCAATTCTTCTCATCCTCCTCATAAATCTCCTCCTAATCTCCTTAGATCTACAATTTTTCTTGAAATCTCAATAAGATTTGGAAACCCATCACTTTTTCTTCTTCTAACTCTTAAAATCCCCATCTTCTTTTCAACTCCAACTCTTCTTTCTCTCTTTTCAATGGTCAACCATCTTTTAAAGTTTTTCCACTCTTCAATCATCATGTATAGGGTAAAAATGTCGAGAAAGAAGCCAAGGATAGAGAGGCTGTCAACTCCTTCATCAGAGGACGAACCCGAAGTACCGAAAAATCCCTTTGATAAATCACCCATTCTTATAGGTAAGACTGTAGATGTTGCTGATTTTACTCTTCAAGCTACATTTCATATAGAAGAGTTCCTTGAGAGCATGATTTGAGTTTCCATTGAGTCTATGGAAGAAAATGTTTATCCTAAGCTCATGAGAGAATTTTACAAAAACATGATTTATATTCCTAGTTCGGGTAGTATTTCTTGTTTTCTCAAGGGTAAAAGAATTACAATTACCAATGCCCTTCTACATTCTCGTCTTGAATTAGAAGAATATTCAAATCAAGTTTTTTGTCATATGGCTCATCCAACCTTTGAAAGTTATAATTTTATTGTTGTATGCCGTAGTGTGATCGGAAAGAATTTTGAACACTCGATAAAACTTAGTTCAAATCAATTAACTTTCCTTTGTAAGGTTTTACACAATATCAATGTCCGTATTATTTTACCTAGGAAAGGTCATCTCGATAAAGTCACTAACTTCAATTTATTCTTTCTTGACTCATTCTTAGTCGGATGAAAATTAGATTTTCCAACTATTATTATCGGTCACATGAAAATCGTCCATTCCGCCACTCGTATAAAGGCCTTACCATTTGGCATGCTACTCACTATGATCATTAAAAATTTTGAAATTCCTCTAAATGGTGAAGTCTCCATTTCTCTGTGTCCCACTAACACTATCAACATCCATACTCTTAAACGAATAAAAATTGTTAAGGAGCTTGGGCAACGGGTAGCCCATACTAAAGGGTTTGATCTAGATTCGACCCCTTCAACCTTATACTTCGAAGGAGATGACAAAGAGGGAGATGATCAGGCCGAAGACATACTACTAGTTCCTAGTCCTTCGCATGACATCCCGGGTTCAAGTGCTCCTCCACCTTCCAGCAGCTTTACTTTTACCGAGGATCACTACGATCTTCTCAATGGACGACTTAACTCTCTTACCTCATCTATTGATGGGCTTGGCGGGATGCTTCACAGGTTGCAAGTTTAGCAAGATGCAATACAAGCTCAACAAACAACAATGCAGAGTCAGCAAGATGCTTTCTGTGCTTATTACAATGCTCAACAAGAAGCCAAGCAAACTCAGCAAAATACCTTTTATGCTCGTTTTAATGCACTTTTTCTGCCACCACCTTTTCCGAAGTATTAGATAAAATCTTATGCATATGTATTGTAATCTTTATGTTGGTATAATCTCTTAACACCTCGTATTCTCATTTGATTATGTATGCAGTATAAAAAATATTCTTTGGCTTTGTGTGTTAAATTAAGGGGGAATATTGTACGGTTCTATTTTGATCTTAAATGCTATATCTTTTTGCTTATAACAAAGGAGGAAAAAATATGAAGTGAGATGATTATGCAATCTTTGAATTGAAATATGCTTAGAATGCATGGTTTAAATATATGGTTATTGATTTGTAAACAATAAGGGGTTTATGGATTACATGATAAATTTATAATTATATAAATTGTTCAATCTTATCTTGCAAATCATCTAATTTTTCATAATCAAAAATGGAAAAATTGTTGACATATGGTCGACTTCATCCTCAATGTTTTGATCATAACAAATAAGATTAATTTTGTTTCTAACAAATTTTTTGAGTGATGATAGTTTCATGTTAAAATCAATCAAGTATTATTGGACTTCAAATGAAGATCAAAGTGGAAGCTAAGCCCTTGTTTGAGCCCCATTTTAGGGGATAGAATGACTTTTTGAATTGTGTATTGATGTGAAATGTGTGGTTAAAAAGTAAGGAAAAGTTTTAGATTTTTGTGTAATATTATTTTATCGAAAAATGTGTGGTTGAAATGATATTAAAATACTGTCGAAAAATGAATTTTTACCAAAGAATGGGAATCAAACAAGGGCTAAATATTCAAGTCAAATCATTCGAGACAAAAGTTTAAAAACTAAATGCCAAGAAAGATCAAGATCAAGAGCATGAGAGATGATATCAAAGAAATATCAAGACGAGAAGTTTAAGAGGCAAACTTCAGAGCGAAGACTTGATTTCTTAGGCAAGATATAAAGGTACTAACGCTTTGATATTTGACAATGAATAGTTAAGCTCAAAATCTTGCTATGCATTAAAAATTATTTTTGTGCACTCAAAGTCATTTGAATGCAACATTTTGATCAATTATAAAAATGACTTTTAAAAATGATATTTGGACTTTAAAGACATCTTTATCATGAAAAAGTCAGTTAAAAATATTTTCCAAAAGTCCGTGCACTTCAAAACTCTTAAATCGAAACAAATGAGGCCAAAATGTAAAAAGACCACATTGTCTAGGCAGTCAACCGCCCAGAGAGGCAGTCTACCGGACCCCCTTCAATGGTCTAAAATTTGACATTTCTGACTTCTGATTTCTACTGTACAAAAGGTTATATTGGTCTTCCATATAAGAGGCGGTCGATCGGACGAGTCATCCGCAAATACAGATTTTTTAATGTTTTGGACTCTATAAATACCCTTACCTCTTGCATTCATTTCATCACTTAAAATAGCATTAAATTGAGATACTTTTAAGCTTTAACCTTTGTTCTCTACTCTTTATATATCTCTATCAATTCATTTACTTTTGAAAAACTTTTGATTGAATTTAATTTTGAAAACCATTTCATTTATCAAATTTATCAAAGTTTTTCAAACCTAACACTTGAACTTTATTCATTGTCATTCATTAAAGCGTAAGCCTACTTCTCTCCTTTGTACTAAACTTTGAATATATCCTTATTATGAGAGAAGATTTCTATCGTAAAATATACTCTTGATTGAATTGTAGGTCGTGTTGAGATCCCGAAAAGCTCAACGTTGTAAAATGATCGGTGCTCTTAATTGTAAGTCACTGGAAGCATTGTAAGAGTAGGATTGCACTATAAGTCAATCAATAATAGTGGAAAATGCCTTGCTCGTGACAGAGAGTTTGATAACGTGGAACGTAGATCGTTATTTGCATTGAACCTCCATAACACATCGTTTGTGCCTTCTACTCTAATTTATTTACTATTTTACTCATGTTACCTAGCTTGCATATTATTTATTTGCTAATTGCTTTAATTTGGATTTAATTTCCAAAAAGATTTAGATAACTAATTCACCCTCTATTGGTTAGTTATTTTTGGGCTTTCAAATGCAAGAATTAAAATCAGGGAGAGTGGTTCTATTATTTTTCATTCGATCAAATTTTGTCCCGCTAAATATTCTTGACAATGTTTTAATGATGCAACATTTTATTACTTTAAATTATTTTTAATATTTTTTCATTTGTTGATATTTTTGCCCCATTGAATTTTTGTTAAATAATGTTTCAATGGGATAATTATTGTATAAATAATCATTCAAGGATGAGTGTTGTAAATATAGTAGTATTTATGAATGACTTTTAGCTTTCATTTGGTCCCATTATTAGATGTAATGATTTTTCGAATAGTGTTTTTTTGGAAAATGTGTGATTGAAAAAGAAGGAAAAATTTTTAGTTTATATGTGATATTATTTTATTGAAGAATGTGTGATTAAAAATAAGAGAGAAAAATGAATTATATATTTAATGGGCTCAAACGGGGGATTATTTCCATGCAGTTCTCGTCATTTTGTACTTTGTTTCTTAATACATTTTCTCTCTATTTTATAACATTAATGTATTTGTTAATTGTTCAAAGTATAAAATAAAAATAAAATTCCTTAAAAGTAACATTAAGATCATCTTCAATAATCTCTTTATTTTAAAAGATCATCATAATATATTGCTATCTTAAAATTTAAAGAATGATTTTCATTTTACACACTCCAACAAATTCTTTATTTATTTTTTCCCATTTTCAATTAATAAATACGCTTTTAGATGTCAATGGCTAAAAAATAAAATTAACTCATGTTTGGTGGCGCTTAAATCATATTTTTAACAATTTTTAATAAAAGTTGATGGAATGTGTGGTTCAAAAGTTGTGAATCCTATGAGAATAATTCATGTGAGTCGGAGAATAATTCTATTACTTTTAAATTACTTTCTTTTGTATACATGTTTGTTTTACTTTTTGTACTTCTAATGCAAAATTTGGTTTCTCTTACATTTCACAAGGATTCTTTGAACAACATTGCTATGGTAACAGAATATTTTTGACATAATGGATGATTGACACTTACATTGTGCGGCAGCCCATTTCTTTTTTGTATTTTTTTATTCACGTGGGATCCACGCACTATGAGAGGATGTCAACCATTATGTTAAAAAAATTCTAACAAAGTAGTTTAATTGTTCTTTGAGTACGTTTTTGTGCCATCACCGTTTTGTTTAATCAACATTATATATGTATATATATATATATATATTAGTATCATATCTCAAGAAATAATTCATTATCTTAATTCAGATTTGTTAGCAATTTAAAATTGTTGGATTTTTGATACCTAATAAATCCCGGGCTATGATGTTAACGTGGGTTAATATTACTTCATAGGCATAGGCCGATGAATGAAATAAGTCCAACAACCAAATCCATGAGTTACACCCGGCCCAATTATATTCCCTCTTGGATGGCTTGAATCTTGGTCCGTTTACCTCTTTAAAGGTCCAACTTAAAGCCTAACCCTAGAATGAATGAATATATATATATATATATATATATATCCACTTTTTGTGAGGTTGTGTGTGAGAAAAAGTGGAATCCCGTTTGCCCCCTTTGTGTGTGAAAAATAGCCTCTACAAGTGTCTAAAATGCTTGTTTAACGTGTGCAATTGATGGTTCTTTCGTAGTATACCTTTGTGGTGTATTGTTCTAGCTTTTGTGGTCACAAATTATCATCTTTTCTTATCCTACATGGGTAAGTTTGAATAGCAACGGAGGTGAATTAATTGGTTGTGGTTTGGAGCTGATTGGATTGGTTGTTGGTAGAGAAATGTACCTTTGACTGAGCCTGAAAATCACCGATTTGAAGATCTTCCAAGAGAGCTTCTGTAACATTTGGTATCAGAGTTTCAAGGTAATGGTTTTGGCTCGTGAAACATACCAAAAAGTCCAGAAATCGCAGCAGAAATCAGATCGAAAAAGCTTTCCAAAAACTGCCAAAATCAGCCTTCGTTTTTCACGTTTTCTGATCAATCCAGAAGGAGTTTTGGGAAACAGAGACCACTAGCGTGACGTGCAGGTGGAGGCGAACCCTGCAAAGTGGCGTGTGTCGGTCGATGACGACACGTGTGGCGGCGCATAAGGCCCATGCACAGAGAGGAGGAGCCACGTGTGAGGACGCGTGAGTGGGAATTTTGAGGAGTTCCTCTAGGCAGTTTGTTCCTCACATTATTTCTCACATTTTTCGTTTTGAAAATTTTCTGTTTCAGGGTCTGTAGTAGAATCTGGACAGCGTTGTTCTTCGGACATTCGGACTTTGATTGTAATTTCTTGGTTGCTGCAGTTTCCAAAGACTTTTGGGCGAATAGTGATGGTCTTAAAGTGTTAAATTCGTGTGTCACATAATTCACGAACTCAGATTGGTCCGCTCTGGTATATTGGTGGAAACTTTTACATCATCGCACTAGTAGATCATCGTATGGGATGATAATTAGGATTAGGGGTTGTCATTTCTTGACAACCATTGCTTGTGCTAGAAAATTTAGGAATTATTTGCTCTATCTTGAAGTGTTGAACTTTGATTGCAAGTTGGTAGTTGATTTTGTGCTTTATCTCTCATATAGTCACTGTGTGAGACTTGTTACGTGAAAATTTGAATTTTTGTTTATATAACTTCGTGTTTGCATTAATTATCCCATTAGAACACCTGGACTTGACCCGTTTGAACATTCCTTTGATCTAAGATCGTGAATCTTACAAAATCCTGGGAATCTAGAACAGTGTATATTGCGACCTTAGGATTATTTTGTGTGATCTATTTGTGATTTGGTTGTTCTATTTTTTCTTAAAAATGTCTTCATACTTTGAAGTTGGAATTTTTAATGAGAAACGGAATTTTTCTATTTGGCAATAAAAGATGAAGGGTATTTTGGTCAAACAAAAAGTTTCAAAAGTCATAGATGGCAAATTTTCTACAAATTTAACAAAAGCACAAAAAGAAGAGTATGATGAACTTGCATACACTTCAATTATTTTACACCCGTCCGACACTGTTTTAAGAAAAGTTGGAAAACTCAATTCTACCAAAGAACTTTGGGAAAAATTTGAGGACTTATATTTGCTTAAGTCAACTCCTAATAAACTGTATTTGCTTGAACGATTTTTCAACTTTAAAATGGATCTTTCAAAGGATCTTAATGACAATCTGGATGTCTTTAACAAGTTAGTTAAAGACATCATTAATTGTGATGAAAAGGTTTCTGAAACGTATAAGGTTATTATCCTGCTTAATTCCATGCCTGATTCATATAGGGAAGTTAAGAATATAATTAAGTATGGTAGAGACACATTAACACCCAAAATTTTCATAGACTCACTTAGAAGTAAGGAGATGGAGATTAAGACTGAAAAAGAGGATAAGAAGAGTGGCGAGCTATATATGATGAGGAGTAGGATGAAGTTTAAGCAAATGAATTTAGGTAGACTTAAGACGGTAGTGATTCAAGTAGTGATTCGAGTGATGAGGGTAGTAAGAAAAAGGGCAAGGGACGAGACAAGTCTAGTGGTAGAAGGTGTTACAGTTGTGGTAGGTCTGGACACTTTATTAGGGACTGTCCAAAGAAGAAAGATAAGTTGAAGGGTAAGATGAGAGGTGAGATGAATTTTGTTGAGGGGTCAAGTTATGACCCTAGTGAAGTTCATTGAGAGTAAACCTAAATACTGCATATGCATCTGTGTGTGATCCTTTCTGCATGTGTGTGATTCCTAATTTGTTGCATGATGGTATGCTACATTTCAATATGTTTGATATGTGCTTTGCATGAATTTGGGGCAATATGATTACTTGGTGTAATTGCTTGCATGCATAGTGGGTTAGGATGCATTAGTAGTGTGTTGTGTGTGTTTTAGTGAGGTGGAGTATAGATGCCTAGGGGTACATTGTGGTTTGTACTGGGATGTAGAGTGACATTTGGATCACGAGTGGAGATGTGATTAAATGTCTAGGATCCTTTACCTGTAAAGAGACCCTGATCAGGTAAAGTGTGAGAGAGGCGCTTCTATCATTTCTGTTAGGTAGAGACCCATTATCCACGTAGGTTGGAAGAAGTGATGTGGAGATAGAGGATTATCCCGTGGACTTAGGATCTATTGTGACCTATCAGTTAGACATGAGTTGGGTGATCAGTCTAGTGAACTTGTTGGGCGATGAGAGGAGATATGTGTTCTCGAGGTGTGAGCAATACGGAATGGGATAAGATAAGTGTGGTGAGATCTTTTCATAGGGTCATTTATGCATGTGTTGCATATGTGATTGACCATGGTTTGATTGACTTGGTGTTAAATCTATGGTTCTATGTGAACGTGTTTTTGAAAAGATCTATGTATGTTATGCTATAGCATATCATCATCACATGTGTATTTGCTCTTGATTGTTTACTGTTAAATATTTGCTTCTACTTTGGTGTTTTTTTACCTTAGCCTCGGTGAGTACATGGAGCAGGTATGGTATGTGTTTCAGGTTGGAAACACGAGGTAAGTTCTGTGATCCAATTTTATTGGCTACCTTGATTATACAAGTGCTAACTATGTGTTTTGATTGCTTACAAATTTATTGGATATCAAGGTGGAGATTTGTTGGGTCTTTGATACCCAATAAATTTCGAGCTATGATGTTAACATGAGTTAATATTATTTCATAGGCATAGGCCAATGAATGAAATAAGTCCAACAACCAAATCCATGAGCTACCCAATTATATTCCCGCTTGGATGGCTTGAATTTTGGTGTGTTTACCTCTTTAAATGTCCAACTTAAAGTCTTACCCTAGAGTATATATATGGCTATAACCCTAGCCACTTTTTTTTGATGTTTTGTGCGGTTTTGTGTAAGAAAAAGTGGAATCCTGACTACCCCCCTTTGTGTGTGAAAAATAGCATCTATAAGCGTCCAAAACGCTTGTTTAACGTGTACAATTGGTGGTTCCTTCATAGTATACTTTTGTGGTGTCTTCTTCTAACCTTTGTGGCTACAAATCATCATTTTTTTTTGTCCTACATGGGTAAGATTGAATAGCAACT
Source organism: Olea europaea var. sylvestris (assembly GCF_002742605.1). Lineage (NCBI taxonomy): Eukaryota > Viridiplantae > Streptophyta > Magnoliopsida > Lamiales > Oleaceae > Olea > Olea europaea. The sequence continues at coordinate 20,730,599 of NC_036237.1, read as the reverse complement.
GAGATGAATTAATTGATCGTGGTTTGGAGCCGACTGGATTCGTTGTTGATAGAGAAAGTTACGTTGGACTGAACCCGAAAATCACCGATTTGAAAATCTTTCAAGAGAGTTTCCGCAACAAAAATCAAGCTGATTTTACTCATAATCAAGCACTATCTAACCTAATTCCACCAGTACCAAAAATAATTAGCCCATTTGGCGAAGATAGAGAAGACCTTAACAATTCTTGATTTGGAGGTCTTACCTAATAAAATTGATCGAGAAATGGGAAGGTTGAAACCTATGAATAAATCTAATTTTGCTCGTTCAAGTACAATTTTTTACCGAAAGTTCTTGCTTCGATTTTTTGTTCGATATATTGAAGCTGCAAATTTATAAATAATTTTTAAATTCAGTTAAAACATATATAATTCAAAGCACACATTTATAACTACTATTTGTCATTATCCACAACTTTTGCGAGACCTACTGCTGTTTCTCTTTATAAATCATTTATAATTTTGCCAAATATAGGCTAAATTACGTATTTCACATGTCTAGTCGACTAAATTCTTTTTTTTTCTTTTTTTTTTTATCAAAAACTATGTACATCATGATAGATATCAAAGCTTGAAAATATTTCGTGGCTTATAATTTTAATGGGAAAAGGTGTTTTTTAATCTGATTTAGAATAATTTTGTTCAACATATACATGTGGAGCCCTGAAATGCTCTCCATACCCGGAATCCCCGCCACCGCATGGGACAAGAGAAAATTGGGGAACATATTATAATTTGGTTACGAGATTTGATGGTCAACCCATAATTGTTTGGTCCTAACTAAAGAAAAAAAATGGTCACTTGCTCGAATAACCCAATAGAGTTTAGTTGTTTCCCAACTCATATCAATGTCATAAGAATCAGATTTAATTGGTTAGTCCGATCGAAAAATTTAAGAACCCATTTTAACACATATTATCAATTATTTTGATATTGTACGATCAATAAATAAGTCGTGACTTATAATTTTTGTATTAGTGATCAATGAATAATATGTGATCTATTAATTTAATAAATTTATGATCGAGAAATATTTTGTGATCGAAAAATAATTTGTGTCCAATTAATGCGATAATTTGTGAGCAAATTGTATAAAATATGACCTTAATATATTTAATTAATAAGATATATTTTTAATTAATTATTTCATAAATAAAATTTAATTAATATCTGATTTTTGAAATTTTAATCTTTGTTTTTTAGTTTTGAAATGTGTTATACTTATTCTTTTAGATATGAAATTTTTCCAAACGTGTATGCTTATTAGGTTGAAAAGTAATAAATAGACGACTTGTATTTTGGCATACAAGAGAATTGACATAAAAAACACTACATTTTCTCATATAAAAGCATAGTACTTTAGCCTATGTTTGGTTAATGTTTATGAATTATTTATAATCGGTCAAACAACGTTTAATAGTTTAATTGTAAACTTACTAAATTGTTGTTTTGACAATTTATGCCTACCATGCATTGTAATCGTATGTTGGTTCAACTTATTAGTTTAAGCCCTTGTTTGAGCCTCATTCTTTTGGAAAAATTCATTTTTCAACAATGTTTTGACATCATTTCAACCACACATTCTTCAATAAAATAATATTACACGCAAATTCAAAACTTTTCCTTATTTTTTAACCACACATTTCTCATCAATACACTATTCAAAAATTCATTCTCCCCAAAATAATGGGGCTCAAACAAGGGCTAAGTATAATCATGAATTAACTAAGAATCATTCGTTTTCTGGCTTATAATGTAAATGGGTTATTATGACCTTGATAATATAAGGAATTCATCACGATCGAAAAACATAAATCTAGATTAATTGTTGTTGTAGATAAAGGTTGTATAATAATATATTGCCAAATTGTTACTAGATTTACGGAATGTCACATAAGAATAATTGTGACATGTGATGTGAGTATAATTAATTCACGTTGTTGCTAGTGAATTGACCCTCACTAATCAAAGAAATCAATTGTGGTTGGAAATTCAAAATCTTGATAAAGGATCTATATGAAGTTGGAAGATTTGTTGAGAGTTTTTCCACGTGGGACGAAACTCGTGAGATGGAAGTGGTGTATTTAATCTCAAACTCTCTTTTATTTATAAGTGGAAATTACAATTAGCTTGGTTTTTAAATTCTCAATTCAAAAATCAGATTTGAAAGTTTTTTTGTTCAAAAATTAAATACTAATTTAAACTTTTTAATATTATAAAATCAACCTACCCCACCCGTCTTCACACCACACCCCCACAAAACCGTAATTCGTCTTTAAACTTTCGTTTTATATTCGACCTCCATATCCACTCTCCCCAACCCTTCGACAACTCTTCACGATGCTCGTGTCCGGAGAGACAAAAACAGCACTGGCGATCGGTGCTCGCGATGACAGGCACAACACTAGCTTGCCCTAGTGTGGGGAGGTAGGTACAGCACCGAAGCCTGTGTGCGCTGCATTAATGCCTCTTCCATAGCGGCTATACACATTTCTTTCATTGGTGTCCATCCGTTTTCTTTTCTGCATCTATTTCTCTATTTTTCTTCTCTATTTGTTTCTTTGATAGAGGTAAAAGAGGCGTGTTGAGGGTTGTGGATGAGAGCCAACGAAGTTTGTGGTTAAGCACCGACGATGTCAGATATATTGGTTGAGCGCCCGACGATGTCTGTAATTTGGTCATTTATGGCGATGAGCTAATAGGGTTTATCTTCTTTCTCCAGTTTGCTTATCAAGAGTCTAGGTGTGGTTGAGGCGGTCACTGTTATAATTTTGAATTTGATTTTTTGGTGGTGTTTGGGTGGTGGTGATTGTGATGATGGAAACCCTAGTGAGGTGGTGGTTATGTTGATGATAATGGTGAGGTGGTGGTTGTTATATATTTATGGTATAAATATAAAATGTGAAAGAAATAATCAAATTAGATAAAGTGTCAAAGTGGAGATAAATGTGACATTTGTGTGGGACGTTAGGGGTTCGAGTCACTCCCCACGCAGATAAAACACCCACTAATAGCCATTAAAACACCCACTACTCAGTCATTAAAATTCGGCATTAACATGGTGAAGACTGTTACTTCCATCTTGTCTATATAAACCCATATCTCGTTTTGAGAAAAACACACACAAAAAGAAAATAGAAAAATCATCTTGCATCAATCCTCCTTTTCATATTCTGAATTTCTTATATTCGGGTTTTTACATTTATTCTGGAGTACAATTGAGAGTTCTAGAAAAATCATTCGTGATTGCTGCACAAGTGGTTTACGATCGTTGTATCCTGGGAGTGATTGTCCACAGAGGTCGCAGCAATTATTGACGGGCAATTTTACTTTAGGACATCGTGTTGTCACGAGATTCGATAGGACGATAAGTTTTATATTTCTGCATTATATTATTCTGATCACTACTGCAACTAATTATTTTTTCCAACAGTGGTCGTGGCGATGGTGCGGTGGTAATGTGTACGATGGGTTAGGAGCGATGGAGTGTTTGTTGCCAATTATTTGGTTAATTGTTGAGGCTTATCTGTGCTTGTGTCACTAGTAGTGGGCTGTGTTGGTGATGATGGCGTTATTAGGCTATGTCAGTGGTGGTGGTCACAAGTGCCATGGTGGTGGTGATGATAATGTTGGTGGTACTGGCATATGACCAATTATTTGAAGTATATGACCAACTATTTAATTGTGATCTAAAAATTGCATAATTTATGATTGAAAAATAATTTGAAACCAAATAATTTGAAAATTTGTGAACGACAAATAAACTGTAACTTCTGATTTGTAACCTATCAAAATTTCGAACTGTGACCATGAAAGAATCTATGACCAATTAATTTGATAAAATTTATAATCAATAAATAAGTTGTGACCTATAAGTACGCATATATGATCATTAATTGTAAAATTATAACCTTATTATATTTAATTGATTAATTAATACCCGAGTTTTGGATTTTGAAACTTGAAACCTAAACATTGAATTGTCCCATACTTAATGATTGACTTGTGAATTTTTTCCCTATTTATAATACCTAATTAGAAACCTGAAGATGAAAAAATATTATAAGTAAAGGATTTTTCAGAATGTAAAATTAAGAGGAAATTAGGCACAATTTTACAATAGAAAAAATCGTATCTCAGACCTTAAGTTTAGGTCAATTCAATACTAATAGAACAAGTTTAAAATTTCAAAACTCAAACGTTAATTCAATTTTTTAATTTTAAATAATATTAGTGTCAAATTAACTTAACCACTCTACCCTTATACAACCCGTGCCCCACTGCCGCTATGTGCGACAGACTAGATCTGAGCATTGCGCAACCATCTACAAACACCACCCACCACTACTACCACAACCATCATCACCACAACCACAATCACGACCACCACCACCATCACCACTGGAACCGCCACAACGACTTTATACCACTTCTAGAGGATAAGACGTCGATAAATTTACTATTTTCAAGCTAATTTTATTGCCATCTATGAGCAATTTTAGGGTGCTTACATGCAAACTGCTACTTGTGATGTTTATCAATGACCTGGTATTAGTTCTCTATAATTTGTGATCTTTGGACATTGATCTGTTACCTATGCAAAATGACCTGTAACCCATGAACTATTACACGTGACCTGTGAATTTGAATTTGTGTCATGTTATAATTGCACAAAGAAATGTGAAATCTGATGTGTAACCAATTAATATCGATATATGGTATATTGATATTGATCTATGACCTATGCGATATGACTTGTGACTATTGAAGTATGGCCTATGAACATAAACCAGTGATTAGTGACCAATTTTAATTGATCTGTAACATTTGGACATTGATTTTGTGATCGAAGCTCTTCAGGGCTATATTGGAAAGGTACTGGGGATGAAGTTCGAAGAGGATACTAGCCTATTGATATTGATATATGACCTATTAACATTGATCACTGATTAGTGACCAATTTTAATTAATTTGCAATTAGTTAATTTTGATATGTAGCATGTTAACAGAAATGCAACCTATGACAAGTTATATTTGATTTGTGACCAGTGAATATTAATTAGTAACATGTGAACAAATTGTGATTCATGAACACTATCGCAGGCCTAGCTGTGCCAACCTACCACCCTCGCATCATGTACCAACCACCAACACTACCGCCACCACAACCAAAGGAATCTCCTCCACCATACCAATCTGTTACACTAAAACCTAAATCTACCAAAAACTCAGGTGACCACAAAATTATAACAAGATTGCCTCCATTGGCAAGTTAAGCGCAGTTCGCAATCGCAGGTGCTCATATTGCCACTGCAATTGATCAGATTGCGAGTTCGCTACGATAGGTGCTCAGATCGAGAGTTCCCCACTGTAGGTAATCAGATCACCAGTCCACCGTCGTAGCTCAGATTGCCATTTTGTCATTACGTACAGACACGATTCAACTCCATTTATAGGTTTATCACTCCACGATCATCCTAGGCGCCAAACGATACCAATTATCTTTCTAGCTAGCGTCGATGATGAATGAGAGATAAGTAGAAGAAGAGTGGAGAGAGAAATGGAAATGTAAATGGAATATTGAAATGGTTTGGAGAGGGGGCGAGGCCAGGGTGGGAAGGGTAGGTATATTAATTTAATTTTACAATTTATATTTAAAAATTGATTAATCACCTGATTTGTGAATAATTAAACCCCCAATCCTAAATTTAGTACCATGATCTTTAAAATCAGGCCATGACATAATTTCCACTTTTACAATTACATTAAGGCCCTATTTGATTGGGGATATTTTCCATCTTTTTTGTGATGATATCTCTTAAATTGAGAATTTTCATGTAAAACAAAACTAAAAGAACACGAAAATATAGACGATTTTTGGAAATTTTTTTTTTTTTTGTAATGAAAACAAATTTCAGGAGTAATTGTAGAAGTTAATATCTCTTAAATTGACAATTTTGATGAAAAACGAAGCCAAACGAACACCAAAAGACACTTTTTATTTCAACATTTTTCAAATGGAAAATTATACCAATCAAACACTATTAATTGACAATTCCAAGTAAAACAATTTCTAGAAAATTCGATTCCTTGAAATTTCTTTTTATTTCCACTTAAATTTTATCTTTGCAATCAAACCGACCCTAAAAAGATGAAAATAAGGCAAATGTAATAAGTCTATCTATCAATCAACTCCAACTCAAACCCTAAATCAACCCCACCACCAATGTCATCGTCGTCATTTTTCCGACAGTAGTAATAAGAATATGAAAATAGAGTTCTGACATAAGTTAAATATTGACACTTGTCAAGTTTTTGAAGCTTATGCAGTATTTTTAGCACGACTACTTTACACTAGTGGTTTCTTTTTTAATTTTTATTTTTTTTAAGGTTGGTCTAATTATGTTTCAGGCCATAAAAGCCAAGGTCCAAAAGAAGCAAGCTGAAAAGGCCCAAAGTTACAAAGTCCAAGATGTTCGATTGAGGAAATTCGCCAAAATGTGTGATGAATAGATTTTAGTATATTGGTCATAACTTTTGCTATACATGTTAGGATAAGGTGAGTCTTGAAGTTATGGACAACTAACAGACGAAGCTACAATTCATCCATTTACAACTTTTCTCAACGTAATTGCCATCATGGAGTAAATTTTGTTACTAGATACGTTGTAATATTACTTAGATGTAAATTAACATTCAATGTAACTTACAATCATTGCAACTTATAAAATTTGAGGATTTTTCAAATTTTACTACAAAAAGGTTACATACACGTAAAAATAAAAGTACATACAATAAGAAAAAAAATAACAGATTTTAAAATACACCTGAATTTTGAAAATAATTTCTTTTGGTTTTTGTATCGTTACAATTTGTATCAATCCACCTAACTTTTCAATTCGATCTCCTATATGTTGCCTAGTTGTGTATTTCTTCCTAAATTTTAAAACAGGCCCAGCCCAATTTACCAATCTAAGACCAAAAATAGAGTTGGACCGACATCCTGAGGAAATTAGGCCCAGTATAACACAAAATCAAGAAAATAATTAATATCCTTAATTACTACTATTCTTTAACTAACAGTAAATTTTACATGAATTTTCTAGTGTAAAGTGATTGCCACTTTTTATTTCAAAAGTGACAAACCTTATGCAAGATAAGTTTAATTAAACAATACATCCGATTCATATAGAAAAACAACTATCGCTTTGTATGTGATTGCTAAGTTAAAAAGATCAATTCCGGATAAATGAGAAATTATAGTCCAAATTTTGAAGGACAAATCCGAATTCAGCATATGTGACTGCCGCTCGAGTGGCAGGCGAGCACAGCCAACGCCAGGAAAAGTGACAAGCTTTCTACTTTTGTAGCTCGAGCGGTGATCCTACAATAGGCGAGTGACAGATTGAATTGCAACCTTCCATAAAAAATGCTGAGTGTAGGGTGTGCTTCTTCAATCGCACCATTTACCTTCTATCTATAAGACCCCATGGACGTTTACTTATCATTTCATATCATTCTTTTCATTTTATATTTCATAAACACTTTATCAAAAGTGGTTTTCTTTGCATAAAGTTCATAGTTTGTAAAGAAAGAATTCCTTTCGAGTTCGTTGGTTTAAGCATTTTGGAGTGTTCCTATGGCTTGATGTAGTCGTTGTATCTTAGGAGATGACTATCAAAAAATCGTTAGCACCGATGTGGGACAAATTCATCTTAAGGACATGTCAAAAACTTGTCTCGGTCAATTGCATCACTTGCATCTCCTCTTCTTTCTAATTTCTTTTTTAACTTAGTATTGATTTCATAAATTAATTAACATTCTTTTGAATTCATGTAATGTTTGAATTAAAGAATGTAATGGATTTTATTTAAAGAATGAAAATGATTGAATTCGTCATCACATATTCGACCTCAATAATTATCATTTTGCCTTCTAAAATTTCATTTGGTAAGTCGAAACTATGTTCGATTTTGTGCACGTAAAAGGTACATTTTGAGAATATAATATATGCACATCATCGGTATAATATCCCCAACAATAATATCACAAAAACCTCAAAAATATCATATTCATAGTTAAAAAAATATGGTAGAAATTCAAATATATAAAAAAGTTCACAGATCTGTAAAATTAGTTAATAATTCCTGTTAGCATATCTCCCTAATTATATTGATTGACAAATCTCCATGATTTGGTGAATCTCTATGATTTGAGTAATTGTATAATTAGAGCATGATTTGTGTAATTAGCATTAATTATTTACCTTATGTGCTTGCCTCCTTCACCTATAAAAGGATGGCTATTGTACAATTTTATTTATTACAGAATACGAAAGATATTCTCAATTCTTCCTCTATTTACTTAGTTTCAACATGGTATCGATCCATCTTTGGTTCTTGGTCTCTAGTTGGTGTCCTTTTTTTTGTTTTACGAATTTCGTCGCTCTGTTACCACTTCTAGCCTTTATTCATCGATTCTTTTGGTAGTCCAATATCATAAATTGATCATGTTGCTCCAAAGCTTTCATTTGGTGCAAAAATCATTTCGATCCGACATCGGCACATCTGTCGCCGCTCGTCGTCATCTTCGGCGACCTTCCAACCACTTTTTCAGCCAATTTTTTCTGCTCATTCCATTAGCGTTGTCCTTTTGCTCTAACTCGATTAGCATTATCATTTTTCTATTATAGCTTCTTCAAATGATGTTGCTCATCCTATAAAGATTGTTTTGAATGGCTCCAACTACAATGCTTGGGCCCAACAAATGACAACTCTTTTGATTGGTCGGAGATTATAACATTTTGTCACTGGAACAAAAAAAAAAACCCACGAAAACTGACAAGCAATCCGTAGAGGAGTTTGATGAGGCTCTTGATGAATGGGAAAGTACTCACTGTAAGATCCTTTCCTGGGTACATCGACCCCTTCCATTTAGAGTCTACTCCTTAAGTTTCGGAATGCCAAACTTGCTTGGGATTTTTTGGCAAAACACTACAACTGTGGTAGTGATACTGCTCTAGAGCTTTAGTTGGAGACTAAGCTTTCCCAGATGCATCAGGAACCTAGACATTCTATCACTGAGTTTCATGCTCAGGTTAGTAGCATTTGGGATCAGCTTTCTCAAGCTGACCCCATTTTTCTGATGAGAAGTCGATTAAGCTTTTCGCTGAATATCGTGATCGTCGTCAGTTCATGTATTTTATGATGCATATCCGGGATGAATTTGAGGATACTCGAGCATCTTTGTTCCATTGATCTACTCTTCCTACACTTAAGGTTGCCCTTACGAAGCTAATTTCTGAGGAAACACGACAACAAACTCGTCGAGTTCATTCTACCAATATGGTCTTGGCTACTGCTCCGTCTAACTCATCTACTCCAGCCACACTTGCTGTAGCTGTTACTTCTTCTAAACCGCGACGTTTCAATGGTCAATGCCATTATTGTAAGAAAGATAGCCACCGTATTTCTGATCGTCCTAAGAAGAAGGCTAAGGATGTTAGGGATGCTCTTAAGGCTAATACATCTTACTCTTCCGAGCCTGTTGCTGCTGTCTCCACCAGCTTCTCGGCTACTGATACCTCTTCTGCACCTTCTTTGTCGTCACTTTCTACAGCTGACATTGGGGCAATTGTCACCCAAGTTCTATCCCGTACTTTTACTGCTTTATCAGTCTCCATAGGTAACTCTACATCTTGGTTTCTTGATTCTGCCTATTTTAATCATATGATCTCTAATTCCTCATTAATTACCCATAGGAAGTCTTAAATCTCGTTCCTTTAATTTATACTACTGATGGATCACATATGTCAGTTAGTCATTTTGGCCACGTTTCTATTCCTACCCTTTCTGTACCTGACACATATGTTGTGTCTAACTTGTCTCTAAATCTCATTTCTATTGGTCAACTTGTTGAAAGTGGTTTTATCTTAACATTTTCTCACAAAGGGAACAGTGTAGGATCCAAAGACGAGCCAGCTAGTTGGGACCGGACGTAAAGTTGGTCGTCTTTTTAAGCTTACATCTCTGCATTTGGCTAGTCTTGTTCTCCTCAATCTCTTACCACTGCCATGTCCTCCAGTGTTTAGCATTCTCGTCTCGGTCATACATCTTTATCTTGTGTTCAGTCTTTAGCTTCTAGTGGTTACTTAGGCAATGCTAAATTTGAACATTTCGATTGTGTGTCTTGTCAACTTGAGAAACAGAAAGCTTTATCTTTTAATGAAAGTAATTCTTTATCTTTTGCACCTTTTGATTTGGTTCATTCTGATATTTGGGGACCTGCTCTTATCTCCAATAAGGGCGGGTCTTGTTACTTTGTTATTTTTATCGATGATTTTCTTGGTATACATGGATATATCTTTTGCATGATCGCATTGGGTTACTTAATGTTTTTCACGATTTTAAGCAGATGATAAAAACTCAGTTTGATCGCACCATTAAAGTCTTTCGGTCTCATAATGCCATGAAGTATACTTCTGCATCTTTCCTTGAAGAACTTCAAGAGGCAGACACTTTGTCCTATCGATCCTGTCCATATACCTCCAAACAAAATGGCCGTGCAGAACGTAAGCTTCATCACATTCTTGACACTGTTCGCTATCAACTTCTCTCTATATTCCTCTCGAAATTCTTTTAGGGAGAAGCTGCCCTTTTAATTGAGTTACAACCCCTACTCTTTCCAATAAGTCTCCATATGAGGTTCTCTATGGAAAGGTACCCGATTATTCTCTTCTCAAAGTGTTTGGTTGTGTTTGCTTTTTCTTACTTCCACCTCATGAACGTACAAAACTTGAACTTCATTCTCGTCTCTGTTGCTTTCTTGGTTCTGGGATTGAACACAAGGGTTACCGGTGCTATGACCCCATAGCCAAGTGTCTTCAAGTCTTTCAACATGTTCAGTTTTGGGAACACAAAATGTTTACTACTATCTCTCCACTTTCAACCGATTGTCTCTCATACTCTCCTATTTTCACTGACCCTACCATAGACCTCTCTCCAGATTTTTCCTCTAATGCAGATCATGTCAGTTCATTTGGTGGTCACTTCACGCCTACTTCTCACAAAACTGGATCGTATGATGATCATGCCATCGCATCCACTCCTCCTGAGTCCTCTGATTTGGATGTTCGTCGTTCTAGTAGGGTAAGAGCACCTCCTACCCATCTTAATAATTATCATTATTTTTTGACTCCTGACTCTATTCACGAGCCTCACAATTATCGCGAAGCTTGTTCTGACCCCGTTTGGTAGCAAGCTATGTCTGAAGAACTTAACGCTCTTCACAAAACTCATACTTGGTATCTGGTTGACCTGCATTTTGGAAAGACTGTAGTTGGGAACAAATGGGTATATAAGAGGAAAACGAACTCTGATGGTTCTGAAGTAAGACATAAAGCTCGTTTAGTGGCTAAGGGCTTTACTCAAGAGTTTGGCATTGATTACGACGAAACATTTGCCCCTGTTACTCGTATTAGCTCCGTCCGTTCTCTTTTAGCTATCGCATCTCCACGTCGATGGTCTTTATTTCAGATGGATGTTAAGAATGCCTTCTTACATCGTTTTTTAGCTGAGGAGGTCTATATGTAGCATCCTCCAGGGTATCCTTATCCTTCTAGTAAGGTTTTTCATCTTCGACGTGCATTATATGGGCTTAAGCAAGCTCCCTGTGCTTGGTTTGCCAAGTTCAGCTCAACTGTTGCACAGCTTGGGTTTGCTTCTAGTCCCTATGATTCTGCTCTTTTTACTCATCACACTGACACTGACATCAGTATTCTACTACTTTATGTTAATGATATGATCATTACTGGTGATGATTATTCTAGTACTCATAAGCTTAAACAGTTTTTGTGTCAGCATTTTGAGATGAAAGACCTTGGTTCTCTTAGCTACTTTATCGGCTTAGAGGTGTCCCCTACCTCTGATGGCTACTCTTTGACCTAAGCCAAGTATGCTTCTGATCTTCTCACCCGTGCTTGTCTCACAGATTGTAAGATAGCTAATAGTCTGCTAGAGCCCAACATCAAACTTCGTCCTACTGATGGGAAGCTCCTTCCTGATGCCACTCATTACCAACAGCTTGTTGTGAGCTTGATTTATCTCACTGTCACTAGACCAGACATTGCCTATGCAGTGCATCTTGTTAGCCAATTTATGTCAGCTCCTCTTTCGTTCACCATGCAGCTGTTCTTCGCATCTTGTGCTATGTGAAGGGAGCATTATTTCATGGGCTTCACTTTTTCTCTCACTCATCCTTGACGTTGAAGGTTTACTCTGATAATGATTGGACATGGGACCCCACCGATCGTCGATCTACCACTGGTTGTCTTTTTTTACTTGGTGACTCCCTTATCTCTTGGCGGAGCAAAAAGTAGACTGTTTTTGCTCGCTCTAACACTGAGGCTGAGTATCGAGCCCTTGCTGACACTACTTCTGAACTTCTTCGGCTTCATTGGCTTCTTCAAGATATGGGTGTTCCTCAGCCCTCTAGCACTCCGCTTTATTGTGACAATAATAGTGCTATCCAGATCTCTCATAACGATGTCTTTTACAAATGCACAAAACACATCAAGATTGATTGTCATTTTGTGCATCATCATCTTCAGGAAGGGACACTTCGCCTCTTTTCAGTTCCTTCGACCGATCAACTAGCTAATATCTTCACAAAGGCTCATCCACCTGGTCACCGTCGTTCTTTGGTTTGCAAATTCCAGTTGGCATCTTCAATACCACCTTAAGTTTGATGGGGGATGTTAGCATATCTCCCTAATTATATTGATTGACCAATCTCCATGATTTGGTCAATCTCCATTATTTGTGTAATTGTATAACTAGAGCATGATTTGTATAATTAGCATTAATTACTTACCTTATGTGATTGCCTCCTTTACCTATAAAAGGATGGCTCTTGTACAGTTTTATTTATCACAAAATACAGAAGTTATTCACAATTCTTCCTCTATTCTCTTAGTTTCAACAATTGCTTTCCTTTTAGTGAATGATTATTAAATCCATAATCTATTACTAAAAAATCAAAATAGAATTTAAACTATTTGAATTGAAAAAAAAAATTACATTCAGGATTTATATTGATTTTTTCGTAGATTTTGAGAATAAAATACTCAAAATCATTTGAAAAAATGTAACTGAAGAAGCGTTGATTGTAGTTTTGATTTAAACCAGTAATTCATGTTTTGATTTTTGATTGTTGATTATTATGTTTCCATTTTTCGGCCTTTTCTTGTGCAGACAGATTTTTGCAGAATGTTTGTTAAATTTTTTGTTAATTATATATAAAATATGTTAAGGTGTAATTTGAATTCTTTATTTTCAGTCCCCATGTTTAATAATGAGGTTTCAAAAACCCCTTGATTTTAGGGATATTTAAGTAAACAACCCCAATATTTTTGTACACCAAATGCCTATAGCAGAATTTGCTACATGACTAAATTAAACAGTCAAAAGTTGGATGCAATATGTCCCTTGTACATGGGACTTTTCTAGGGTAGTGTACAAGGATTGAGATGAGAACCCTTGATTGAATGTTTTAAAAAAAATTTGCCCAAACTCCAATGAAATGCTGTCATGTGACAATTTTGTCTGTACATATAGCATGGTTGCCTAAATATTATCGAGAAGCCCAAAACAATAAGAAATATAGAAGAATTACTTCAAACACACTTTTAAAATTAACTTTTTTAACATTCACACAAACACACCTTAACAAACATACAAACACATATTACCATACATGCACACAAACAAATCACTACCTACAAAAATCCCTACCATCAGACCACCGTAGACATCCCTCGCTCCTACTCTCATCGTTGAAGCTCTAAGCCTAATCTCAAAATCTACACCCGCTTCTTTTTCGATGTCATCTCCCGTAGTTCTTTGACAAATTCTCAAGTCAAATCTCCATCAAAAGATCCTACTGGAGACTCATATAATAGTATTTCGAAGTTGCCGCATTGGAGACTCCCATTGGAAAATTTTAATTTTTAATGTAGGCTTACATATGTAACTAATTATGTATAAGGCTATCTCAAAGCTAATCTCAAAATTAAAGTGATCTAATATAGAATTAAATTGTTGGGCTTTGGGCATCTAAATAAAATGTGGGCCATATTATATATTTAGAGATCAGATTCATTTAGAATTTTATTTAATGATTGGCGAAATACTTATTGATATATATAGGGTTATGATCCCCAATTTATATACAACTTCTCATTCTTTGTTTCATCCTATCAACAAAAGAATACAATAGAAAGCATATTGAAGAGGAAGATTCAAAATACACAATCAAGAACATGCAATCTACAAACAAGAATCAAGGAGAAGGAATTCAAGAATCAATAATATGGATCAAGATGCAAATCCAAGGTCAAGAACTCAAGAATCGAAAGACCCAATATTCAAGATCCGGAATCAAGATCCAGTATTAAAGAAACATTCTCAATGAATTAGGGTATGTTCCGCACTTTATAATTCTTTTGATGATTTGACATGGAGAATCATGGAAATAAAATAATTAGCTTTTCATGTTATTGAGATTTAAATATTCATAAAATTTCAACAAGTGGTATTAAAGCCAACTCCATGTTAAACCATTGAGAATAAAGAAAGAACTTTAGCTTTGAAATTTATACTTTGGATTTTCAAAATTTGAGTTGCGGGTGTTCAAAATTAACAGTTTAAGGAAATATGGTTATAATTGGTTCCATTAGGTTGTAAAAATGTTTTTTTTTTAATTAAAGATTATTGCATGGAGAAAAATGTAAAGGGATCATGGTAGATTCCATTGATAGCATAATTGCTTTTTAGTTCGGTTGATGGTTAGGGTGAGAGAAAATAAAATATAGATATTGATTGAATTAATTTTAGTGGGATATCATGTTTTAATACTGCCATGGCATTGTGGAATAATTAAGGGTTGCATGAGTAATTGGATTTTCATGGGATGAAAATTAGAATTGTGGTCGATCATTGGGTAGCAGCTTCTTGGCGCTGTAGCGCCCGCTTTTGTGCCCTGCGGTGCTAACTTGCTAAAGTTTTAATTTTTTTAATTTTTTATACTTTCTTTAAACAAAAAAAAAAAAAAAATAGAAGATAAGGATTAAGATGCAATCAATATCAAATCTTGGTATTTAAAATTTCTTTTGGATTACTAATTTTATAAAATAAATTAGTTGAAGCACCATATTATCAAAGTAACCTCTCTTATCTAAATTAATTTATTTGGACTATTAGGAATGTTGTATGTACGTAATTCATGTGGTTATTCACCTGCCTAAAGGAATGTCAATATTTTACTGAATTATTTGCTCACCCGTGGTAATAAATAAATGACAATTGTAAAGCTTTTCATTATGTGAACAATTGGGTTTGTTAAAGATATACTTGATGTTTGACCGGATTTATTGTCAATATGCGATTACTACAGAAAGAGGACCACTTACAAGTTGATATTCTTGTCCAAAAATAAATATCAGTGTTGTGCTCGGTCTCTTGTGATGGGGCCCACCATTATTTGAAATTATTGATTGTCCAACACAGATTCCCAAGTAAACATGTTATTTAGGTTTAGGTTCTATATTCGATTAATTCATCTACATCTGTAACATCTGCCAATATCAATTCAATTCCTGTGCTTAAACCAAAGTTTAAGGGCTAGAAAGAAAACATTTGTATCGTTCTTGGCGACGTGGATTTAGACCTTGTGTTAAGGATTGAACAATCCATTACTCTTAAATATAAAATTTTCGCTAATAAAACAAGATTCGAATAAGTGGGATCATTCAAACTGTATAAGTTTTATGATCATGAAGCGTAAAATTTCAGCAACATTCGGGAGCATTGTGTCCAATAAGATAACTGCCAATGAATTTCTTAGGAAAAAATATTCCAAAAGGCTTTGCGAAAAAGCAATAAGGTCGAAACTAATACATTTTTGACAAACTTGATTCACTAAAGTATAAGGCTAAAGAAAATATACGGGAGTACATCATGAATGTGTCTCACATTGCTTCAAAACCAATGGCATTAAAGTTTGAGCTGCCTGATGACTTGCTTGCACATGTGGTTTTTTATTTCTCTTCCCATACAATTCGATTAATTTAAGGTCAGTTACAACTGTCAAAAGGAAAAGTGGACTCTTAATAAGCTCATTTCATATTGTGTGTAAGAAAAAGAAAGTCTAAAGCAAGAGAGAACTGGAAGTACTTATTGGACAAGTACCACTAAGGATAAGTTAAAGAATAAAAAAGCTGTATCCGGTTCGGCTAAAAAGAAATAGCAAATTCCTGAGAAGGATAAATCATCTCGCTGTTACTTTTTGTGAAAATCTCGAATACATGAAGAGAGATTATACCAAATATCATGCTTCACATGTATGATCAAGTACACTTCTTATTTTAGTATGTTCTAAAGTTAATTTAGTTTCAGTACCTAGAAACACATTGTGAATAAATTTTGGTGTCATTATTTAAATAAATGTGTCTATGCGGTTTAAATAAATAGCCTAAAGTCAATGGATGCTGAAAGATTCATCTGTATGAAGTGATGGCAAATCAGTTAAAGTTGAGGTTATGAGGACTTTTAGGTATTATTAAAGACTGATTATCTTTGAATTTGAAAGAGGCATTTGCAAACCATCTTTTCGGACAAAATTTGGTTTCTGTTTCTACATTGAACAAATTCGATTACTTTTGTTCAATTGAAAATAGTTAGTTATTCTTTTTTCTTAATTCAAATATTGTGGGTACTAATTATTTATCTAGTTATGATAACTTATATCTATTTAATATGGTTGCTTCTTATAAAGAAACATTGCATGTGATTTCACGTGGTATTTAACATAAATTAACCAATGAGAATTCCACTTCATTATGAGGCAAGCGATTATGTCACATCTCTCAAAAGAGAATAAAAGATCTTGTGTCAAAAGAATTCTTGATCCCTTTAATTTTTCAGATTTAAGTATTTATATTAATCACATTAAGGGAAAACATACAAATATAAGGAGATTGTGTGTCAATAAGACTTCAGACGTCTTATAACTAATTTTTATGGATATCTGTGGGCTATTTTCTTTGGCTTCTTAGAATGGTCAACAGTAATTTATTATGTTCATAAATGAATTTTTCTCACTATAGATATTTATATCTCATCCATGAAAAATCCCAAACACTGGACATGTTGAGGCATATAAGGCTGAAGTTGAAAATCAACTTAGAAAAATAATCAAACATGTCAAATCTAGTCGTAATGTTAAATACTATAGCAGATATGGTGGATCAGGATAACAATGTTCAGGACCTTTTGCTAAAAGCTTTAGAGGAATATGGAATTGTCCTACAGTACACTTTGCTCGGGTCCTTTAGCATGAATGATGTTACTGAGAGACAAAATAGAATGGTAAGGTGTGTAATTGGTCATTTCACCTTACCATAATCTCTCTAGGAGAAAGCACTAAAGACTGTGGCTTAAATTCTCAACAAAGTTCCAAGTAAAGTAACTGTTAAGGGATTATAAATTTTAAAGATCCCATTATTAGGTCAATTTTTGAAAAGAAAAATATCCGATTTTTTGTGGATGCAGAGTTTGCGAGGGAAGATAAAGTTATAAGGTTAAGGATTTTGTCTTGGAGGAAGAACATGTATATATTTCTTTTGTTGCAATTGACAATGATTAGGACTGTGGACAAATTCTTGCTCTAGATCTTGCACAAGAAGCAATTTCAGATCAAGGCAATATTACAAAATCTTTCATACACAATTAAAAGATTGCTTCTAAAGAACAAACTCAACAACCTCAAGAACAAATCCCAATAAGGAAATCCACTAAAAAAATAGAATGGCAATTCAAATAATTCTTTAATTTTTTTTCCAAGGAAATAAAGATGTTATTGTATTGGTGGAATAAGATCTGATTAATCAACTTTTATCATGCAATGCAAAAGCATAATTCTCAAGAGTGGATTGATGCCATGAATAAAGAGATAAAGTTCACAAGTAACAATAATGTTTGGGAACTCATCACACTGCCCGAATGTGCGAAACCCATTAGCTGTAAATAGATATTTAAAATTAAGAGGGATTTGAAGGGTGATGTGAAGAGATATAAGGCTCATTCGTCTTGTTACAAATGGTTTTATTCAAAAGGAAGTCATTAACATTAAAGAGACTTTTCTCCCGTTTGGCCACCATTTTTTGAAATGAAAATGAGTTGAATAGTATTTATTTAAAAAAAAAATAGTGGTTGAAAAAGAAGGAAATGTTTTCAATTTTAGTGTAATATTATTTTACGAAAGATTGTGCGGTTGAAAATAGGAGAGAGAAAAATGAAAAAGAATTTAATGGAGGCCAAACGAGAGCTTTCTCTTCGGTGTTCCTATGAAAGATTATTTTAGGACTATTCTGACACTTGTGACATGTTTTGATCTTAAACTATATTTGATGGTTTACAAATTAAAGAAATCCATTTATGGGCTTAAGCAGGCTTCTCGTCAATGATATCACGAACTTTATTAAATAATTATTCCGTTTTGTTTTAAGATAAATATAGTTGATGATTGTGTATGCCACAAATTCAATAGGAGTAAGCATATTTTCCTAATATAGTATGTCGATCATATATTATTTTCCTACAATGATGTAGGTTTATTGCACGAAATCAAGAAAATTTTGTCATGAAATTTTGAGATGAAAGATCTTGACAACGCTTCTTTTGTATTTAGAATATAGGTACACCGGGATTGTTTTCGGGATATTTTTGAATTATCACAAAAGACCTATGTCAATAAGGTTCTTAAGAGATTTGAAATGCATGTATGTAAATCGGGTGATACCCCTATTACTAAGGAATACAAGTTTAGACTCAATCAATGCCCCAAGGATAAACTTAAAGAAAAATAAATACAGAAAATTTCCTGTTTTTCATTATTGGAATGCTGAGTAGATATTTAAGTAACTCTATGATGGATATTTAGAAAGTAGCCAGTGGGTTATTTAGTATCTATAGAGAGCTAAAGATTACAAGATCACATACAAAAAATAAGATCAATTGGAGATCATTGGATATTCTGATTTTGATCATAGAATATGATTGCGAAATTTTGTTAATGGTATGCATATTTTGGATAGAATTGAAAGATCACTTAAATTATTTGTGACGATAGCAGTCTTTTATTTCAATAGGAACTTAACGATGTCAAAGTTTATAAACATTAAATTCCTAGTTATTAATAAAATAATTTAGAGTGGTCAGATTCTATAAAACATATTAAGACAAACTCCATAATTATGAATCCATTTACTAAGTGGCTGTCATCCAAGGTCTTTCATGAGCTTAATGCTGACGTGGGTGTTGTATTTTTTGATGATATGTCAGTTTAGTAGGAGACTGTGTTCGGATATTGTCTGTTTTAGACACATTTTTTTATCCATGTACATCTGGTCCTCTAATTAAAATTTATGGTTGATCTCATTAAAGAATAAGGTAGGACTAGTTAGAAATATGCATGTTTGGATCACAGTGCATGTAATTTCCATACTACACCTCCACACTTGATCTATGACATTTGATTGTGTTGATATACATTGCCATTAAGGGTTTAGTTATGATATTTCCAACGAAGACCGCTTTAATCCTATATTGATATAATCAACGGACGAGATTCTTTGGAGATGCTTTTAGTTATGGTAGCCAAATTTTGAAGTGATAAGGTTATACATATTTATCAGGTAACATATGTGGCTCAAGCAGGAGATTGTTGGGAAAATTTTAAGTTGTCATGTAAGCCTACATATATAATTAATTGTGTATAAGGTTATCTTAAAGTTAAATTCAAAATTAAAATGATATAATAAAGAATTAAATTGTTGGGCTTCGGTATCTAAATAAAGTATGGGCCGGATGATATGTGTACAGACCAAATTCCTTTAAAATTATATTTTATGATGGGCTTATGGATATATATAGGGCTATGGTCCCCAGTTCATATGCAACTTTTCATTCTTTGTATTATCCCATCTACACAAGAATATAAGAGAAAGTCTATTGAAGATAAGGGTGTCAATTTAGCCCATCGGATCAGGTCTTCATTTTGGGGTGTCACGAGCAATTTAGCGTATCTACACAAACTCGAGCCGAGCTCCATTTTAGGGTGTCAAGGGTAATTTTTGATCCATGACGATCCAACCCTTGAATTAAAAAAAATAGTAAATAAAAAAATAAAAAGGCAGCTAGTTGCTTCCTTTTAACACGCTGCCTGTAAAAGGCAACAAGCAAATATTATTAAAAAAATTGAGTCTGCTCGGCTCGACCTAAGTCGAAAGCTCGGTGGAGCCTATAGTTTTTGTCCATCTTGAAAAAAGCTCACACCATTTACTTGAGCCAAGCCATGAGTTTGGGCTCGCTAGCTTGCTCGACTCGGATCGTTGACATTCCTAATTGAAGAGGAAGCTCCAAAACCCACAATTAAGAAAATATAATCTACAATCAAGAACCAAAAAGAAGAAATTCAAGAATAAAAGATATGGATCAATAACCAAAACCAAGATTAAGAACTCAAGAATCGAAAGAGTCAATATTCAAGATTCTAGAATCTGAATCAAGATTCAGTACTAAAGAAACATTCTCAATTATTAAGGTATGTTTTGTACTTTATACTTCTTTTGATGATTTGATATAGAAGATCTTAGCAACAAAATAATTAGTTTTTTATGTTATTGAGATTTAAAATTTCATAAAATTTCAACAACTCCGACAGTGATGAAGATGTCACATTTATTTTTCTGCAAAAACTAGATATGAAATTAATCTATTTGGTGAAAGTGCATGTGTGTATTCTTATTTTTGTGGTGGTTAGAAGAGGTGGTCATGATGTTGATGTTGATAGGTGGTGGCGATGTCAAATTTGATTGTTTGTGGTGGTATGAGTAATTGTAAAGCTTGTAGTTGGCAAAATGGGGTGACATCGGTGGTGGTGATGGCGAGTTTTGATAGTTTGTATGGCGACGAATGATGGTAGCTGGATGTTGGGACAGATCTTCTCCATTACGATTTTTGACTTGTTTCAGATCTGGTGTTGATTTGTGGTGACGTCATTGGTGATAATGGTGGCAATAGCACTGATAGTAATGTGTTACATAATACAGCGCAATAAAATTTATAGTGTTTCAAATTGTATTGTAAAATATTAAAAGAAAAGAGATTATTTTGAGATTAAAATGTTTAAAACTACATTTGGAATTGACAAACCATTTTAATTGTTTTAAATATAGTAGTATTTATGAATGACTTTAATATCATTACTACTCTACTCATCATGACTTTTGTACTCTTTCTAACTCTAATTTTTCTCTATCAATATAGGGTTTTGGTTATTAATAAAATACACAAGTTGATTGGTTTCTCCATTTTGTTCTCCCATTTTCTCTTTAGTTTATAATATGTTATAAATCTGTTTCTCTCAAAATGAAAGTAAATTAGTTAGAATGTAATAATTTTATAAGTATAATCATCTGTTACGTATACCAAAATTAATTTGGGGACGTGTGAATTTTTCGATGTACATATGCATCATAACAAGGTCGTTTCTCCTTCTCTACTTTTCGTTTGTATGCTTATTAATTTTAATTCATGTTTGTATGTGTAATCTGTTGATGTATTAATTAA
The DNA here is from genome assembly GCF_002742605.1 of Olea europaea var. sylvestris. NCBI lineage: Eukaryota > Viridiplantae > Streptophyta > Magnoliopsida > Lamiales > Oleaceae > Olea > Olea europaea. The sequence continues at coordinate 20,708,875 of NC_036237.1, read as the reverse complement.
TGATTTATTAAGTAATTTCATGCTTTACTATTAATCATGTCTTTTGACTCATACAAAATCAAATATGCCACATATTATTCATGTATTTATTCTGTCTTTTGATCCTAGCACATATTAGTTTTACCTTTAATTTCTATATATGTGAATTTATGTGCATATTTGGTATCTTTTGCATGTTGGTAAAAGATTTAGCCAATAAAAAATTTAGTCACTTTTGTTAACTTCTATATGAATTTTTTCCCCCTAATTTATGATTGATAATTAATTTTTATATATAAATTGATATCCTATTTGTTTGGTAATTAATTTTATATCATGTCCCTGATTAAATATTTTAGATGCTTCTTTATAAATTTTAAATTGATAATCATTCGTGTTGTTGTTTCTGAAGTAGCACAACTTTATAATTAATTTCAAGAATAATATTATTTACTCATGAAAAGCATGAATTATAAATTTCAATATTTCAAAAGAATATTAACATGTTGCTATTGAAGAAGCACAACTCACTGAATATTATATTTTCATAGAAAATATACTTTTGAAGAGTTAATGCTTTCTAAATAATAATTTCTTTTTGCTCCCAAAGTAGTACACTATTATTTATGTTTTAGTTGTATTTTATTTACTTCCGAAAAGTATAATTAAAAATTATGTTTTCATTTCCAAAGAGTAAATTCTTATACAATTTATTATTTTACTATGATTCCATTATTTCAAAAGAATATTGATATTGCTCTTGAAGAACTGATAATAAAATACAACGAGCTCTCGAATTCACATATTTTGAAGATATATCATATCCAATATATGAATTTCTGATTATATGTGAAGGAAGATATACAACTTATGTCATGTGGATATTAATCATTGTATGATTATATAATGTTTAATCATATTTTTCGAAATTAAAAAATTGAATTGTATCTTATATTGACTCAGAAATTCAATTTATTTGGTATGACCAGTTGAACTATCGCTAAATCAATAATAATGTGAAATGATAATTCAAATGGACATTTAATGAAGTCAGAAGATTCTTCATTCCAAAAAATTCATATTTGATGTTTGTTCTCTTTATTGAAAATTGGTCATTGATCATCACTAGCTAAATAGTGATTTGAATTCCTTATTTTTTTAAAACTAATCAAGATGATAAATGGGGTCCTATCATGTTCCGTGTTGACGATCTAAATATTATTTATATCTAATAGATTTAATAAATACATATTAGATGATTGCATGGTGCTTGCAACTTGAAATTTGAGAAATTATTGCTCAAGTTTTAAATTATAAGCATAATTTTCAGATTATATAATCAAAATTGTGTCTTGTTAATGCTAGTGCACATATATCTCAACACTTTAATTAAGTGTTAGTTGAGATATCGATAAATAATTTAACATAATTGCTTATTATTGTCTCTAATTAATATAATTGAGAGCAAAGTACTTCTCATTTTCTATTTAGAGAAAGCTATTATGTATCATGCTAATATCATAGTTTTCCCTATTATAATTGGCTTATGGTTATTGCCTAATTTTTTTATCTAATTATTTTGATAGTGTAGTATATATAAAATTGATCCACGACAATGCATTGAGATGGAAAGTAAAGAATGTTGAGAATAAATGCGTAGTTTGAACCCTTATCCCAAATGTATGATATTTTATAATTTTAGAAAAATGATTGCCAAGTTAATTGAACAATTCTCTCGATATTATGGGAAGGAATTAAGAAGCTGAAAATAATGTGCAAACTATCATTATATAAATCCTCCCAAAAGATAATTTGAACCAAAAGTTCGAAAGATAATTTATTTAGATGTATTTACTGGCCAAATAGATCAATAATATCTCACACACCAGTTTTAAGTGCTCAAACCTGAATTGATGTCATAGGAGAACAATTTGTTAGCATTATATTTGAAATATTTGTGGCACATCTAAAGCATGATGGTATTCGATTTTAATATAAAAAATCTCCAAACGAAAATGGAGCAATTAACAAAGATGATTTTATTAAAGAGGTATATACTTTGATGATTATTTAGATATAACAAATTATAAAACTCAAGAAGAGATTCGATACCTGATATAATGAAAATTGAGACATGTCAATAAGTTATGTCACTATGGAAAAATAAATAGAATAGAAAATAAAAAAGTTGTCGACAGCACTTTTACACTTGATGTACTGCATCATATAGTGATGAATCAAAATAAATGTGTTGAAATATATCGATCGAAGTAATGATTAACCAAATAAAAGGGACACAATCTTAAATTGAATTTATTAGGAAAATCTGGAATTTCTATATCTATAGTCCAAAAACGAAAAAAAGTAAAGTTGTAATATGAAATGTACGACTTATTACAAAATGAATTTCGTGAAAACTTGTATAGATAAATAAATTATCATGTGGTTGATGAAATCATAAATCTTTATTTCATTAGCGTGATAATCCGTGAAATTTGATATGCATGTACTAAATGTGAATATAGACAATTTATTTTGTATAGTTTTCATACTATTCCGAAAGGATTAATATGCCTGAAATAAAATTCAAGTGATATTCTCATGAGGTGAAATAAATATAAGTTGTACTCTTTTTCCATTGATCGAGATTTTCTCCAATTGGATTTCCTAACAAGGTTTTTAATGAGATAATTTTTGTGGCGTATTCAAAATATAATATACTATTTTTCTTTCATTAGGATTTTTCCTAATAAGCTTTTAACGAGGTATATTCTTTGTGTGAAAAATGCTTATAACATATAAGATATTTACCTACAAAATAATACTTTGATATATATATGAGACTCTTGAAGATATCAACAAAAGTAATTTTTTGAATCATCATGTTACTACAATTATCAAAAGTTAATAAAATATCTCTTATAAAGATGGTGTTATTTGAAGACTGTACAAGACAACATGAGATATACTTCATCATAATTGCAATAATGAAGCTATTGACATACAAGAAATTAATATTGAAGATATTGACATACAAGACATAGATAGCTTGACACAAAAATTAAAATAAAAAAGAGGCTCTGTTCTTTTTCCTCCGATCAAGTTTTGTTCCATTGAATTTCTTGACAATGTTTTAATGACGCAACATTTTATTAATTCAAATTATTTTTAATATTTTTTCATTTGTCGATATTTTGTCCCATCAAATTTTTGCCAAATAATATTTTAATGGGATAATTATTGTATAAATAATCATTAAAGGATGAGTATTGTAAATATAGTAGTATTTATGAATGACTTTTAGATCTCATTTGGCTCCCATTATTTGATGTTATAATGTTTGGAATAGTATTTTTTGAAAAATGTGTGATTGAAAAAAAAGGAAATTTTTTTTCGTTTATGTGTAATATTATTTTATTGGAGAGTGTGTGGTTTAAAAGAAGAAAAAGAAAAATGTTTTATATATTTAATGGGCTCAAACGAGGACTTATACCCTTGCAGGCCTAGTCATTTTGGATTTTGGTTCTTAATAAGATACACAAATTTATTGACTTTTCTCTTTTCTTCTCTCTAGTTTATAAGATTATTATATTTGTTAATTGTTCGAAGTATAAAATAAAAATAAAAGTCCTTAAAAGTAACATTAAGACCATCTTCAATAATCTCTTTATTTTAAAAGATCATCATAATATATTGCTATCTTTAAATTTAAAGAATAATTTTCATTTTACACACTATAACAAACTCTTTATTTATTTTTCCCCATTTTCATTAATAAATATGCTTTTAGATGTCAATGGCTAAAAAATAAAATATAGCTCATGTTTGGTAGCGATTAAAATAAGATTTTTAGCAATTTTCGATAAAAATTGATGGAATATGTGGTAGAAAAGTTAATCCTACGAGAATAATTCATGTGAGCATGATAATAATTCTATTACTTTTAAATTACTTTCTTTTGTATACATGTTTGTTTTACTTTTTGTACTTCTAACGCAAAATTTGGTTTCTCTTAAGTTTCACGAGGATTCTTTGAACACGGTTTTGTGGAGTCATCATTTTGTTTAATCAATCAACGTTGATATATCTATATAGGGCTAATAATTTACCAGAAAAAAATTACACTTTTTTTTAAATATATATATATATATATACATCCTAAATTTTTTCTCATTAATCCTTTTATTCCTATAACTATTAGTCCTAAGTGCATACACTTATTTCCCATCAGAGTGCATAGAGAAGCGTGGTGGAAATAGTAATAATAATTGTAATAATTGTAAGTGTGAAAAAGAAAGAGAATGTCAATTAATAGAAGAAGATAATTTAGAAGAATTAGAAGAATTAAATTCTGAAGAAGATAATTTAGATTTTGGAACTATAGAACTAATTGATAATGAAAAGATTTATGATATGTTAATAACAGAACAAGAAATAAAAAATTTAATTTCTAGATTAGAAAAGATGGAAATTATAGGTGAAAATGTTTTAAAATATTGGGAAAAAGACAAAATACTGTGTGAATTAAAAATTAAGAATCCAGAATACATAATTAAAACTAAAAATATAGAAGTAACAAATTTAGATATAGAAGATTTTAAAGCACATATAAAAGAACTCTTGGAATTAGGAGTTATCAGAAAATCAGAAAGTCCTCATAGATCAGCAGCCTTTATAGTTAGAAAACATTCATAAATTGTTAGAGGAAAAATCAGAATGGTTATTAACTACCAAATACTTAATGATAATACTATAGATGATGCTTATAACATACCAGACAAAACAGTGTTAATAAATAAAATACAAGACTGTAAAATCTTTAGCAAATTTGATTTAAAATCAGGATTTTGGCAAGTTAAGATGCACCCAGAAAGTATTAAATGGACAGCTTTTACTTGTCCAGAAGGACATTTTGAATGGCTTGTAATGCCATTGGAATTAAGAATGCACCAAGTATTTTCCAAAGAAAAATAGAAAGTATTTTTAATAGACATAGTAAGTTTGTAATAGTATATATTGATGATATTTTAGTTTTTAGTAAAAATAAACAAGAACATAGAGGACATTTACAAATAGTATTCTCAGAATTTATTAAACATGGTTTAATAATAAGTAAGAAGAAAATGTTTTTATTTAAAGAATTTATAGACTTCTTAGGAGTTAATATAGGAGAAGGTAAAATTAAGTTACAACCCCATATTGCTAAGAAAGCCTTAGAATTCCCAGATAAACTAGAAGATTTAAAACAAATACAAAAATTTCTAGGATTGGTAAATTATGCTAGACCATTTATAAAAGATTTAGGAAAAATAGCAGGACCTTTATATGCAAAGACATCTCCTACATGACAAAGATTTTTTAATCAAGAAGATATAAAATTAGTCCAACAAATAAAAGAAAAAATAAAAACCCTGCCAGAATTAGCTATGCCTTTAGATTCAGAATACTTAATTATAGAAACAGATGGAAGTATGACAGGATGGGGAGCTATTTTAATATGCAAACCCAATAAATATACTGATAAAAGTACAGAAAGAATTTGTAGGTATAATAGTGGAAATTATAAGGAAAAAGGAAATTTAAGTAGCATAGATGCAGAATTATTAACTATAAATTATGTACTAGATAGTTTTGAATTATTTATTATATCCAAGAAAGAAATAACAATAAGAACAGACTGTGTAGCCATAGTTTCTTTTGTTAATAAAATGAAAATAGATTAAAAAAGAAGTAGCAGAAGAAGATGGTTAAATTTTATAGACAGAATCACAAATACAGGAATTAATATAGAATTTGAGCATATTAAAGGTAGTGATAATAAGGCAGCAGATATATTAAGTAGAATAATAATAGATAGAAACTATTAAATTTGTTTAACATGATTTTTTTTATACAGATGACAAGGCCAAGGCCTATAAGACCAGGAATTCCACCAGGGAATTCATTTGCATCAAGACTATTACCACAGACTCCATTTAACCAGAACAGACCAATGTTACAAGACAGACTAAGGTTTGGAAACCAAGAACTAATAGTCTTTCCCAATAGTAATATTTCTTTTAAAATTTTACCGCATATTTCTTTATCTAGAGAAGAGAAATGTATCTTAGACAATTTATGGATTTCTTATAATAAGAATCCAAAAGACCAAAAATATTTTCTTGCATGCATGAATGCATTATCAGAACATTTTAGTCAGAACAAGCAAATGTTTAAATTTTATGTTTTTATTAAAGGAAGAACTCCAGGAATTTTTCATTATTGGTTAGAAGTTTTAGACTGCATTAAAAACTTTCCAGAACCTCTTTACAAAGGTTTTACAAGTTTTCAAGAAGCATTAGATGTTACAAGACAACAGATAGGAATAAATTTTTATTTATCTCCTTCTTTGAAGAACTACTCAGACCCTCCATTAGATTTTTCTCCAAGCAAAGTCCAGAATATTTTCTGCCAACATTGTGAATGTATGCAGAGAAATTTCAAAGTTATCAATGAAGCCAACCAGAACCTTTCATTAGAAAGAACTCAACTTCAAAAGAAAGTGGCCCAATTAGAAAAAGAGATCTTGGATTTAAAAGTCCATTATCCAACAGGTACTATGGAGCCCAAGAAGTCCATAGCTAGTCCAGCCCAAACGGTAGCTGGTAAAGACTTATCAAATCCGTTAAAGGTTGTGGACTTACCAAAAGCCCAACAGACTCAGGGGACTGTTGATTCCTCTACTAAATTAGACAATCAGACTCAGCAGACTGATAAATCTGCTACAGAAAAAGGTAAAGAAATTTGGGATCTCTTAGGACAGCCCAGTGGAAAATTTGATTATTTAGTCAAATATAGTCCACTAGAACATTTTTCCTCAGAACATTTTTCAAATAACCCAGAACTTTCACAAGCCCAAGAATTTCAATCTAGTAAGGGAAAAGAAAAAATGGTAGTCCAAGATAGTCAAGAATGTTTATTTTTTCAAGAATCACAAGATCCTAATCCAGATACCGCCTCTTTAGAAAAGATCTTTGAGAAAATTGAAGAACTCCAAAAACAATCTAAAAAAGATAAAACAGCATACCCCCCCCCCATTTGGTATCACAGCAAAAAAGGAAGTAGTGACTGGGATAGAAAAAAGTATAATTCTTAGAATCTTTAGAAAATTCTTAATTGTTTTATGATTTTTAGAATTTTACTTGTAGATTTAGAAAAAATATTCTATAGTTTTACATTTTATAAAGAAATAGAAGATATTTTTGAATACGGTATAAAATTAATTTCTTTTGAAAAATATAAATCTATAGACTATTTATTTGCTATTTTACAAGTAACTAAAGATTTACATCCAGAATTAAAAGAACAGATTTTAAAACTTCTAACCAAGAATGAAAAATTCCTGGAGTTCTTCATTTAATAATATCATAAAATTTAAACCTTTGCTTGTTCTGACTAAAATGTTCTGACAATGCATTCATGCATGCAAGAAAATATTTTTGGTCTTTTGGATTCTTATTATAAGAAATCCATAAATTATCTAAAATACATTTCTCTTCTCTAGATAAAGAAATATGCTAAAATTATTTATTAATTTAAAGCACACATTTATAACTGCTATTTGTCATTATCGACAAATTTTGCGAGACCTTCGACTATTTCACTTTATAAACCATTTATAATTTTACCAAATAAGGGCTAAATTATGTCTTTCACATGTCCCATCGACTAAATTCATTTTTTTTTTTAATCAAAAAAACTATGTACACCCACCATGATAGATATCAAAGCTTGAAAATATTTTGTGGCTTATAATTCTAAGCCCTTGTTTGATCCTCATTTTGGCAAAAAATAATGCATTTTGAATAGTAAATTAATGGAGAATGTGTGGTTAAAAATTCGAGAAAGTTTTAAATAAGGGCTCAATGGAGAAATTTGTTTTTTTAATCTGATTTAGAATAATTTTGTTCAACATATACATGCGGAGCCCTGAAATGATCTCCATACCCGGAATCCCCGCCACCACATGGGTCAAGAGAAATTTTAGGAACATATTATAATTTGGTTGATGAGATCTGTTGGTCAACCCATAATAGTTGGTCCCAACTAAAGAAAAAAAGGTCACTTGCTCAACTAACCCAATAGAGTTTAGTAGTCTCCCAACTCATATCAATGTCACAAGAATCAGATTTAATTGGTTAGTTCGATCGAAAAATTTAAGAACCAATTTTATTATTTGTTTGGTAGGGATTTTGTTAATTAATTTATTGATCGTTAGAAATAAAGCAGATCTTATCCGTGAGAGAAGAATTCAAAAATGACGGCTGGAATAATGAAATAACGTTCAAGAAATTGATGTTAATTTGATTAAATCTCTACTAAACATGGTCTTAACTCATAAATTTACCTCACATTCATAGGAGTGACATCAACACTGACATATACACTCCGAAATTATTTTTGGTCATTGCAGATAAATAGATTATTATTCTATCAACTTAAATTTTTAATTGGACAATTCAACATAGGTTAATCCATGCTTTAAATTTTAAATTCAAGTTCGATCATGTACAAGTCGAGGATTAAGCTGCGAACCACAAACTGTGTGTACCAAATTTATAAGCCAACTTATAAGTTAGACACCTGAGAAATTTTTAACTTATATAAGCTATGACGGCCATGCTTGGTGGATTTTCAATTCACAATATTTTTAAGTTCCCAACTTATAAAAAATTAACTTTTTTTATAAAATATGTTCATTTTTATACGTCCATAGAGAAAGAATGACGTGAAGATTAAGGCACGCAATAGGTTAGGAATTAAGTAAACCTTAACCAGTGACCATTTGACCATTATCAGAAAAACTAATTCGAGATTCATGCAGCGAACTTTAAGGTAAAGCACGTGATCTGCGGGCCTGCACCAGTCTCACGTGACCAACACTCATATTCTCTAACTGCATTAGACAAACTCATTCCCTCTTCCATGTTCGAACGTGCCTGAATTTATTTCTACCCCAGAAAGGAACACAAGAAGCTATTCACTTTATTCCAAAAGGCATAAAGTTCATAATGTTTATGCCTTTTTAAAGCATAACAATTTTTTGAGACGTTATAATTTTCGTGGGATAAGGATACAATCAACAGTATATTTCTATTCTTAGTGTACCTTAAACGAAATGTAGCCCTTGTTTGAGCCCCATTTTGAGAGGATAAATGAATTTTTGAATAGTGTATTGATGGAAAATGTGTGACTAAAAAAATAAGAAAAAGTTTTGAATTTACGTGTAATATTATTTTATTGAAGAATGCATTGTTGAAATGATGTCAAAATACTGTAGAAGAATTCATTTTTTTCCAAAGAATGATGATCAAACAAGGGCGTAATTAATTCATAGTTTATTTGACGCTCTTGGATAGACTTTGTATTCCATTGTTATATCGTTGCTTACAAACTAGTACTTATTTTTAAATGATATGTCAATGAAATAGAGAGAAACATATATAATCCATTTCATTGAACTTAATACTTAGCCCTTGTTTGGTTTAGTTAAATATTAAGTTTTTAGTAAATTTTGATAAAAGTTGATGAAATGAGTAATGAAAAAATTGAACTTAATACTTAGCTCTTTCAGCAATTTTTGAAAGGAAAAAATGAAAATTGATTATCTATTTTGTAAAATTATTTTTAAATTTAAAGTATGATCATTTTAACCCAAAAAACAAAAACACACGCGTTTTGATTCCATGACAAGCCTCGCGAATCATTACAAGTCGAGCCGTGACAGGCTTGACAATCAAGCGTGTGAGTCGGTTGGTATGACTTGTGAGCTTTTGATGATGAGCCCAACTCGATTCGTGATGTTAAATTTAAAATTCAACTTGACTCGATTAGATTCGGTCCATCACTAGCCAAGATTATTTTCCCAAACCTAAAGCCTACCTTTTTCTTCTGTTGAATTGAGCATATGATATATTATCTATTAGTTGACAGCTCATCTACATGAATTGGACTTAACAGTACCCCAGCTGTGTCCAATTAAGCAATTCGATTTCTCCGCTGCTGGACTCGCTCCCTTCGGCGGCAAGTCATCGGCAGCGCCAAGTGGCTATTCGTTATGTATGAGGAAGCGTAATATACCCGCCAAATTATGCGTGTGTTCTTTGTCCGAAACAAACAGATAAAAACAGACCATACATTCCCCTAAATTCCTAAATTAACCTTGCAAGTTTCCAATAATTTCATACCAATGGAAAGAAAACACACACGAGGAGCAAAATTTTAGATTTTACTTTATTTAATTTTACAAATATTTACAGGGTAAAATTTCTAATTTTTCTGATTTTTTGGGGGCACATCTCTAGCATGGTATTTGATGATACAATTTATTTATTTAAATAAAAATGTAACAAATTACATAGATCTCCCCCACAATATCCCATGAAACTGTTTTTAATAGAAAAATTGACACAACATAAAATTAGTTGAGCTTTTAAGAAAATGTTTTTAGTCCATAATGGCATAACAATTTTGTGCCTTGTGAGGCACGTTACTTGAACATAAAGACGCGACCATTTAATAAAGGAGTTTACGATAAAAAGTTATCTTGTACATACAAGTTCAGTCGATGTCCCTATTTCTTATTTGGTCATCTAGCACTCGAGTTCCCTATATTGTATGTCATTGTCTAAAATATAAATGACCATTTTCACCCTACGCCTCAAGGATATTAGCGTCTAAAGATGGATCTAAAGATGCTTGAGGGGGATTCCCAAGCATGATGCTTGTGTATATGATATTGTTGCACCTATCCATTCTAGTATAACATTTGGGGGTAACATAACAATTATTACAAAACTAAATCTTTCACTTGGTGGTCACTATTGCTAACAATAAATTACGATAATAGAAAAAAAAATAAACAAAGTTTGTGCATAATGATTTTGAAGTCAAATAAATGAATTTTGTGTTGTACAAAGGATTACAAAATTTTATACCAATCAACCTATCGTATGATTATGTTTATAGGCCTGGGCTCGATTAAATTAATGAATTTTTTATTCACATTCTTCAAAAAATACAATTTTAAAAATTATAACACCAAATAGTGGAGGTCAAAAGGGGGCTAAACTTAGTTGATATTAGGATTAAAAAAAATTATAATGTTAAAAACTTTAAAAATATATATATTAATTCATAGAAAATACACAAATTTAGGACACGGAAAATGGTATTAATGATATCAACAGATTTTTCTCCCGCGTTTTCCACTCCCACTCTCTAATTGCATAAATGTGGGCCCGACCAACTCGCACTCGATAAAGCTTCTATCATTTTACTATATTACCCTTCCCTTCCCGCCATATCTCCATAACTACCTCATTAATTACTCCAACAATCAAGCCCATTATTGTAATTACAACTTTCTACAGTTACACATCCAGTTGCAGCCTAACGTGGCAGAGCAAATTTAGCACTCCGTTCATTCTCCTCTCTCTCTCTATAAATATTTTGTGTGTATATGACCATTTAGTGTATATATTGTAATTAAAGTCAATAAACATTCATTTTAAAAATAAAGACCATCCTATATTCTTGCCTTAGTCTCTGTCTATTCTTCCCAGCTCGTTATAGCTCTTAAATGCGGATCAACTTTGAGTCGCATTAGAAGAACAATTCTTGAAACTGTTTTTAATCAATTCTCTTCAGAACCCAAAAAAGAAGAAAATGTTTGACGGGTTGTTGAAAAGCAAATTCTACTCCAAATGGTAAGAACAATTAAAATTTCCCCCTTTTTTAGTTTGTTTTTATCCAATGTTTTTTTTTTCCTGGATTTTTTGGGGGTTAATTTGTTTTTTTTTTTTGTTTTGGGGAATAGCAAATCGGCAATTAAGATGACGAAAACTCGGATCGAGATTATACGCAAGAAGAGAAATGCAATGCAGAAGTATTTGAGGAATGATATTGCTGATCTGCTTAAGAATGGATTAGATAATAATGCCTATGGCAGGGTGAGTGTATTTTCTTGAATATTATTCCATATTTTTATTCACATTCAAGAACTTATGCTTCAGATTTCGTTTCTTGTTTCTCTTTATTGGAGATTACTTGAAACATAAGGATACTGATTGATGACAGCTCTAAAGGTAGAATCACAAATAACTCAATTCGCTGGACGCAAGAAACTTAATTTTTTTCTTGAATTATTGATTTACAGCCGTGTTCTATCTAATCCGGCAAAAGGTTTTGGGAATTGTTCCCTTAGAGCCCTTTTGTTGTAAAAGACTGAATCAGAATGTTTTTAATCATTTGATTGCTACAAATCTCCTTGGCTAATGAAAGACGCGATGTATGAATTCTTGTTATTCTGGGTCCCGGTTGTATAATCTGTAGGATTTGAAATCTCAAATTATGCACTTGTTTGAGCCCCATTTTTGCCAAGAAAATGCATTTTTTAATAGTGTAATGATGTGAAATATGTGGTTGAAAAATAAAGAAAAATTTTAGATTTTCGTGCAATATTATTTTATTGAAGGATGTGAAATGATGTCAAAACACTGTTTAAGAATGTATTTTGTCAAAAAAATGGGGCTCAAACAAGGGCTATATTGGAGCATTTCTTTAACATTTATTTTCTAGAATTCAATTTAAAATTTTGATGCTTGTTTTCTGCATTCGTTAACATTAAGATGTGCATTTGATGTTATTGTTCTGACTCGGTCCCGTTTTTATGTGAAAACAGGCGGAAGGACTTCTGGTTGAGTTGAACAAATCTAGCTGTTACGATTTGATTGAGCAATTTTCAGTTTTTATCTCGAGTCATCTCGCAGCCATGGCTAAACAGAGGTATTAAACACATTCGCCATTTCACTGTAACTGGGGTATATGAAATACATCAAAATATCGTGCATTCACATACAAAAACGTGCGCTAAGAGATTCTGGCCTATAAGACAAACATAATTCAGTCATGTTCATTGGGTTGGGGGTGGAGTTGTGGCATTGTGCCACTGCCTTGAAGTTCTTAAAGATAATTACTCTTACGCCACGGTTCTCTACATATGTAATTCTTCCTTCCATGAATATATTCTCCAGCTTTTTCCCATCATTTTATCAGTTGGGACATGTTAATATTGACGATATAGATTATATATCTCTGTGTTTGAAATTTGTGTTTTTTTCCCCTTTATTGTACGGTGGACTTTGTGTGAATGCTAATTCATCTGCCCTAATATTTCTTATTCACAGGGAATGTCCCGAAGAGTGCAGGGAAGCTGTATCGTCTTTGATGCAAGCAGCAGCAAGATTCGCTGACCTGCCGGAATTGAGGGAGCTGAGAACTGTCTTTTCTGAGAGATACGAGAATTCTCTGGATGTTTACGTCAATAAAGAGGTACTCGTTCTTCCATGTATGAATGTTGTTGAATTGGATATTTATATTCCTTTCTTTTCCTTAGAAACTAAACATTTGATTTCTTATATATAGTTTGTTGAGATGTTGAAGTTATCTCTTCCATCAATGGATATGAAGCTTCAATTAATGCAAGATATAGCAGTACATTCAGGCTTAACATGGAATTCAGAAGCTTTGAAAAATAAGCTTTATAATGTGGCTGCCTCTATCCAAGTAAGGCCCTCTATAACCGCATAAACCTCCATTTTTAGTTTACTTATTGTCAATGAAAAGAAGAAAGAGATCAAAAATGGAAAATCTAGGTTCTTTATTCAACTTCAAAGATGAGGATCACGTCGTATTTCAATGTATGTTCTGTCACACGATCCTTCTTTCTAAACAATGTTGAAGAAGTTTGGTATAATCTGATATTTAGACATTTTTTCTTGGTCATGGGGAACATGTACATTACCATTTTATTGGATTTGTGATGCTTTGAGCTCTAGCATGCCCCGCGCATCTCATTACACAATATTTTTTGACACTAAATGATATTTTCTTGGCTAAATGTGTGATTTATTTGCAGGATTTCACCAAGGAAACCAATGGTAGTGATTACAGTCTTCACAACGGGGTGAATGGTTCAGTTCAAAATAAAGGCTGCAGGGACATTGAGAACCCGAGAGAATGTACTGCTCCCGAGAGGAAAGATGTCCGTTCATCTTATGGAGAAAAGGAAGCTACGAAAGAGGAACACAGATTACCTAGGAGAAAGGAAAATGCCGGGCCTCAAAAAGACAACATAGTTCGTCCACCAGTTGTTACACCTCCTATTGGAAGAAACGAGGTGCGAAATCAACCAGGTACCCTGAGAAGTACTTATGAGGAAAAAGTCGAGAATGAAAAGCCTGTTAACTTTAAATCGATTGCTCCTCCTTATACCAAATCGGAAAATGACAACGAAAAGATTAGCGACACTGATGATTCAGTTGGTGATGCTAAGCCGAAGCCAAGATCCGTCAGGAGTAGACAAATTAAAAAACTGCCATCGGCTCTTGAAAATGTTGGTGGTTCCGAAAGTAACAACAGTGTAAATCAAGACAAAGCAGCCCATGGACAAAGAATTCTAAAGTTCTTAGACAAGGGTGACCAACGAGACAACGAAGAAAGAGCGATGGACAAGCTTTTATTTCACTACAGTCGGAAAAAGACACCTCACGACATGGACGATTCAGCCTCAGCTCATAAGCCGCCCCGTCAGCTTGCTGCCACGGAAAAAAGCAAATCATCTAAACATGGAAACAGAGATGCTCCAAACAGAATGTCTTCGCTTCCTGTAGAATTAACAACTTCAACCAAGATTCCAAAAAGACACGTCCGGGCCACGTCCCTCCAGCCTGAAATACTGAGTGCAAACGGGCACGTGCACCCTAAGTTGCCGGACTATGATGATTTTGTTGCCAGACTTGCAGCTTTTAGAGGAAATTGATGCAGTAGAAACACAAAAAGAGTCTCCATTCTCATTTTATGGTACATTTTTTTCTATTCGATTTAAAGCATGGTTTATACTTATAAGAGGTGACATCAGTAGGAAGTACACTAGTTATAGAGTAATCTTCGTTTACTTTTGATTGTACTATAAACCATTTGTTCTGTAGGCCAGTGTAACCATTCAGAAAGTCATATTCTTTTCATTTTTTCCATTTCTACATAAATGATTTCACAGAAACAATACAGAACACTCACACTAGACCCACCACTCATATGGGAGTGGATCCCACATGAATAAAATAGTGCCAAAAAAAAAAAAAACCACTCCTTCCTGCTGTGTGTGTTCTCTGTACACACAATGGGGTTCCATTCTTTTTGGGGAAATACATCCAAACAGCCTAAATAAAAGGAAGGTTTTTAAAAATAGACTAAGAAATGAAAACATTTGAAAAATAGTCTTCAAACAATCATCTTTCCAAAAATACCCCTTATAGAAAAATTGCAATCAAAGCCACTACAATGTATAAAAACCTTCAAATATGTCCTCAAGAAAATATAGACCAAAAATCTTTAATTAATTTAAACCCAAATATTATAGAAAATTTTATTGATCTAAGAAATGCAACAGAAAGTGAATTAAATTATTTAGAAGAAAAACTGAAAAGATTCTTTACAAAATATTTAGATCCAAAATTAAAAAATAAAAACGTTCCTATAGATAATAATACAATCAAAACAGAAAATGATATATATAAATTAATTCTTAATTTGAGAAGAAGAATTAAAGAATTAAATAAAATCATTAAAGAAAAAGTATTAATAAAAAATAGTGAATTTTATAAATTTTATTGTAACATTTTAGATACTTATAAAGATTTTAATACTTATAAAGATTTTAATTGGCTCAAAAATATTAATCCCTCCGCTGCACACTCTGGTATAAATGGTATCCGAGCATGCATGATTATGTATCCGGGTGGAACTCTATAGGGAAAAGCAGTAATTACTAACTCTCCGCCCCCGGTTTGAGTTACGCCTGGGCAGAACCCATGGCAACTCAAGGACTCAGATAGGTATCACTATACTACTGTCAAGACAGGGCCGCTTCCGTAAATCCGGACGGTAGTGAGTGTGATCTGCGCACTCTGGTATAAATGGTAGCAGAGCCATGTTACGAACCAAAAATTATGATGAATATAGTAGAAGAAGAAAATATAATTGAAGAATTTTTGAAAAAAGTTGAAAAATATAAAAAACCTAGTTATCCTTATTTGCCTAAAAACACCACAAATGAAAATTTTGGAGATATACATAAAAGATTAGAAAATCTAGAACATAATCTACAAGTAGGAAACGCTCTTTTAGATAAAAGTCTTAAGGGAAAAGATAAGATTATAATTAATCCACCTCAAGATTATAGGATAACACAAAAAGAAAATAATAAAGGAAAAAAATGAAGAAAAACAATATATGATAACAGATGTAGAAGAAATAGAACAAAACTTTTTAGAATTTACAGGAGAAGAGTACGAAGAATATAAAAAACAGTTAGAAGAATTAACTAAAAAATGGAAAATATAAAGATGAATACTAATCCATCTTCAAATCAGAATATAAAAGTAGAATTTAGTAGTGATGAAGAACAAGATTATCCTTATGGTACTACAATACCACTTAAGGATGATATTAACCAATATAGAAAAACACAGAAAAGATACACTGGAAATGTAAGAAAACAATCCATAAAAGAAATAAATCCAATGAAGTCCTATAATGAACTAATCCACACAACAGGAGTTTGGTTAGATTTAGACTGTGTAGATAAAAATAAGGCTATTGAAACATGTATGAAAAGTACAGATTTAGCAATACAATTTAATAAATGGGAAACATATATAACTTTTGGATTTATAGAACATACATTCAGAGAAATTGTTTCTGAATGGTGGAGCAAATTACCAGAAACTATTAAAGGAAGCATAAAATATGGAACAAATAGAACTGAGGTATTAGATAATAGAAATACTCTAAATGAACAAAATATACAGGAGATATTAAAAAGATTTGAAAAAATCTTAAGAACAGAATTCTTAGGAGATATGTATACTTCTAATGAAAAAGAAAGAAAACAGGATGAATATAATCAAGGAATGATAGCAATGGAAAATCTAAAGATATGTGATATGTGTGAATTAGAAAGATATACTTGTAAATTTGAAGAATTATACTATATACTTAATTAAGGAGATTATCAAGAAAATAAACTTATATTAAGATTTTATTTTACAAAGTTACCATTCCCATGGGAAATTAAGCTATTAAAAGAATATGAGAAATTATTTCCTCTAGGAGAAGAGGAAGGAGTTAAAATAGATAGTCTTGGAAGTAGAATTGAATTTACAAGAAGAATGATAGGTATGTGGTGTAGAGAAGCACTAGAAAATAAGAAGGCTTATAAAATAAGAAAGAATTTATTATGTTATTATAAAGATAATGGCCAAATTGAACAATTTGGATGCCATAAGAAGAAATATAAACCATATAAGAAATATAAAAGAAAATTCAAAAATTATAAAAAAATTTCATAAAAGGAATTTTAAACCATATAAAAAATATTTCAAGAAAAGAAATTGGAATAAGAAATTTAAACCAAGAAACATTAAAAAATGTAGATGTTTTATTTGTAATGAAGAAGGACACATTGCCCCTCAATGTCCTAAAAAGAAAGATAGACAAAATATAAAAACTCTTAGGATTTATGAAAAATTTCAAGAAGATAGTGACATAGAACCAATTGAATATTTTGAAGATTTAAGTAGTGAATGCAGTAGCATTTATGAATTAGATACCTCCTCATCAGAAGAAGATTATGATGAGATAGTATATATGAATCAGGAGATACAACAATCAGAAATAGAAATTGAAACAACTGAAGAAGTCTAAGATTCTATAGAAGGTATTAATCAGGAAATTACTTTTGATATTAAAAAATATGCAGGAATCACTAAAAAGATATTAGATCTACAGGAAAAAGATGTATTCCATCAAGGATTCTTAGGATATCAAGAATTTTTAGGAATTTTACTAAGAGTAAATAAAACAATTGTAAGTATGAATTATAAAGAAATGTCTATCAATATAGAAGATACTATAGGAAAAGCAATAATTCCTATAATTACAAAAGAATGGGTAAAACAAAAATTATCCAAAATTCCAGAAAATGTAAGAAATAAATTGAAATGTATTG
>NC_036237.1:20683639-20684360 GCF_002742605.1 Olea europaea var. sylvestris | reverse complement strand
CTCTCTCTCTCTCTCTCTCCCCCATTTTCCGCCAAATCAGAATCAAACCCTCCTCCCTCATCAAACTCATTTCCTCCCCAAACCTTTAACCTTCGGCAAACGCTCCTCCCTTATCAAACTCATTTCCTCCCCTATTTTCTCCCAAATTGTGAATTGCTCAACGATAACAAGGTTTGATTTTCGATTCAGTAGCAGAAAAAATTCGTAGAGAAAAATCTGACTGAATTCTGAGAAAATAGGCTCAAATGGCATCGTCGATGGTGATGGCGTCAATATCACCTCCCAATCCAGATCTGCCACCTCAAACTTCACCTTCTTCTTCTTTACTGTCAGTTACGATCAGACTCAGAATTTTGGGTCTATGAGTATGGAGGAAATATTGAAGAATATTTATTCTGATTACGATTCGTTTGTCGTGGAGAATAATGGCATCGGAGTTGGCGATGCTGTTGTGGACGCCAGTGATGCTGGTGGAGGAATGAGAAATGGTTGTGGGGACGGGGATGGGAATAGGACGATGGATGAGGTGTGGAGAGAGATTGTAATTGGAGGTGGAAGTGGGGGTGCGGTTGGGGAGCCGGCGATGACTTTGAAGGATTTTTTTACAAAGGCAGGGCGGTGAGTGAGGAGGATGTAAGGATTCTGATGGTGGCGATGGAATATGTCCTCCTGTTCCTCCTGCAATTGCAGCATTTAGTGTGGATGCGACGATGAATTCTGT
>NC_036237.1:20631519-20682921 GCF_002742605.1 Olea europaea var. sylvestris | reverse complement strand
AGTTAATTGTTCTAATGGTTACTGAATTTAGGTCTATGTCTTTGATTGATTACTGAAGTTTAAAATGTCGAATTTTGGTCACTGAACTTGGGTCAATATCTTCGATTACTTACTGAACTTAAGTCAATGTTTTAAATTGCTCATTGAAATTTAAAATGTCAAAGTTTGGCCACTGAACTTTGAAATATGTCATACGTTACTCACTAACATAACTGTTGAACTTTAACAAAATATAGAATTTATAGTGAGTAATGTACAACATTTTTCAAAGTTTAATGAGTAATGTACAATATTTTTCAAAGTTCAGTGATTATTATTATCATTATTGTCAAATTTTAATTTTTGTCTTGGGCCCAGGGCCTCAAACGCAATATGAGCTCCAAAATAGAAAAGATGAAGGATTTGGGCTTGAACTATATTACTTACACCCCTTGAATAACACAAAATAGAAAAAGGGTTTCTTTCAATTTTACTTATCGTCCCTTTTGCGCTTCCCAGTTCCCAAAAGACGCCTCTCTCTTTTTCGCCAAGTGAATCACTGAATTTGATGAAAAGTCCAAGCATTCGTCCAAGAAAAAGGTATATTTATCTTTAGCTTTTAATGGGCTCCCTTGTTTTTAGCCTAAAAATGGAGAACAGAAAACTATGTTTTAGTTTATTGTGATTTCACTTTGATTTAGTTGGTATTTAAATTTATAGTAAATATATTTAGTTTATTTTAGATTTATTGTTAGTAAGATATAAATATATATTGAATTCAATGAATTAATGGCGTAAAAATAGACAGACAAAGAAATATATGGCAAAACCAGCGGTTTAAAACTGGATCGAACTGTTAGGTTTAGGTTTGAGTTTTTTTCAAACCGTTTAAAATGGTTTGGTTTAGGTTTGAGTTTTTCTCTAACCGGTTTAAACGATTTGATTTGAAAATCAGTCAAAAATTGATAAAATCGAACCGCTTACACCCCTAGTTTAGGGAGAAAACAAGACATTTTATCCTTGCTAATATTTACATACATTAATTCATAGCTTCACACAAGGCATTCACACTATTATGTCTGTCTATATTTACAGGTTTCAAATATTGGAACTAGATTTTGAAGCTTCACTCTTATGGAACCTCCATAAGAACCGATAATCCTTTGCCTCACAACCCAATTTCATAGCTTGACAAAAAGGCATTCGCACTACTTTTTCCATTGCCTGCCCACTCAATTTTCACCCAACAATTAAAACCATTCCACGATAGAGAACAAGCATCAACGTAAGAGGCCTGCAGCTGCGAGTATGAGAACGGCATCGGCATGGAATATTGCCTTTGAGGAGGTGGCGGAACCTCAGGTGCATAATCTGCGATACAACTACAAGTATGCATCGGTGTTAGTCTCTTTCCTTTTGTTTGATTCGATCTTACCTACATGTACACTGTAATGAATATTACGTAATGTATAACATGAAGTGAAATAAAGCATAAATCATCACCAGAAATTTACGTAGTTTTTTGGTTTTCTTGAATTTAACAAATGAATCAACTACGATGTCCGAAAATAATCAACCAAAATGCAATAGTAAAACTGCTTAAGGAATGTATTTTTATGTTTTATAGTTCATAAATTATTTCCCCATTCCAGGATGAGTAACTTGAAAATAACTCGTACACAAACACATTTCCACTACTGGTAGCTCTCGACAATAAGTATATTTTATGTCTTTTATTCCATTTCTTTTCAATTGTTCTATACATTGTTGAATGTTAAAAAAACATTGATTCTTTTGTGCAATGTCAAAATAGAGTTTTCTATCTCTACTCCCTCCTTGTAGGGTGCTTTCCATCTTGGATGTAAATATTAGTGTAAAACTGTTGGAAAAATTGGTTTAATTAGTTTGTTTGACCAACTTTTGACCAATTAATTTAGTGGGCCCTGTTAATTGGAAATAAGATTTCTTTGTCCAAATGTGTTCTACTCCATGAGTAGATTAATATGGTATATTTATTTTCTCAAAATCAATTTAGAGTGAATGAGATATTAAGGTCACTTGATGTTGAAATAAAATAGGTGGGAAATTGAAAAATACCAATCCCACATAGGAAAACTAGAAGAATATAAACCACCTTATATAGCTCAAGTTTGGGACTTGGGTTTGGGCCCCAAGGGGTACCAATAGTTTTTGAATGGGAGATAACCTACATGCTAGTAGGTTAAGCCAAAGCACGTGCGCGCCGCCGTCCGACCGGCCGGCACGGTCTTGGGCTTGGCTTGGCTATTTTTTGGTAAAATAACATTTAATTATATTATTTTATTATTATAATAATAATATATTTTATGTTATTAATTTCTTCTTCGCCGAATTTTCTGTGAGTGACACGTGGTACGGTGCTTCTAGAATTTAGGGGGTTCTGACGGTTGACTGTCCAAGTGACGGTTGACTGTCCAAAGTGGCGGTTGACTATCCAAACCGTTTGTGTCTTTTGGACACAACTTTTCGGCAGTTGTGTCTGTTGGGACACAGCCTTTCAACATCTATAAATAGGCCCCCATACCCCGATTTTTATTCATTCCAAAATTCAGAATTGATTTTCTACTCTCCCAAAATTATCCCTTTGTCCCTGCATAATTTTTGTTCTTATAATTTAGTCCTCGAAAATTACTTTTCGTGCATTTTACTCATCCAGTGTGTGGAGAGATCTAAACTTTACGGGTTCGTCGGGTCTTGTAATTTGGAGTACCACTATTACAAGACGTGGTCGTTGTATCTTGGGAAACGAGTGCTGCAATACCGTTAGTACCAGTGCGGGGCATTATCATTTTAAGGAAAAAGAGTCGAACTCTTACCTCGACCGTTCAAAACCATACAAACGCCATTACTCTGCCCAAATATAAATTACGGTAACACTATTATTTGCTATTATTTTCCAACAATCTTAAAACGATAATGGCAAGTAGTAGTACGTCTATTGTACTCCCTAGTACGTCTGTCGTACCTCCTAACAATGCTCATGGGGAGAAATCGGAAAAATTCACGGGAGTGGATTTTAAGAGATGGCAACAGAAAATGTTGTTCTATCTCACGACTCTGAATTTGGTCAAAATCTTGAAAGAGGATGCTCCAACTGTTGAGGAGAATGAAACAGATTCTCAAAAAGGAGCAGCATTTGATGCTTGGAGTCATAGTGACTTCTTGTACATAAATTACATCCTCAATTGCCTTGACAACATACTATACAACGTATACTGTTCCGTCAAAATGACTAAATTACTATGGGAGTCATTGGAAAAGAAGTACAAAACAGAAGATGCCGGAATGAAGAAATTTGTTGTAGGCAAATTCCTAGACTTCAAAATGGTAGATTCTAAAACAGTAATGACTCAAGTCCAAGAGATACAACTTATCTTGCACGATATACATGCAGAAGGCATGAAGCTCTGTGAACCATTTCATGTAGCTGCAATTATCGAAAAATTACCGCCAATGTGAAAAGATTTCAAGAACTACCTGAAACATAAACGCAAGGAAATGAGACTTGAAGATTTGATTGTTAAATTAAGAATTGAGGAAGACAATCGAAATGCTGAAAAGAAGTCTGGAAAGCAGCAAATGGAGGCTAAAATCAACTTGGTGGAGTCAAATACTAGCAAGAAAATGAAGCACCTGAATAATAGCAAGCAAAAGAGTAAGGCCAAGAAATTCAAAGGAGATTGNAATACATTACGAAGATTAGTAAGTTTAGATTTATTACCTTCAATGTCCTTTGATCAAAATCATCGATGCGAAACATGTGTAGAAGCTAAATTAGCAAACACCGTTTCATTCAGTTGAAAGGAACTCGAATCCTCTAGAACTAATTCACTGTGATATTTGTGATTCAAAGTTTGTGCAAACTAGAGGAGGTAAAAAGTATTTTATTACTTTTATAGATGATTGCACAAGGTATTGTTATGTCTTTTTGTTAAGGAGTAAAGACGAGACTTTAGAAGCATTTAAACAGTACAAGAATGAGGTTGAGAATCAACTAAGCAAACGAATAACAATTGTTCGTAGTGATAGAGGTGGGGAATATGGAGCACCGTTTGATGAATTTTGTTCAGATTCTGGGACTATTCATCAAACTACAGCTCCTTATTCACCTCAATCAAACGGTATTGCGGAACGCAAAAATCGCACTCTAAAAGAGATGATGAACGCTATGTTGGTTAGTTCTGGTTTACCACAGAATTTGTGGGGGGAAACAATTCTCTCAGCTAACCACATTTTAAATAAAGTACCACACAAAGGTAGGAACGAAACTCCTTATGAGGTATGGAAAGGTCATAAACCTTCGTACAAATACTTAAAAGTGTAGGGGTGTTTGGCTAAGGTACAAATACCAAAGCCTAAACAAATTAAAATAGGGCCTAAAACTATCGATTGCATATTCATTGGATATGCTAATAACAGTAGTGCTTATCGGTTCCTCGTACATAAGTCTGACATTCCGAATATACATGAAAATATTATCATTGAATCTAGGAATGCTGTATTTTTTGAGGACAAGTTTCCTTGTAAAGATAGGAAAGAAATAAGCCCGCAAAAACGAACTTATGATTCTGCAATTAGTAATCCTCAAAGTGATGAAAAACCAAGACGCAGCAAAAGAACCAAAACATCTACATCTTTTGGTCCAGATTTTTTAACTTATATGTTAGAAAATGAGCCTAGGACATTCAATGAAGCAATGTCTAGTCCAGAAACTCCATTCTGGAAAGAGGCTATTAATAGTGAAATTGATTCTATTATGCAGAATCATACCTGGGAATTGGTAGATCTCCCACCTGGTAATAAACCATTATGTTGTAAATGGATTTTCAAAAGAAAATTAAAGACTGATGGATCAATTGATAAATACAAGGCCAGATTGGTAGCTAAAGGATTCAAACAAAGGGAAGGCCTTGATTTTTTCGATACATACTCACCTGTGACAAGGATAACATCAATTAGAGTATTAATTGCAATTGCAGCATTGCATAATTTGGAAATTCATCAGATGGACGTCAAAACAGCTTTCTTAAATTGTGAGCTAGAAGAAGAAATTTACATGGAACAACCCGAAGGGTTCATCGCTCTTGGACAGGAAAAAAAGGTGTGTAGACTCGTCAAGTCATTACATGGACTAAAACAAGCGCCAAAACAATGGCATGCAAAATTTGACAAAACTATGTTGTCAAATGGTTTTAAGATTAACGAATTTGATAAATGTGTTTATATTAAAACCACACCTAATGCATATGTAATTGTATGTCTATACGTTGATGACATGCTAATTGTGGGTAGTAGTTATGATATGATAACAAATACCAAAAAAATGTTGACAAAACATTTTGACATGAAAGATATGGGTATTGCAGATGTAATATTAGGAATTAAAATTCTTAAAACATCTGAGGGACTTGTAATGTCTCAATCTCACTATATTGAGATTGTACTTAAAAGGTTTAATATGTATGATGAAAGTCCAGTTAAAACACCAATAGATTTAAGTCTACATTTGGCCAAACATAAAGGTTAACCCGTATCTCAATTAGAATACTCTCGGATAATAGGCAGTCTAATGTATATTACAAACTGCACTCGTCCGGATATTGCATATGTAGTAAACAAACTTAGTAGATATATAAGTAACCCAAATAATGACCATTGGAAAGCACTGGTAAGGGTTCTAAGATATCTACGATACACCTCAAATGTTGGATTACATTATACGAGATATCCAACTGTATTAGAAGGATACAGTGATGCTAATTGGATATCAGATACAAAAGACTCAAAATCCACTAGTGGGTATGTTTTTACCATTGGTGGTGCGGCTGTATCTTGGAAATCCTCTAAACAAACATGTATAGCTCGATCCACAATGAAATCTAAATTCATAGCTTTAGATAAAGTTGGAGAGGAAGTAGAATGGCTTCGAAATTTTTTAGAGGATATTCCATGTTGGCCTAAGCCTGTGCATGCAATTAGTATACATTGTGATAGTCAGTCGGCTATTGGTAAAGCACAAAGTAGTATGTATAATGGTAAGTCTCGACATATACGTCAAAGACATAATACAGTTAAGCAGTTGATCTCAAATGGTATTATTTCCATAGATTATGTAAAGTCTAGAGAAAATCTGGCAGATCCGCTTACCAAAG
The DNA here is from genome assembly GCF_002742605.1 of Olea europaea var. sylvestris. Classification (NCBI taxonomy): domain Eukaryota; kingdom Viridiplantae; phylum Streptophyta; class Magnoliopsida; order Lamiales; family Oleaceae; genus Olea; species Olea europaea. The sequence continues at coordinate 20,676,751 of NC_036237.1, read as the reverse complement.
GCTTACCAAGAGATCAAGTATACTGCCTATCAAGGGGAATGGGCTTAAAGCCTACTACATAAGAATCTTTGTAATGGTAATCCAACCTTGCTGACTGGAGATCCCAAAATCTTGGTTCAATGGGACAACTAAGTTATGAAAATTCAATAAGCACTTCGGAGTTAACTCCTACCCATTCCTATGATAAGGAAGTGCTATCTGTAGAAAGTTTTAGGTTAAATTATACTTTTAATGATTCCTATATTTTGGACTGCCTAAGTGGAGTACGGCAGGTACTCTTAATAGGAGATCACCTATACAAGTGTGAAGTGTGGTCGCTTCTATGAAAATGTTTCAAAGGCTTGAATTCTCTAAAGCACTTATGAAATCCAAGAGTTCTTCAAGGCCAAAATGAACACAACAGTGAGAACTCGAAAATGTTAGGAAGGTTATTGTGTTGATACTATTGTCTTGGTTTACAAAAACGACTGACAGTTCAAGACACCGCGTTCACTGATTAGCCAAGTAAATCCGATAGTATTCTACTACAGAAGGTTCAAACCCATAAGGTACCTATCTAGATGCGATAACATTCCGCCTGATCTCTCTATAGGGTTTGCATAGTCTACTGCATTAATTTCCATTCATGTGGGGGATTGTTGGAAAAATTAGTTTAATTAGTTTGTTTGACCAACTTTTGACCAATTAATTTACCGGTCCCGTTAATCGGAAATAAGATTTCTTTGGCCAAATGTGTTCTACTCCATGAGTAGATTAATATGGTATATTTATTTTCTCAAAACCAATTTATGGTGAATGAGAAATTAAGGCCAAAAGATGCTCACTTGATGTTGAAATAAAATAGGTGGGAAATTGGAAAATATCAATCCCACATAGGAAAACTAGAAGAATATAAACCACCTTATATAGCTCAAGTTTGGGACTTAGGTTTGGGCCACAAGGGATACCAATAGTCTTTGAAGGGAAGAAAACCTACATGCTAGTAGGTTAAGCCAAAATCCACACGCGCGCGCCGCTGCCGCTGTCCATCCGACCGACCTGCTCGGCTCGGCAAGGCACAGTCACGGGTCGTGGGTCGTGGGTGAATGAGAAATTAAGGCCAAAAGATGCCCACTTGATGTTGAAATAAAATAGGTGGAAAATTGGAAAATACCAATCCCACATAGGAAAACTAGAAGAATATAAACCACCTTATATAGCTTAAGTTTGGGACTTGGGTTTGGGCCCCAAAGAGTATCAATAGTCTTTGAAGGGGAGAGAACCTACATGCTAGTAGGTTAAGCCAACGCCCACACGCGCGCGCCGTCGCCGCCGTCCGTCCGACCGGCCGGCACGGTCACGGTCTTGGGCCAAGCTGATATATATTTTTTGGTAAAATAACATTTAATTATATTATTTTATTATTATAATAATAATATATTTTATGTTATTAATTTTTTCTTCCCCGAATTTTCTGTGAGTGACACGTGGTATGATGCTTCTAGAATTTAGCGGGTTCTAGCGGTTGACTGTCCAAGTGGCTGTTGACTGTCCAAAGTGGCGGTTGACTGTCCAAACCGTTTGTGTCTTTTGGACACAATTTTTCAGCAGTTGTGTCTGTTGGGACACAACCTTTCAACATCTATAAATAGGCCTCCATACCCCGATTTTTATTCATTCCAAAATTCAGAATTGATTTTCTACTCTCCCGAAATTATCCCTTTGTCCCTGCATAATTTCTGTTCTTATAATTCAGTCCTCGAAAATTACTTTTCGTGCATTTCACTCATCCAGTGTGTGGAGAAATCTAAACTTTACGGGTTCGTCGGGTCTTGTAATTTGGAGTACTACTATTACAAGACGAGGTCGTTGTATCTTGGGAAACGAGTGCTGCAATACCATTAGTACCAGTGCGGGGCATTATCATTTTAAAGAGAAAGAGTCGAACTCTTGCCTTAACCGTTCAAAACCATCCAAACGTCGTTACTCTGCCCAAATATAAATTACGATAACACTATTATTTGCTATTATTTTCCAACAAAAACAACTTTCCACACTACTGGTAGGGTGCTTTCCAATCTTAGATGTAAAGATGAAATTAGAGTCTTCTATCCCTGCTTCCTCTTCCAACACATAGAATAATGTCAAAAATCTTACCCCCCCCCCCAAGTTTGTCTACAAATTATCAAGCTTTCTATCAAACAGACCCAAAGCCTGCCCCAGTACAAATCATGAAGAGTTCACAAGCTGAACTACAAGAAATGTCAATCAAAGTAAGCTGCATTTTCCCCACGATTGAGCACCACCGCTTTCTCTCTCTCTCTCTAAACCCTCTCTTATCTCTGCCTCCAATACTGCACCGCCACCACCTCCTCCTCTCTTCCTCCACACCCACCCTCATAACCAGCAATGTTTAACATTCTATAAATACAGGTCAATTTACTGGTAACTAAAATTTCAGCTCAAATTAAACAACAAAATTCCAACAAAAATTCATACATTCTTGCGTAATGACCTTGGTTCGAAGATAGAGAAGATGGACTGGAGCAATCGCGTTCAAAACAAGCAACCTAACCGATAGTGGCGTTTCTCCCACTTCGTGTTTTTGTCGCCCAAAGAATAAGGCCCCGTTTGGCCCCCATTTTTGGGAAATAAAAATGGATGAAATAGTGTTATTTTGAAAAATGAGTGGTTCAAAGAAAGAGAAAAGTTTTCGATTTATATGTAATATTATTTATGAAAAATTGTGTGGTTGAAAATAGAAGAGAGAAAAATATAATGTAATTTAATGAGAACCAAACGGGAGTTAACTTTTCTGCCACAAAGCTTTATGTGGCAATAGAATTCTTTAAAGAGAGAAGCTAAAATGACAGGGCCTTTGTACAGGCCATGTCTATTTAGCATTTTTCTTCTTTAAATGGGTTAAGCTTTATTGTCAAAATCTCAGTTGTCCAATGCTTTTTAGTCTCAGTTGTACACGTCTCTTTGTCAATCACTTTTGTCAAGCTACTTTGTACAAGTAGCATTATTATTATTTTAAATTATAATGAGAGGAATAGTAATTTTTTGAAGGATGTGTGGTTAAAAAAGAAGAAAAAGTTTTTTATATTTACGTATAATATTATTTTATTGAAAATTTTGTAGTTAATAAGAAGAAAGAGATAAATAAATTTTAATTTAATGGAGGCCAAACAAGAGCTTTAAGAGTGGGTTTGATTCTCCAAATTTGGAGAGTCATGCTCACTCTCTATAATCAGATGCATTCAAAATATATCAATTTTCAATGTAAGAAAATAATATAATATTCTAGAGAGAAGCTAGTTAAATTAATAGATAAAAATAATAATAAATATTTTTTGGAGTAGTAAAATTTAGTGTTAAATATAAAAAGTCTATTGAAGTACGTCAAAATTTTTACTCTCTGAATTTATAGATGCTCTATAGATTATAGAATATGCTCTTAAAATATAGAGAGTCTCTTATAGATGTTCTAATGGATAAAACTTTACATTATTCATTCATTTTCAGTACGAAGGAGTACTATTCTTGGAGATAAATTCCTAAATAAGTCAATTTCGCTACATGTATCTTGATTTTGTCGAATGTTCTATTTGAATCTACTTTACTCGGCTTAGAACTAATTAATTAAATATAAGAAGTTATGATCCATTCATTTTTTTCTTTTTAGAGGACCAGTCTCATGCCCGAGCAATGCACGAGCTGTGTTTTTTTTTAAAGTAATGTTAGTGTATGGCAAAATGAAAAATGCAAGGTCCTGCTTTTGAAATGGAACATGAGATATTCATAATAAAACAATGTTAACATTACAACATATATTATAAAACAGAATTAATATATTAGTCATGAGAAGTGGAAAAGATTTCAATAAATTAAAACATCTCAGATTGATCCTATAGTTTGTGCTTCTTACAAGCAAAATAAGAAAGACACAAAGGGAACAAAAGACGCATATAGAACAACTAGGTACCTGAAGGAACACCTGTGTAGGTTTTGCCTTCATATAAAATTAATTCAGCTTGAACTCCAGCTCTTCAAAGAGTCTCAGCAAAACTTTTATTGGAAGCAAGATTTGTTAAAAGTACATTTTTATAGCCTATGAAACACATATGAGCTCTTTTACAATTGTTCAAGTAATCTATTAGGTGAAAACATTATTTTCTTCTAAGAGACAGTGAAGTTTGAGCACTTGATTTATTAGAAACATTAAATGCTGCCTAAAATTCCTATGTACATTTCACGAAAATAAGAGATTAATTTTCTTTTTAAATTATGTGAACTACTTGAAATTAACAAGTAGTTTTGCTCATCACTCTATGAAAGGAATCGGGAAGCAAGTATCCATGAGCTTATTTATTAAAAGCGGAATATATCATTTTAAATTTATGACATAGTAACTATAAAAAAAAGAGATCTATGAAATTTAAGAAAAAGGCAAAGAAAAATGTCAACTTTAAAGAGAATAATGACAACTTGAAAAAGAAAAAGTGAATCAAAGCAACCATAGAGGAGAAAATGCGGAACATATAATGATAAAGATCTATCTGGGCTAGGAGGAACAAACAAGAAGAAAGATGAACTCACTCCCAAGGATCCAAAGAAAATTTAAACCCAATTGCAAAACGTATTGGAAAAGTTCTATTGCGGAAAACAACACCATCAAGCCAAAAGTTTCAATACAAAGAAACATAAAATTGACTAACAATCACATTCAATTACATTATTCATCAAACGAGTATCAACGTATGTGAACCAGATAACCATCAATTCCATTTCGGATTAAAACATTAAATGTAAAAAAAATCATTTCCTTACGGGTTTGGGGGTGTAAAATCATGAAAGCAAACATTCACATAACAAAACCTCTAGATTTTCAATTGGGGCTCCCCTAAGGAAAGTACAGCAGTTTTCTGTGCAGATTTTATTTTAAACACACTATCACCTCTTGGTATCATTCTTGATCATAGACAAGCAACAATCAGTTAAAAGACTGGTAGTTCAGAATATCCAAAAGCTTGATTTATACATATTTAAAAGAGATGATCTTTTGTTAATTTTCACTTGGTGCTGATATTGTCATTGGTGGCTTGGTGTATGTGTACTATCTCTTGGCCTTCCTTTTTATTCAAGTATTTCATGTTCTTTTGCCATTCCATTGTACTTACCTTTATTTTAATTTTATTTATCATTCTCGATTCTTTTGTATTGTAGTAGTATCTGATATTCTATATCATCCAAGGACCTCGACAATGGGTTGATTACTGTATATTAAAATTAATTAGAAGTAATGAATTTAATTCATTAAGAGCAAAAATTAATTCAATACTTAGCAAACCGAAAATGAGAAAACGGAAAATAAATGATATCATAAATACCTTGCAGTAACATTGAAATCCACATATATCATAAGTACCCATCTAAGGACTGTGACACTACATATTAATTAATTAACTAATTATTTTAGTTTTTCAGAACATAAAATGATTTTTGAAGTAAACAAGAAAATGGTAAAATTTATCCTTACCAAAAAGATAGAAAGTCCAATACAATTTCAAGACTGGGAAGCAAACCAGCAATAAGAATTAAAATTTGAAAGTACCAAGTCTCTAGGTAGAGCATAATCTTTTCCTCAGGATCCCCAACGAGTACTTGTGTTTTCATTTTAACATGATTACAAAAGCATCAAAATCCCTGATCAACAATAGGAATAAAAGATGCACAATATCATGAATAAAAAACTGCATAGCACTATCTTATGAAAAGCACGAAATTAAGTACTTAAATTCTACACAAAAACGCAAACAAACAGAGATAAAAGAATATCGTTTCATATGGTAAAAAACTCAGCAATAGAATTAGATTTTTATATCTTCAAAAAAGTAAAGACGGAGGAAAAATAAGTCACCTTACAGATGACCCGGCCATCCACAGATAAGAGGCCCGAGAGAATGCTGGACTGAACTGTAGCTCTACTAACACCATTAAGACTGAATTCTTCAAATATCACTATTCGTTTCTCAAAAAAAGCAGGTTTAGAAAATCAGTTTCAAACATATGAACATATACACAATTACACTAAAAAGCACCAAATTGTAGAGATAAACCTATCGTGTCAAAATAATAGGGAAAAAAAACATAATAACCTAAAATTCGAAGAAATTGAAAAAAAATATGATTTAAAAAATTTCTTAGAACACAAAGAAAGACTAACCAGGTGTGGCCATCAAGAAGAAAAATGTCGGCTCTGATCGCTTGCTCACTATCGACGATTTCACCAAAAAAAATAGGAGAGGCAGCGTGGAATGTGATTGTGGCGTGAGAGAGAGAGAGATGGAAAATATTAGATTTGGATCTTGAGTCTCGTAAAGTTGCGTAACAAGGGAAAATAAAAACGAAAAAAATTCTCTAGGAAGTGAAAAAGGAAAAAAAAATAAAAAAAACGCAAATATATACTTTTTTTTTACTCCGTGTATGGAGTGATATCACTCCACTCCATGCACGGAGTGTTTAGGAGTGATTTTTCACTCCCTGCATGGAGTTACTATACATATATATATATATTTTAAAAATTGTTTATAGTAATTTTTTTATTAATATTTAATCTAAAATAATTAAATATATCTAAATATTTACTTAAAATGGTTGAAATTAATATTTTTATATATATAAGTAACTTTTACAATTATAAGTTTTTTTATTAGTTTTAAATAGTTTGAAGTGATTTTTTTTTACTTATAAGTAACTTTTTACATTTTAAATAGTGTAATCTTTTTTATCAATATTTAATTTAAAAAACTAAATATTTATACTTAAAAAAATTTAAGTTAATATTTTTTTTAGTTATAAGTAATTTTTACAATTATAAGTTCGTTTTACTTTTAAATAACTTGAAGTGATCTTTTTAGTTATAAGTAACTTTTTGCATTTTAGAAATAAAGAATAACTTTTATGTAAAAAATTAGTTAAAAAATATTATTACTAATAAATTTATAGAACATGATCGATAGTTGATAGCATGAGAAAATGAAGAAAAAGTATTGTGTGTTAGATTCAAAGCAAGTAAACTGTAGGTAAAATAGAAAACGACATCGTTTTTGTTCCACCAATTAAAAAAAAGAAGAAGCTACAATATGACAAAATATTATTTAAAAAAATATTACTACTAATAAAATTATAGGATATGATTGAAAATTGATAGCGTGAGAAAATGAAGAAAAAGTATTGTGGCCCCGTTCGAGCCACGTTATTAGGAAAATAAGAATGAAAAATATAGCAGTTACGAATCTCACACAAGAGATAAATTTTCAAATATAGTAGCTTGATATGGTGGCTAACGGTAATATTTTTCATTTTAATAAGTAAATAATGGAAAACAAACGGGAGCTGTGTGTTAGATTCAAAGGACTAAACCAGTTCAACGTGAAAATTAATGTAACAAAAGTACACTCAACATTCTCTAGGGGGAAATGCAAATTTGTGCAAAAATATATGCTGGATGATGCCATATTGGCATATTCCTAACTACCCAATTTGCTTATCGTGAAAAAGGAAAAGAGTGTTCGGTGGTCCACTCACATGCTAAAGCTTAGAATCCTATTTTATCTCTTAGCATCAAATGTGGGGAGGGAATTTCATAAAGGGAATCCATCTATTCCACTTTTTCATTTTTTACCTGCTAATAAAAAATTTTCTTTGACCCATCTTTTCAGTGACTCCTCCTGGACTTCATAATTTATATTTATTTTCTTTTGATTATTAATAAGATTTCACTGGTCAAAACAATATAATATATTGAAATGTATACACTTTCATAAAAAAAAATAATAATAATAATAAAATTGGACGTTCATTGCCAATTATTTATACGAATTATTTCGACAATCAGTTTCATAGGTTTCATTTCTGCCGACCCAAATAATGGGCTAAAAATGCCGGTAGTCAAAATTTTTAACGGAATTTCCCTTTGTTCACCAAAATTTCTGAAGTTTCAAGTTAGTCACTGAAATTGTACTTCATGTCGAGATGGTGGTTGAACTATAGCTTTTGTGATAATTTGGTTATTTCTATCTATACTTTTAAAATTAAATTTTTATTAGATTTCAATGAAAATTGATGAATATGTAGTTAAAAAGTTATAAATCTCATAAAATATGTGGTTAAAATTAATTATTAACTTTTACTTAATTAAAATTTAGGTTTTAATCCACACAAGCAATATCTTGTATTTACTGCCAATATTTGATGGTCATTATCGAAAAAAAAAATGTTGCTCTGAACCGTGTTTTTTTGAAAAATATGTGGTTAAGGAGTAGAGAATAATTTTGAATTTAATTACTAAATAATTTACTGTGTGAATATATTATTGAAAATGGGAATGAGAATGAGAATGCGAATTAAAGAGTTTTATTTTAAAAGGGTACAAAGAGGGGCTTAGTTGCGTGACCATTGAAAGATAAATTAAAGTGTGTTGACTAATTCATCAAAAAAAAAAAAAAAACAACAATAAATAGGATGTCCTCATTTATGCCAAAATTTTATAAAATATCAGCAATTTTTTTTTTTAAACAAATTTCAATATAGATAAAATAAATATTTCATTCTAACTATTACATCCATAACAACTATCAAAACTAACAAAATTATAACTTGATTAACAAAATAAATTCAACATATGTATAAATATAATTCACCTTTATATTCTTTTAAACACAAAAAATAAATAACAATTGTATTTTTCAATATTTAAATAAATAGCATTGCTAAAAATATGATTTTGCTCACATATACTATGGGTTTAGTAAGAGGAATAAAAAGAATTGTCAAATTGAGATAAAAATGTAAAATGGGTCAACTAATTGAAACTTATTAAAATTTGGTGATCAACTTGAAATAGATTTGCAAGTTAAATGACTTCCAGAGAATGTCCGCTGTTAGTGGACAATGGCAGACTGGTAAGTCCTGTCCATCTATCATTATTTAAAGAATAATATTATTTATAATCGCTCACTACTGTAATCGTAGTACGTAGCATACATATGTTGATTAGTAATTCGATATATAAGATAATAAAAAATTATCATATTAATGTATCAAAGTAGTGATCGTCGTACGTAACATACATATGTTGATTAGTGATTTCATGTATAAGATAATAAAAAGTTACCATATTAATGTATCAAATTATTAATCGTCATATGTATGTCATATAATACGAATATGGTAATGAGCGAGTATAAATTGCATTATTCTTATTTAAATATTTTTTTAAAGTTATTTTTAACTATACATCTTACAAATATTTTTATACGTAAATTAATTAATTTTTTTTTTAACTTTTCAATTATATATTTTTCAGAATTGACTATTCCAAAATTCTTTTTTTAACTTACGAACGGGCTTCGGTTGTCATTCTTGCTTGTAAAGATTATTCCCTTTGACGACAGTAAAGAATATCTGACGACGTCGTTTGGCGTTTTAGTGTAGTGAAACGACAGCGTGGTCTGATCTCGCAAGCAAAGCGTCATCTTCACAGCTTGTAAATATTATTCTTCCAAAACAGGAAAAAGCAATAAAGCAATTTGTCCTCTTCACTAAGCGATTGAAATTGAAATACGGATCCAAAATCCAATTCTTGTAGTGTGTTTGAGATTGAAATTGAAAAAGCAATTCTCTAATTGCAATCACTGTGTGTGTGTTGTAATTTCTTGCAGATTTCTAGGTGCGGGATTAATGGGCTGCACGCAATCTAAGATCGAGAACGAGGAAACTGTAAATCGATGTAAGGAGCGGAAGCAATATATGGAGCGGGCTGTTACGGCCCGCAACAAGTTCGCGTCGGCCCACGCGGCCCATGCGATGTCCTTGAAGAACACCGGCGCCGCTCTCAGCGACTATGCTCATGGGAAAGTCATATATCCCGCCGGCGGCGGGGGTGGAGGTGCTGGTGATGCCACTCTTCCGCCACCGCTTCCGCCTTATGATAATTTTCCTCTGCCTCCTCCTCCTCCGCTGCCCCATCCTCCCCTGCCCCCTTCGTATAGTCCGACTTCTTCACCGCTTCAGCGGGCGTCTACCGTTCCTGAACTCCGTACTGAATTGAAGAACTCGAACACGATTATTCAGGAGGAGAATGAAGAGGATATTGACAATGAGAGCACTCACAATTTGAAGCATCGCACCAGTAAGAGTAGTGGACGCGGTAGTGGGGGTGCAAGAGGCAGACTTTCACATAAGGAGGCTACTGAGGATGAGGTCCTGCAGAAGCCGCCTTCGCCAATGCGGCCAAATGAACGAGAGCGTGAGCACCCGGTCCCTCCTCCTCCTCCTCCTCCGTTGAATAAAGAGACATGGGATTATTTCTTCTCTGCAGATGTGCCAAGATCGACACTGGCGGATGTTGAGGATGATCAGTACAATATAGATGAAATTCAGCGGAAAGTGCGAGATGAAAGGAATAAGAAAAGTGAAATTGATGGTGAAGCTGATGGAGGGAGGAAGGTTGAGCACGTGAAGGCAGCCACTGAAGTGGTGGAACGAACAGTGGATCTTCCACCACATGCTCCTCCGGCTCAAGCAGCAGTGGCAACAAAGCTGGCCAAGAGAGTGAAAATGGGGGCTTCATCTGAAGGGAAAACTAAAGGTGGACCGAGTTATACAAACTTGTTGCAAATATTTTTGGATCTTGATGATTGTTTTCTCAAGGCTTATGAGAGTGCTCATGAAGTATCCAGGTTACTTGAGGCGACCCGCTTGCATTATCACTCAAATTTCGCCGATAAAAGAGGTATAATATATGTTATTGGTGTTTAATGTGGTTGGAATAGCTTAGTAATGGTCTCGGAATAAACTTAAAACAGTAATGTAGTCAGTACGAATATTGAATAGTTCACAGATCAAATAAGTAATACTGTATCTTGGAAAGTTCTTTCGCCTTGCTGATTGTAGTTGTACTATAAATGTAGAATATGCTGATAACTAAATTTTTAGTTTGGATTGGCAAGAATGTTAGTGTTACTTTCCTGTCAGTGTTCGAATGATATTTTCACCATTTGACGATTATGAAAAGGTCACTTGAAGAATAACAACTTGCTTTGCTGAGAAAAAAAAATGCCTCTGCTACATTTGTTGTAGCCGTGTACTTATGAAAACTATAAGGTAAATATATTTATTAGATGCAAGGTCTGTATGGCTGGTGTGGGGTCGAATAACGATATAGTCCTAAAGTTCAGGTGAGCAATGGGTTATTCATGTGGATGTATAAATACTACAACTTTTTCTTTGTGTAGGACACATTGATCATTCTACAAGGGTCATGCGTGTCATCACATGGAATAGGTCATTCAAAGGTTTATCCGCAGATAATGGAGTTGACGACTTTGATTCAGAAGAGCATGAGACTCATGCAACGGTGTTGGACAAGATGCTGGCGTGGGAGAAAAAGCTCTATGATGAAGTTAAGGTATGCACATCAATATTTCTGTTCAATGTGTCATATATACCCGATGGATCTTTAGAAATTTTTTTCTTTATTATTCCTCTTTTGTAATTTTGAGAAACAAAGATATACTCAATTCATTAAAAACGGAATATCTTTTAGTTTTTATCTTTTTACTTTTTATTGTGTGTTTAGTATGGTGGTTGAACTTGTAAATGTTGCTTACATTTTATTTTAATTTTGGATGTCGTGGACTACTTTGTTTAACGGCTCCAATTTTTATCTAGTATTCCTCCTCTTTTTTTTTCTTTTTTTTTTTTTAATGACGATGCTTATTTTTGTCTAGCATTCTCCCAAGCATCAAAATCTAAATTTTGATTCTTTCAATGGAGTTTCTGGTATTGGTACTCTAAGTTCACTGCTTCAAAACTCAACCAAATACTCTGGTGTGTGTGTGTGTGCGTGCACAACCAGAAATCAGTAACCTGTGAAGTAATAAATTTGACAGTGTCAGAATATAAGTGTGTGACTGTTGTAGTTAGCTCTGATATCAAATTGATACGGAACTCACATAGAATGAGAATTAGAGAGGAGAAGAGAAGAAGAATTTAGGAGGATGAATTTTGTATTAATTTAAAAGATAATTGTATCAATTTCATTGTTGGGGTATGGCCAAATCCTGCTACTAGGTCTAAGTGGAGCCATGAAAATCATACTTAGTTTAGATGGTGTTTCAAACAAATAATTAAAAGAACACTCAAATCTAAATAAACTACTAAATTAATGAAAACTATTAAACTATAATGTAATCGAAATGAACTATTAAATGGCATCCTTATTTTGGATAAATTGACAACACTAGGTTGTTTGTTTACCGTTCAAAACCATCCAAACGTCGTTACTCTGCCCAAATATAAATTACGATAACACTATTATTTGCTATTATTTTCCAACAAAAACAACTTTCCACACTACTGGTAGGGTGCTTTCCAATCTTAGATGTAAAGATGAAATTAGAGTCTTCTATCCCTGCTTCCTCTTCCAACACATAGAATAATGTCAAAAATCTTACCCCCCCCCCCAAGTTTGTCTACAAATTATCAAGCTTTCTATCAAACAGACCCAAAGCCTGCCCCAGTACAAATCATGAAGAGTTCACAAGCTGAACTACAAGAAATGTCAATCAAAGTAAGCTGCATTTTCCCCACGATTGAGCACCACCGCTTTCTCTCTCTCTCTCTAAACCCTCTCTTATCTCTGCCTCCAATACTGCACCACCACCACCTCCTCCTCTCTTCCTCCACACCCACCCTCATAACCAGCAATGTTTAACATTCTATAAATACAGGTCAATTTACTGGTAACTAAAATTTCAGCTCAAATTAAACAACAAAATTCCAACAAAAATTCATACATTCTTGCGTAATGACCTTGGTTCGAAGATAGAGAAGATGGACTGGAGCAATCGCGTTCAAAACAAGCAACCTAACCGATAGTGGCGTTTCTCCCACTTCGTGTTTTTGTCGCCCAAAGAATAAGGCCCCGTTTGGCCCCCATTTTTGGGAAATAAAAATGGATGAAATAGTGTTATTTTGAAAAATGAGTGGTTCAAAGAAAGAGAAAAGTTTTCGATTTATATGTAATATTATTTATGAAAAATTGTGTGGTTGAAAATAGAAGAGAGAAAAATATAATGTAATTTAATGAGAACCAAACGGGAGTTAACTTTTCTGCCACAAAGCTTTATGTGGCAATAGAATTCTTTAAAGAGAGAAGCTAAAATGACAGGGCCTTTGGACAGGCCATGTCTATTTAGCATTTTTCTTCTTTAAATGGGTTAAGCTTTATTGTCAAAATCTCAGTTGTCCAATGCTTTTTAGTCTCAGTCGTACACGTCACTTTGTCAATCACTTTTGTCAAGCTACTTTGTACAAGTAGCATTATTATTATTTTAAATTATAATGAAAGGAATAGTAATTTTTTGAAGGATGTGTGGTTAAAAAAGAAGAAAAAGTTTTTTATATTTACGTATAATATTATTTTATTGAAAATTTTGTAGTTAATAAGAAGAAAGAGATAAATAAATTTTAATTTAATGGAGGCCAAACAAGAGCTTTAAGAGTGGGTTTGATTCTCCAAATTTGGAGAGTCATGCTCACTCTCTATAATCAGATGCATTCAAAATATATCAATTTTCAATGTAAGAAAATAATATAATATTCTAGAGAGAAGCTAGTTAAATTAATAGATAAAAATAATAATAAATATTTTTTGGAGTAGTAAAATTTAGTGTTAAATATAAAAAGTCTATTGAAGTACGTCAAAATTTTTACTCTCTGAATTTATAGATGCTCTATAGATTATAGAATATGCTCTTAAAATATAGAGAGTCTCTTATAGATGTTCTAATGGATAAAACTTTACATTATCCATTCATTTTCAGTACGAAGGAGTACTATTCTTGGAGATAAATTCCTAAATAAGTCAATTTCGCTACATGTATCTTGATTTTGTCGAATGTTCTATTTGAATATACTTTACTCGGCTTAGAACTAATTAATTAAATATAAGAAGTTATGATCCATTCATTTTTTTCTTTTTAGAGGACCAGTCTCATGCCCGAGCAATGCACGAACTGTGTTTTTTTTTAAAGTAATGTTAGTGTATGGCAAAATGAAAAATGCAAGGTCCTGCTTTTGAAATGGAACATGAGATATTCATAATAAAACAATGTTAACATTACAACATATATTATAAAACAGAATTAATATATTAGTCATGAGAAGTGGAAAAGATTTCAATAAATTAAAACATCTCAGATTGATCCTATAGTTTGTGCTTCTTACAAGCAAAATAAGAAAGACACAAAGGGAACAAAAGACGCATATAGAACAACTAGGTACCTGAAGGAACACCTGTGTAGGTTTTGCCTTCATATAAAATTAATTCAGCTTGAACTCCAGCTCTTCAAAGAGTCTCAGCAAAACTTTTATTGGAAGCAAGATTTGTTAAAAGTACATTTTTATAGCCTATGAAACACATATGAGCTCTTTTACAATTGTTCAAGTAATCTATTAGGTGAAAACATTATTTTCTTCTAAGAGACAGTGAAGTTTGAGCACTTGATTTATTAGAAACATTAAATGCTGCCTAAAATTCCTATGTACATTTCACGAAAATAAGAGATTAATTTTCTTTTTAAATTATGTGAACTACTTGAAATTAACAAGTAGTTTTGCTCATCACTCTATGAAAGGAATCGGGAAGCAAGTATCCATGAGCTTATTTATTAAAAGCGGAATATATCATTTTAAATTTATGACATAGTAACTATAAAAAAAAGAGATCTATGAAATTTAAGAAAAAGGCAAAGAAAAATGTCAACTTTAAAGAGAATAATGACAACTTGAAAAAGAAAAAGTGAATCAAAGCAACAATAGAGGAGAAAATGCGGAACATATAATGATAAAGATCTATCTGGGCTAGGAGGAACAAACAAGAAGAAAGATGAACTCACTCCCAAGGATCCAAAGAAAATTTACACCCAATTGCAAAACGTATTGGAAAATTTCTATTGCGGAAAACAACACCATCAAGCCAAAAGTTTCAATACCAAGAAACATAAAATTGACTAACAATCACATTCAATAACATTATTCATCAAACGAGTATCAACATATGTGAACCAGATAACCATCAATTCCATTTCGGATTAAACCATTAAATGTAAAAAAAATCATTTCCTCATGGGTTTGGGGGTCTAAAATCATGAAAGCAAACATTCACATAACAAAACCTCTAGATTTTCAATTGGGGCTCCCCTAAGGAAAGTACAGCAGTTTTCTGTGCAGATTTTATTTTAAATTCTTGTTCATAGACAAGCAACAATCAGTTAAAAGACTGGTAGTTCAGAATATCCAAAAGCTTGATTTATACATATTTAAAAGAGATGATCTTTTGTTAATTTTCACTTGGTGCTGATATTGTCATTGGTGGCTTGGTGTATGTGTACTATCTCTTGGCCTTTCTTTTTATTCAAGTATTTCATGTTCTTTTGCATGTTGATTCTAAATTCTTGTCGGCTGTTTGCCATTCCTTTGTACTTACCTTTATTTAAATTTTATTCATCATTCTCGATTCTTTTGTATTGTAGTAGTATCTGATATTCTATATCATCCAAGGACCTCGACAATGGGTTGATTACTGTATATTAAAATTAATTAGAAGTAATGAATTTAATTCATTAAGAGCAAAAATTAATTCAATACTTAGCAAACTGAAAATGAGAAAACGGAAAATAAATGATATCATAAATACCTTGCAGTAACATTGAAATCCACAGATATCATAAGTACCCATCTAAGGACTGTGACACTACATATTAATTAATTAACTAATTATTTTAGTTTTTCAGAACATAAAATGATTTTTGAAGTAAACAAGAAAATGGTAAAATTTATCCTTACCAAAAAGATAGAAAGTCCAATACAATTTCAAGACTGGGAAGCAAACCAGCAATAAGAATTAAAATTTGAAAGTACCAAGTCTCCAGGCAGAGCATAATCTTTTCCTCAGGATCCCCAACGAGTACTTGTGTTTTCATTTTAACATGATTACAAAAGCATCAAAATCCCTGATCAACAATAGGAATAAAAGATGCACAATATCATGAATAAAAAACTGCATAGCACTATCTTATAAAAAGCACGAAATTAAGTACTTAAATTCTACACAAAAACGCAAACAAACAGAGATAAAAGAATATCGTTTCATATGGTAAAAAACTCAGCAATAGAATTAGATTTTTATATCTTCAAAAAAGTAAAGACGGAGGAAAAATAAGTCACCTTACAGATGACCCGGCCATCCACAGATAAGAGGCCCGAGAGAATGCTGGACTGAACTCTAGCTCTACTAACACCATTAAGACTGAATTCTTCAAATATCACTATTCGTTTCTCAAAAAAAGCAGGTTTAGAAAATCAGTTTCAAACATATGAACATATACACAATTACACTTAAAAGCACCAAATTGTAGAGATAAACCTATCGTGTCAAAATAATAGGGAAAAAAAAACATAATATCCTAAAATTCGAAGAAATTGAAAAAAATATGATTTAAAAAATTTCTTAGAACACAAAGAAAGACTAACCAGGTGTGGCCATCAAGAAGAAAAATGTCGGCTCTGATCGCTTGCTCACTATCGACGATTTCACCAAAAAAAATAGGAGAGGCAGCGTGGAATGTGATTGTGGCGTGAGAGAGAGAGAGATGGAAAATATTAGATTTGGATCTTGAGTCTCGTAAAGTTGCGTAACAAGGGAAAATAAAAACGAAAAAAATTCTCTAGGAAGTGAAAAAGGAAAATAAAATAAAAAAAACGCAAATATATACTTTTTTTTTACTCCGTGTACGGAGTGATATCACCCCACTCCATGCACGGAGTGTTTAGGAGTGATTTTTCACTCCCTGCATGGAGTTACTATATATATATATTTTTTAAAAATTGTTTATAGTAATTTTTTTATTAATATTTAATCTAAAATAATTAAATATATCTAAATATTTACTTAAAATGGTTGAAATTAATATTTTTTTATATATAAGTAACTTTTACAATTATAAGTTTTTTTATTACTTTTAAATAGTTTGAAGTGATTTTTTTTTACTTATAAGTAACTTTTTACATTTTAAATAGTGTAATCTTTTTTATCAATATTTAATTTAAAAAACTAAATATTTATACTTAAAAAAATTTAAGTTAATATTTTTTTTAGTTATAAGTAATTTTTACAATTATAAGTTCGTTTTACTTTTAAATAACTTGAAGTGATCTTTTTAGTTATAAGTAACTTTTTGCATTTTAGAAATAAAGAATAACTTTTATGTAAAAAATTAGTTAAAAAATATTATTACTAATAAATTTATAGAACATGATCGATAGTTGATAGCATGAGAAAATGAAGAAAAAGTATTGTGTGTTAGATTCAAAGCAAGTAAACTGTAGGTAAAATAGAAAACGACATCGTTTTTGTTCCACCAATTAAAAAAAAGAAGAAGCTACAATATGACAAAATATTATTTAAAAAAATATTACTACTAATAAAATTATAGGATATGATTGAAAATTGATAGCGTGAGAAAATGAAGAAAAAGTATTGTGGCCCCGTTTGAGCCACGTTAATAGGAAAATAAGAATGAAAAATATAGCAGTTACGAATCTCACACAAGAGGTAAATTTTCAAATATAGTAGCTTGATATGGTGGCTAACGGTAATATTTTTCATTTTAATAAGTAAATAATGGAAAACAAACGGGAGCTGCGTGTTAGATTCAAAGGACTAAACCAGTTCAACGTGAAAATCAATGTAACAAAAGTACACTCAACATTCTCTAGGGGGAAATGCAAATTTGTGCAAAAATATATGCTGGATGATGCCATATTGGCATATTCCTAACTACCCAATTTGCTTATCGTGAAAAAGGAAAAGAGTGTTCGGTGGTCCACTCACATGCTAAAGCTTAGAATCCTATTTTATCTCTTAGCATCAAATGTGGGGAGGGAATTTCATAAAGGGAATCCATCTATTCCACTTTTTCATTTTTTACCTCCTAATAAAAAATTTTCTTTGACCCATCTTTTCAGTGACTCCTCCTGGACTTCATAATTTGTATTTATTTCCTTTTAATCATTAATAAGATTTCACTGGTCAAAACAATATAATATATTGAAATGTATACACTTTCATATAAAAAAATAAAAAATAAAAAATAAAAATTGGACGTTCATTGCCAATTATTTATACGACTTATTCGACAATCAGTATCATAGTTAAAAAGTTATAAATTTCATAAAATATGTGGTTAAAGTTAATTATTAACTTTTACTTAATTAAAATTTAGGTTTTAATCCATACAAGCAATATCTTGTATTTACTAGTTTAACTATCTAAAGCTAAGTAGCCAATATTTGATGGTCATTATTGAAAAAAAAAATGTTGCTTTGAAGCGTGTTTTTTTGAAAAATATATGGTTAAGGAGTAGAGCATAATTTTGAATTTAATTACTAAATAATTTACTGTGTGAATATATTATTGAAAATGAGAATGAGAATGAGAATGCGAATTAAAGAGTTTTATTTTAAAAGGGTACAAAGAGGGGCTTAGTTGCGTGACCATTGAAAGATAAATTAAAGTGTGTTGACTAATTCATCAAAAAAAAAAAAAAAACAACAATAAATAGGATGTCCTCATTTATGCCAAAATTTTATAAAATATCAGCAATTTTTTTTTTTAAACAAATTTCAATATAGATAAAATAAATATTTCATTCTAACTATTACATCCATAACAACTATCAAAACTAACAAAATTATAACTTGATTAACAAAATAAATTCAACATATGTATAAATATAATTCACCTTTATATTCTTTTAAACACAAAAAATAAATAACAATTGTATTTTTCAATATTTAAATAAATAGCATTGCTAAAAATATGATTTTGCTCACATATACTATGGGTTTAGTAAGAGGAATAAAAAGAATTGTCAAATTGAGATAAAAATGTAAAATGGGTCAACTAATTGAAACTTATTAAAATTTGGTGATCAACTTGAAATAGATTTGCAAGTTAAATGACTTCCAGAGAATGTCCGCTGTTAGTGGACGATGGCACACTGTAAGTCCTGTCCATCTATCATTATTTAAAGAATAATATTATTTATAATCGCTCACTACTGTAATCGTCGTACGTAGCATACATATGTTGATTAGTGATTTGATATATAAGATAATAAAAAATTATCATATTAATGTATCAAAGTAGTGATCGTCATACATAGCATACACATGTTGATTAGTGATTTGATGCATAAGATTATAAAAAGTTACCATATTAATGTATCAAATTATTAATCGTCATATGTATGTCATATAATACGAATATGGTAATGAGCGAGTATAAATTGCATTATTCTTATTTAAATTTTTTTTAAAGTTATTTTTAACTATACATCTTACAAATATTTTTATACGTAAATTAATTAATTTTTTTTTTAACTTTTCAATTATATATTTTTCAGAATTGACTATTCCAAAATTCTTTTTTTAACTTACGAACGGGCTTCGGTTGTCATTCTTGCTTGTAAAGATTATTCCCTTTGACGACAGTAAAGAATATCTGACGACGTCGTTTGGCGTTTTAGTGTAGTGAAACGACAGCGTGGTCTGATCTCGCAAGCAAAGCGTCATCTTCACAGCTTGTAAATATTATTCTTCCAAAACAGGAAAAAGCAATAAAGCAATTTGTCCTCTTCACTAAGCGATTGAAATTGAAATACGGATCCAAAATCCAATTCTTGTAGTGTGTGTGAGATTGAAATTGAAAAAGCAATTCTCTAATTGCAATCACTGTGTGTGTGTTGTAATTTCTTGCAGATTTCTAGGTGCGGGATTAATGGGCTGCACGCAATCTAAGATCGAGAACGAGGAAACTGTAAATCGATGTAAGGAGCGGAAGCAATATATGGAGCGGGCTGTTACGGCCCGCAACAAGTTCGCGTCGGCCCATGCGGCCCATGCGATGTCCTTGAAGAACACCGGCGCCGCTCTCAGCGACTATGCTCATGGGAAAGTCATATATCCCGCCGGCGGCGGGGGTGGAGGTGCTGGTGATGCCACTCTTCCGCCACCGCTTCCGCCTTATGATAATTTTCCTCTTCCTCCTCCTCCTCCGCTGCCCCATCCTCCCCTGCCCCCTTCGTACAGTCCGACTTCTTCACCGCTTCAGCGGGCGTCTACCGTTCCTGAACTCCGTACTGAATTGAAGAACTCGAACACGATTATTCAGGAGGAGAATGAAGAGGATATTGACAATGAGAGCACTCACAATTTGAAGCATCGCACCAGTAAGAGTAGTGGACGCGGTAGTGGGGGTGCAAGAGGCAGACTTTCACATAAGGAGGCTACTGAGGATGAGGTCCTGCAGAAGCCGCCTTCGCCAATGCGGCCAAATGAACGAGAGCGTGAGCACCCGGTCCCTCCTCCTCCTCCTCCGTTGAATAAAGAGACATGGGATTATTTCTTCTCTGCAGATGTGCCAAGATCGACACTGGCGGATGTTGAGGATGATCAGTACAATATAGATGAAATTCAGCGGAAAGTGCGAGAGGAAAGGAATAAGAAAAGTGAAATTGATGGTGAAGCTGATGGAGGGAGGAAGGTTGAGCACGTGAAGGCAGCCACTGAAGTGGTGGAACGAACAGTGGATCTTCCACCACATGCTCCTCCGGCTCAAGCAGCAGTGGCAACAAAGCTGGCCAAGAGAGTGAAAATGGGGGCTTCATCTGAAGGGAAAACTAAAGGTGGACCGAGTTATACAAACTTGTTGCAAATATTTTTGGATCTTGATGATTGTTTTCTCAAGGCTTATGAGAGTGCTCATGAAGTATCCAGGTTACTTGAGGCGACCCGCTTGCATTATCACTCAAATTTCGCCGATAAAAGAGGTATAATATATGTTATTGGTGTTTAATGTGGTTGGAATAGCTTAGTAATGGTCTCGGAATAAACTTAAAACAGTAATGTAGTCAGTACGAATATTGAATAGTTCACAGATCAAATAAGTAATACTGTATCTTGGAAAGTTCTTTCGCCTTGCTGATTGTAGTTGTACTAAAAATGTAGAATATGCTGATAACTAAATTTTTAGTTTGGATTGGCAAGAATGTTAGTGTTACTTTCCTGTCAGTGTTCGAATGATATTTTCACCGTTTGACGATTATGAAAAGGTCACTTGAAGAATAACAACTTGCTTTGCTGAGAAAAAAAAATGCCTCTGCTACATTTGTTGTAGCCGTGTACTTATGAAAACTATAAGGTAAATATATTTAGTAGATGCAAGGTCTGTATGGCTGGTGTGGGGTCGAATAACGATATAGTCCTAAAGTTCAGGTGAGCAATGGGTTATTCATGTGGATGTATAAATACTACAACTTTTTCTTTGTGTAGGACACATTGATCATTCTACAAGGGTCATGCGTGTCATCACATGGAATAGGTCATTCAAAGGTTTATCCGCAGATAATGGAGTTGACGACTTTGATTCAGAAGAGCATGAGACTCATGCAACGGTGTTGGACAAGATGCTGGCGTGGGAGAAAAAGCTCTATGATGAAGTTAAGGTATGCACATCAATATTTCTGTTCAATGTGTCATATATACCCGATGGATCTTTAGAAATTTTTTTCTTTATTATTCCTCTTTTGTAATTTTGAGAAACAAAGATATACTCAATTCATTAAAAACGGAATATCTTTTAGTTTTTATCTTTTTACTTTTTATTGTGTGCTTAGTATGGTGGTTGAACTTGTAAATGTTGCTTACATTTTATTTTAATTTTGGATGTCGTGGACTACTTTGTTTAACGGCTCCAATTTTTTTTTTTTCCTTTTTTTTTTTTTTTTTTTTTTTTTTTTTTTAATGACGATGCTTATTTTTGTCTAGCATTCTACCAAGCATCAAAATCTAAATTTTGATTCTTTCAATGGAGTTTCTGGTATTGGTACTCTAAGTTCACTGCTTCAAAACTCAACCAAATACTCTGGTGTGTGTGTGTGTGTGCGCGTGCACAACCAGAAATCAGTAACCTGTGAAGTAATAAATTTGACAGTGTCAGAATATAAGTGTGTGACTGTTGTAGTTAGCTCTGATATCAAATTGATATGGAACTGACATAGAATGAGAATTAGAGAGGAGAAGAGAAGAAGAATTTAGGAGGATGAATTTTGTATTAATTTAAAAGATAATTGTATCAATTTCATTGTTGGGGTATGGCCAAATCCTGCTACTAGGTCTAAGTGGAGCCATGAAAATCATACTTAGTTTAGATGGTGTTTCAAACAAATAATTAAAAGAACACTCAAATCTAAATGAACTACTAAATTAATGAAAACTATTAAACTATAATGTAATCGAAATGAACTATTAAATGGCATCCTTATTTTGGATAAATTGACAACACTAGGTTGTTTGTTTATGAATAACAAAAGAAAAATAGTACAAGGAGGGAGGGCTAGTTAATCAAAACTATTAAAATATAATGTAATCAAAATATTATTCAGAAGGGATTACAATGAATAGTGAAAACTAATAAATAATTTGTGGAGATTTCATCTTACAGGAAGGCGGCAGCACATATTACAGTTACCCAACCATCAAACTTTCAAGAATTGGTATAGATTTCGCTACAAATAAAATTAGATAGTAACCCGTAATTTGCTTGAATTTGATATGATGTTTCCTAATTGTATTGTTGCAGAAAAATGTCAGCTTTAGACATTCACTGCTTATACGGGAATAACAAAGTAGTCCCAAGCTATTTCCTTTTTTACTTTGGTATCTAATTGAGTCATGTCAAAATAAAATTCTCCATTATACGTTATGACTGCTTAATTCAGCTCTGTGGCCTTCATTCTGTTATGACTGTTTGATTCATCTCCGTAGCCTTCACTGTCTGCCTCTATGTATAATGTATGTATCTTGACGTAGCATACAATATATTCAGTGATCACATTGCCAGAAATATCCTGTTGCATGTAACAATGTTCAATTTTCATTTTATTAGTATTGAGCAAAGACGACAATTTTTGTTTGTCTTCGATGCTACAGGCAGGTGAGCAAATGAAACTTGAGTATCAGAAAAAGGTTGCTTNGACAACACTAGGTTGTTTGTTTATGAATAACAAAAGAAAAATAGTACAAGGAGGGAGGGCTAGTTAATCAAAACTATTAAAATGTTATGTAATCAAAATATTATTCAGAAGGGATTACAATGAATAGTGAAAACTAATAAATAATTTGTGGAGATTTCATCTTACAGGAAGGCGGCAGCACATATTACAGTTACCCAACCATCAAACTTTCAAGAATTGGTATAGATTTTGCTACAAATAAAATTAGATAGTAACCCGTAATTTGCTTGAATTTGATATGATGTTTCCTAATTGTATTGTTGCAGAAAAATGTCAGCTTTAGACATTCACTGCTTATACGGGAATAACAAAGTAGTCCCAAGCTATTTCCTTTTTTACTTTGGTATCTAATTGAGTCATGTCAAAATAAAATTCTCCATTATACGTTATGACTGCTTAATTCAGCTCTGTGGCCTTCATTCTGTTATGACTGTTTGATTCATCTCCGTAGCCTTCACTGTCTGCCTCTATGTATAATGTATGTATCTTGACGTGGCATACAATATATTCAGTGATGACATTGCCAGAAATATCCTGTTGCATGTAACAATGTTCAATTTTCATTTTATTAGTATGGAGCAAAGACGACAATTTTTGTTTGTCTTCGATGCTACAGGCAGGTGAGCAAATGAAACTTGAGTATCAGAAAAAGGTTGCTTCATTGAATAAGTTGAAGAAACATGGCTCAAATACAGATGCTTTAGAGAGGATGAAAGCAGCAGTTAGTCATTTGCATACTAGATACATTGTTGACATGCAATCCATGGACTCCACCGTTTCAGAAATTAATAGTTTGCGTGATGATCAATTGTATCCAAAACTCGTCATCCTTGTTAATGCGTAAGTTCTTATGCTGCTAAAAATATTTTCTGATGTCTAATCGTTGTTGAGGATCCGTAGCTTGCTTCTGTTAGCATTCGTTATGCGCAAAATAGTTAATGTGGTATATATCATGACCTCTACATTGAACACGTAACCTCTACATTGAACACGTAACTTCTTAAGTATTCTAATAGGATACCATGAATTTCTCTTGCTTATCTTCGTGTGCGTGAACTTCTAGGTTTCACTGTTCTTACTACTTAAAAGATCACCTATCCTATGTATCTTCCACTTATTCTTATCCCAATTTTGAACAAATTTCAAGTTTGATTTTATCTTCTGTTACTACAGAGTTCTATAAATATATTTATCCTCTC
The DNA here is from genome assembly GCF_002742605.1 of Olea europaea var. sylvestris. Lineage (NCBI taxonomy): Eukaryota > Viridiplantae > Streptophyta > Magnoliopsida > Lamiales > Oleaceae > Olea > Olea europaea. Next base: position 20,652,366 of record NC_036237.1, on the reverse strand, counting down.
TAAATTAATTTGAACTTGTAGATGAGATAGTTTGACATGGTAACATAGCACATAAAGTTCCTGAGTTCAAATCTCACTATTGCTTATTATGAAAACTATGCTTGTGTCGATGTGTTCGCCTATTATATATATGAAGAAGGGAGCTTTGAAGATATAATCTATACCTATAACATGTATAAAAGTGTAGAAATAGGAAAAACGTTTTTGGACAATAACATAATTACAAAAAATTGTAATCCTCCAGATTCTCCCTCTTTAACATTAATAATAGAGTATTTTTGAACCATTAACTTTATTAATAAATATAATCCATAACGAAGGGAAGGATTCGAATTGTTTTAACCCACTAAAAACATTTATTTGGAATATGTAATTCTTGTAATTTAATCCACTGACATATAATTGCCTTAATTAAACCACTTAAAGAAGAAACCTCAATTAACCCACTAGTCTTCCAATCCATTCCAATCCATAGATGTTCTTAAAGATAATAAATCCAAATAAATGCCCCCAAAAAAAAAAAAATAATAGTAATAAATTTGAATGCAAGCAATAGCAACACCGAACAAGACTGATGTAGAATTGTAAATTACTTCAACTGCATGTTTTCTACAGGTTGTATATGAATTCACACACACGTGTTCACATTTTTTTGATCTTGAATGCATGTATATTCCTTTTATATTGTAACCAATCCTGGGTTATGCAAAATAAATGAATGTTGGTCCGGATTAGGGAACTGTTCTTGAATTCACTTGGCTAGCTGGCATTAGGAAACTGGAGCCAATCGATTATTTTGGAATTTCATTTTTTGTAGTTCTCATTGAGTATTTGAATTTTGAATTTTAGTTGTAAATTGTAATGTGTGTGCGAATGGATATGTGAGAGATTGATGGAAAATAATATGAAGCATGTATTCGTAAATGCATTTAGTACTTAACCTCAACATTAGAAGATGTATACGATGTAAATATTTAAGAGTATCTGTTTCTCTGTCCCTCCCTTACTGCTTGTGTCATTTTAATTTCTTCATTTTATAAATATCTGGATTCATGTTGGTATTTAATTGATTATTTATCTGAAAATTCTCAGATCCTGTTTTTATTGATTATTTTGACTCGAAATGAGCTGATTGAAATGACTCGTGGGGTTCGTTTTTCTTTGGTTATTTCGCTAATGTATTCTTTCATTTTATTTCGATATGCATTTATTTTGATTTATTGCTTTGGTATATATGTTTCTACTGTTGAATTTTTATTGAAGTAGTGTAAAGTGATATATCATATAAAAATATTGATTACCATTATTAATGCTTGGATGCTTGTTATTGTATCACTAAATTTTGTGTGCTGTTTTTTGTTTGTTTGTTTACTTGAGATTCTGGTGAATAAAAAACTTGTGTTTTTGTTGATGAATAGTTGACATCCCCCATCTAAAAATAAAATAAAAATTTACTTGACCAAATAATTCAGAAGATGGAAATATTTAGGGATTTTTTTTTGCCTTTTTGGCCAATTATTATGCTGTCCAATTGTTTCCATATGAATTTTTTTAAAGTATTTTCACCTTAATTCTGTTAGAGTTCCTTTTGTTCTTTAATCTTTACTGTAAATTCTTATAACTTCATAATTTGTGCAACACTTGTGTAGAAAAAAAGTTATGGGTGAGGGTGGTATATCAATTGCTTAACAATCTATTATTTAGTAGCCTAATTTCAGATTTGAGCTTACGATGTCAATTTAATGTATTTATTTATTAAATTTTATGAGTTGCAATTTAATATGTATTTATTCATTCTCTTTACTTGGTGCTACCATCTTTTTACCCATTGGTCCTTTATAGTCAGAAAATTTTGTATTTGATATTTTATTCCATATTCCTTGGTGCTACTATCTATTTACCCATTGGTCCTTAATAGTCAGGAAATTTTTTATTTAATAATTTATTCCATATTATTCTCCCTAATAAACTCTTGTATGTTTTGTCATGATTTGATTTTTTAAAACTATATTTTAGATTTATGAAAATTTTGAAAGTAAATAGTGTTTCAGAATGTACATTCTTCCTCCATTCCAATTTGAGTAGTGTTCATCATTGGATATTGTGGATTACAATTGGCTGTATCTATTTAAATATTTGAATAAAACAAATCTCATAACACAGTTTTAACATCTCGTGCAACGCACGTAATACTAATTTTGACAAATTTTGTCCTTTCTCTAACCGTTTAATCTTTTAGATGAGATTGTAAATTGGTCCAAGATTGGTATTGGTTAAAGCCTGTGAGGATCACCTCCTCCAAATGCTTTAGACTGTTGACTTTCATGGTCATGCATTGCAATCAGCATTTGAATTACCCGAACATTGTAACTTTTCTTTTTCCTTCTCTTGTGCCATGTTGAATTTTTCTTTTTCTTTTTTCTTTTTAATTGAAAATTTCAATTTCTGTATAGCTTTTACCTATACGTTCCTGTAAAGTCTTATTTTGTTTCCTGTCCATATTAAGCTTAAAAACCATACTAAGCTATTTGTAATGGATTACAGGATGTTTATAATGTGGGAGACTATGACTATGTACCATGAAAAACAATCTAAGATAGTACAAGCTTTGAGACATCTGGACATTTCTCAATCTCCCAAAGAAACAAGTGATCACCACCATAAGCGCACTCGACAGTTATGTGGTGTTGTTCAGGAGTGGCATTCACATTTCGGTGAATTCATGTCTCAACAGAAAGAATATATTAATGCTCTCAGAAATTGGTTGAAGCTAAACCTCATTCCAATAGATACAAACTTGAAGGAGAAGGTTTCATCTCCACGTGGGACCCAAAATCCCCCGATACTGAAACTCTTGGACACCTGGCTTGATTACCTCGACAAGATTCCTGATGAGCCGATGAAAGCCACTATCAATAACTTTGCTGCTGTTATTCAGACTATATGGCTGTATCAAAAAGAGGAGTTGGATTTAAGAAACAAATGTGCAGAGTCCAGTAAGGAGCTTATTAAAAGGACCCGGGAATTCGATACTTGGAATAACAAATATATGCAGAGGAGAACCCCACCTGATGAAATGGATGCAGACATGGCACATGATAAGGACCTTATTGCTGAAAAGCAGCAACCTGTTGAAGCAGCAAAACTGAAATTGAAAGGTGACGAGGAAGCATACCAAAGGCAATGCGTTCAGGTTAGGGACAAGTCTTTGATGAGTCTGAAAAGCAATTTACCGGGACTTTTCCGGGAACTGTCAGATTTTTCTCTTGCTTGTTCGGATATGTATAGGCACTTGAGGTCAATCACAAATTCCCAAAACGAAAGTTAGGGTTGATGAAGGGACATTTTATATATTATTTTGTGCTATTTGGTAAATTTTTGTTTCACGCTTCCGAAATAAATTCCACTGTGTTGTACTTTGTGTGAAAGCGACTGGAAATGTGAAATTATATACATACATATATGTTCCTCGCATATATAGCAACTTGCATATTGAAGTGATTTGTTTTACGTAGCTTTTGAATTAATACATTTTTATGTAAGCTGTGTTCTATATGACCATCTAGAAATGGTATTTCATCAGTATTACATAACCTGTCATATTGAACAAGAAAATATATTGTTTCGTTTTGTGCTGTGCTTTGTCAATTCATTCCAGTGGGCTGTAAATTTCCAGTTTCTTTCCCTTTTTTTTTCCCCTATCAGTAAATATAAATTTCGTAGATCAAAACTCAATTACAAGTACACCGAACATACTTGAGCAAGCAAAGGCCAAGTAAAAATACATCTTGTACACTGGACATATCTGCGTGCACAAAATAAAATGATGTACCAACGATAGTCTAAGAGCTCACTACTAAATACTCAAATTGAATCAAAACATACAGATACAAAGCAAATATAATTTTGTATACTTGTGTTTTAATCTGTCTTACAATAAAATCAACTTGTAGCCTAAGACCTTAAAAAATACTCATATTCCTTGTCATCCAAATGGAGTACACGGTAGTTGCAAGTGATATACGTTTTGCTTCGCCTTTGCCAACTTGTCCCCCAGACTTCTTTTTTCATCCACTTTAATGAGCTCAATAAATTAGATTACGCCTAATAGCCAACCAACCATGAATTTGCTCCCAAACATCCTTGCTGATCGGACATGAAAAAAAAGTGTTGTGCAGTTTCCTCCATTAGCCCACAAAAAGAGCAGTTTTGGTCCAATTGAAGGTGATACAAGCTGTCATTCGTTTGTAATCTGGCCTGAATTTCTAACCAAAGGATGAAAGCATGCTTTAGAGTGCTAGAGATGTTCCATAATAAGGATGCCCAAGCTGCCTTAGCACCTTTTAGCTTGAAGAACTCATAAGCAGCTGAGGTATTGCATCTGCCAGTTTCCATCCAGCAAGGTAACCTGTTCACACCAGCCTGCATTACACATTTCGGCCTAATAATACTGTCCCTGATTTCCAACACTTTTTTGAGCAATGGAGAGTCATCTTTTTTCACCTTATACTCCTAAATGTTCATATCTCAAAGATGCACTTGATTTATTCATTTATTCCAAAAAGTCTCCTTCTTGCTATGGATGTTCCAAAGTGTTTTGGAGAGTAGTGCAACGTTCCAACTTTTTGGATTGAGCCAATAGTTTTTTGGGTCCCATAGGAAGCTCGGACATAGACTAATGATTTTAGAAGCCACCGTTGCGGGGATGGAAAAAATGGATAACCAAAAATATTCCACTCTTTGTAGAATGGCTCTCACAAATTCCGCTCTCCTCGCATATGATAAGCTAATAGTAGTGTTGAGAAAGTGTTCCAAAATTAAAAAAGAAAGAAACGTGTTTCTGGAATAACACCTTATTAATGGAGCTCTACAGTTGGATTGTGACACATTTTTATTTCCTAACTATTGGATCTAATTCTAGAGTCTTCTATTTACATAACCATGAGATATTTGGGAAAGATACACATTAAATCAGTGCAAGACTTTTTCTTCCAGTTTGCAACTCTCTCTCTCACCTCTCACTCACCAAAAGAAAAAGTCTCTCTCTCTTCTCTCTGAAATTCGGCCCCTCATCTCTCCCTCTCATCTTTGCAAAAATCCCTTTCTAATTAGTGACATTAGGGCTTGATTCTTGGTATATTTTCTGAAAATAAAACCTGTTATCCTCAAGAATAATATAGATCCATATGGGTGTTGTACTATTTCAGCTTTGCTTAAGTCGAATTTGTGGGATTTGAGTTTTACCCGATTTCATGTGAGATCTTAGTGGTCTCGGTCTCTTCCTATGTGCGGTAGTTGCTGTTTTTGTTGTGTTTCTTGGTGGAATGTTACTTGTTGGGGTAATATGTTCTTGATGTTGAATAACTTGAGAGAGGGCAGTTCATATTCTTGGTGAGATCTTTGTGATCTAGTGTGATTCCTTTGTGGAATAGAGGTCGGTTTTATTGTTCTTCATAAGATAAGTCTACTGTGACTTATTTCTTTATAATATTTTGGAACATTATTGTATACTGGCTACCTGTTTTTGGAGCTTTATAGTGCAATCGAGATTTATCGATTTTAATGGATGCTCGACAGGTGATTAGGCGTTAGAAGTGGTCGCCGAACCTCTGGGGCTTTGGCCGAAAAATTTTCCGTGTTCATTTTATTTTCTGCACTTTATTTTCAGTTTATAATTGTTGCTTTGGAATCTTTGTTAATATAAGTATCTCTCAACTTTTCAGTGGTATCAGAGCAACTTGGACTATTGGAGTTTTGTGATTTCTTGATTAAACTTGATTCTTGAAACCTGTATACACATTGGCCGATTGAAATTGAGTTTTATCAAACTCATTGGTGAGATCTTTCCTGCATTTTGTAATTAATCTTTACAGTAAGGTCTCCTAATTTTCCCTTGATTTACCTTGCACTAACAAAATCTATTGTGGCTGGTCTTTGTCCAAAGATTCAAGAAGTCTTGGGAATCTGAGATAACAACGCTAGTAGGAGTGCAATTGGAAGGTCTTGCTGGACAAGTTAGTTGAGACATAGGATTGCTATCTCTATTCTTTGTGATTCTGCCTTCTATACTTAGTGTTAAGTGTTTACTGTTTTGTGAAAACTTGAAATTAGTGCACTGGTCATCAATCCATAATCCCCTTATTGCCTGCAGTACTTTTATTGTGTATCCCTGTGTGTTCTTGAACTCAAACTTGTGTTCTGTAAACTATTTTGGTGAATCTTGTCATGGCTACTGCTAAATTTGAAGTGAGCATGTATGATGGGAGAGGGGACTTTAATATGTGGAGCCAGAAAATGAGGGCTATCTTGATGCAAATGAAATGTGCTAAAGCCTCAGATAATACTTGGCCTGCTGAAATGTCTGCTGCAAAAAGAACTGAGTTAGAAGAAATATCATGGAGTACTATTTTCTTGTACCTTTCAGACAATGTAATCAGGTCTATAGGTGAAACTAAAACTACTGACGAGTTGTGGACTAAATTGAAAGCCCAATATGAGCCACAAACTGTTCCAAACAAATGTTTTTTCCTAAAACAATTCTTTTCTTTCAAAATGGATCCTTCTGTTGACTTATATGAGAACTTGGACAGATTTACAAAATTAACCCAAGACCTTGCCAACTGTGATGAGAAATCATCATAAAATCAGTTGGCTGTGATCTTGTTAAACTCCATTAATGATAGGCATAAAGACTTTAAGAATGCCTTAGAATATGGAAGAGACAAGCTTACCACGGAAATCATTATAAATGCCTTAAGAAATAGGGTTCTTGAATTAAAATCAGATTCTATCAACCAACAAAGTGGAGAAATTTTTTTGATAAAAGGCAAAAATGTTGGTAAATCTAATTTTCATTCAAAATTTCAAAATTATCCTAAGAAAAGAAATAATGACAAAATGAAATCAAAAACTAAGGCAAAGGGAAAGAATTGTTATTACTGTGGTAAGTTTGCAAAAGATTGTTACAAAAAGTAAAATGATTTGAAAGGAAAGAAATTAAATGAGAATAATGCTGTTTTGTCCTATGATAAGCAAAAATTTGATAATGACTTGATTCTTGTAAATGTTGAAAGGAACTTAAATCCAGAATGGATTCTTAATTCAGGTTGTTCTTTCCACATGTACCCTAATAAAAATTATTTTTTGGACTTTGAACAAACTATAGAGGGCCAAGTTATCATGGGAAACCACATGAACTGCAAAGGAAAAGTATTGCAACTATAAAATTGCTCTTAGAAAATAGCAGAATTTTACTGTTAAGAAAGGCCAGATTTGTTCCTGAATTAGAGAGAAACCTTGTGTCTAGGAATGTTGGATGACATGGAGTTTGACTTAAAATTAGGTAAAGGACACATAAAAATCTTTAGGGGTAGTGATTTGATCACTTCTGTCTCAAAGAGACATGGTTTATACTTTTTAAATGCAAAATCTTTATTGGGCCTTTCAGCAGCAGTTTTAGATGATAAGTTTAATATTACAAAATTGTGGCATTGTAGACTTGGCCACATTGGTGAAAAAGGTTTAAAGACTTACAAAATAAAGGTGTATTTGGAAAATCAAATATTAGTGATTTGTCTAAATGTGAACAATGTTTGATTGGAAAGCAAGTTAAGTTACATTTTCCCTCTAGTACTCATAAATCAAAGCAAATTCTAGAATACTTACATGCTGATTTGTGGGGCCCTGCATCCATCCCTACATTGTTTGGCTACAAGTATTACTTGCTTATTATTGATGATTTTTCAAGAAAAATTTGAGAATTTCTTTTGAAGGCTAAAGATGAAACATTTGCTACATTTAAAGATTGGAAAACACAAATTGAAAATCAAATTGATTTGAAAATCAAAACTTTGAGAACCGAAAATGGTTTAAAATTTTGCAATTATGAGTTTAATGAGTTTTGCAAGTTGCATGGCATTTTAAGACATAGAACTATGACCTATACACCCCAACAAAATGGCATTGCAGAAAGAATGAATAGGATTTTTTGGAATAAAATTAAATGCATGCTTTTAAGTTTTGGCTTGCTCAAATTATTTTGGGGTAAAACTTTTAAAACTGTTGCATATTTGATTAATAGAAGTCATGCAAGTGCTTTAAATTTTGATGTGCCTGAATCTGTGTGGACACAAAAGCCTATGATCTATTCTTACTTGAAAACATTTGGTTGTGCTGCATATGCTCATTAAAACATAGGGAAACTTGAACCTAGATCCCTTAAATGTGTGTTTTTAGGTTATGCTGAAAATGTTAAAGAATATAGGTTGTGGGTTTATGGGGAAAAAGGTTACAGGGTTATCATAAGGAGGGATGTGGTTTTTAATGAGTTGTGTATGGCATGTTTGGAAGGGAAAGAGGGAAATTTGACTGAAAATGATGTCCAAATTGAGGTGGAGCCTATTAAAGTTGATAATATCAGTTTTGTCCCCTTAGAAATAGACCAGAATGAAAATGGCCCTGATTTGGCTGAACCTGAGCAGTATAATGATGACAATACACCTGTACATGAATACTAGCTCACTAGAGACAGGGATAGGAGACAAATTAGACCACCAACTAGGTTTAGTAGTGATGACTTTGTGTCTTTGTTCACTTATCAAGATGAATCTGAAACTGAACATAGTTCCTATCATAAAGCCTTAAAATTGAAAGATTCTAAGCGGTGGTTAAGTGCTATGGAAGAAGAAATGTCTTCCCTATACAAAAATAAAATTTGGGAATTGGTAGATAGACCTAAGGATAAGAAACTAGTTGATTCCAAGTGGATTTATACGTAAAGGAATGGGAAGGTGGCACTAACAATGTTAGATACAAGGCTAGGCTTGTTGCCAAGGGTTTCACACAAAAAAGAGGGTGTGGACTATGATGAGATTTTTCCCCCATTGTTAAATATACAATTATAATATGTATTCTTACTTTGGTTGTGCAATTTAATTGGAATCTTGATCAACTAGATGTAAAAACTACATTTTTATATGGTGAATTGGATGAAGTGATCTACATGAAACAACATTTAGAATTTATTAAAGGAATCTGGAAAAAATAGTGTGTTTGTTGAACAAATCTTTGTATGGCCTAAAACAAATTTCAAGATAATGGTATAAAAGATTCAATTCATTAATCTTGAACTTGGTTTAAATAGAAGTAATTATGATACATATCTTTATTGTAAAGGAAATGGAGGTAAATATTCTTTATATCTTGTACTTTATGTTGATGACATGCTTCTTGTTAGTGGCAATAAATCTAAAATTGATGATATCAAAGACAAATTAAAATCAGAATTTGATATGAAGGATCTTGGTTCCGCTAAAAAAATACTTGGCATGCATATTGTAAGAGATGAAAAATCTGATTGCTTGTTTTTATGTGAAAAAGAATATGTGAATAAGATCCTCAAGAAGTTTAATATGTTTGATTGTAAACCTGTGACTTTACCCCTTGCCAATCACTTTATTCAAGACAAACTTCAAAGAATGTCTAAAATACCTTATGCTAATGCTATTGGTTCAGTCATGCACTTAATGATTTGTACCAGACCTGATTTGGCTTTTAGTATTAGTGTTTTGAGTAGATTTATGGGGAATCCTAGTGAAATTCATTGGGAAGCCTTGAGGTGGTTGTTGAGATACTTAAATGGTTCATCTAATTTGGGTTTGATGTTTAAAATGGACAAAGAGGGGTAATTTTAAAAGGTTATACAGATTCTAATTTTACTGAAAATAGAGACAATAGAAAATCAACTTCATCTTATTTTTACATTTTGTGTGGTACTATGATAAGTTGAAAATCTCAATTATAAAAAATTGTTGCTCTATCTTCCACTGAGGCTGAATATATTGCTGCCACTGATGTCATTAAAGAAGGCATATGGCTGCATGGTTTGTTGAATGAACTTGGTTTTATAGACACTAATCCAATACTTTATTCTGACAACCAAAGTGCAATCCATTTGAGTAAAAATCCTATGTTCCATGATAGAACTAAACATGTTGATGTAAAATACCATTTTATAAGAGATATTATTTCAAAAGGGTTGTTGAAAATTAATAAAATACCTACTTTGTATAATCCATCCGATACGGGAACTAAGATGATACCTTTAAATAAGTTTCAAAACTATTTAAAGATGTTATCTATTGATTCTTTTTATTGATTGTGCAGGTACAATAGAGGAAATAAAGTTATAAATGTTGGTGATGCTCCTGGCTGCACTATAGGCCCAAATTTTGGAAACAAGGTGGAGATTATTGAGAAAGTGTTCCAAAATTAAAAAAGAAAGAAACATGTTTCTGGAATAATGCCTTATTAATGGAGCTCTACAGTTGGATTGTGACACGTGTTTATTTCCTGACCATTGGATCTAATTCTAGAGTCTTCTATTTACCTAACCATGAGATATTTGGGAAAGATACACATTAAACGAGTGCAAGACTTTTTCTTCCAGTTTGCAACTCTCTCTCTCACCTCTCACTCACCAAAAGAAAAAGTCTCTCTCTCCTCTCTGAAACTCGACCCCTCATCTTTCCCTCTCATCTTTGCAAACATCCCTTTCTAATTAGTGACTTAGGGCTTGATTCTTGGTATATTTTCTGAAAATAAAACATGTTATCCTCAAGAAATAATATAGATCCATATGGGCGTTGTACTTTTCAGCTTTGCTTAAGTCGAATTTGTGGGATTTGAGTTTTACCCGGTTTCATGTGAGATCTTAGTGGTCTCGGTCTCTTCCTATGTGCGGTAGTTGCTGTTTTTGTTGTGTTCCTTGGTGGAATGTTACTTGTTGGGGTAATATGTTCTTGATGTTGAATAACTTGAGAGAGGGCAGTTCATGTTTTTGGTGAGATCTTTGTGATCTAGTGTGATTCCTTTGTGGAATAGAGATCGGTTTTATTGTTCTTCATAAGATAAGTCTATTGTGACTTATTTCTTTGTAATATTTTGGAACATTATTGTATACTGGCTACCTGTTTTTGGAGCTTTATAGTTCAATCGAGCTTTATCCATTTTAACGGATGCTCAGCAGGGGATTAAGCGCTAGAAGTAGTCGCCGAATCTCTGGGACTTCGGTTGAAAAATTCTCCGTGTTCATTTTATTTTCTGCACTTTATTTTCAGTTTATAATTGTGGTTTTGGAATCTTGGTTAATATTAGTATCTCTCGACTTTTCAAATAGTTCTGTAGTTGGATCAAAATCATTTGACTAAATCAATCTTCCCCCAAGAAAGGTTGGCGGGTGGTAGAGTTGTATGACGGGTGGGGGCGGCCATTGATAACTGGTTTGGGCTGAGCCAAACAAGACTGGTGACGTGGGAGTGGTTAGGGACGGATTCAAGATTGGATCTACGACTGTGTGACAAAATTTCAAACCAAGCTATTACGTGGAAGGGAAAAAAAATTTACACATAAAAAATTGATTTTTTTATCAAAAGAATAAAAAAATATCTTTAAAAAAAAGTTGTTGGGCTGAGGGGGAACCCCCCGGCGCGCCCCCAAAAAAAAAATCCATCCCTAGGAGTGGTGGTTTGCTGAACTGACTTGGTAAAATTTACCAATTTCACAATAGGTTCATTGTTTTTGATATATTTATGATGAAAAATAGAGGAAAACGGAAAATATGTCATTGGCATGGATAACAAGGCTTCTGCTCCCTATATCATCTTTTCTAATGCAATCTCAAGTGCTCTCCAATTGCATGCCATTCCTAGTTCCTCTTCATGATTTTCTTATTGTTAAACGAAGTAATTTTATGTTTAAGTATTATTTAGGAGCGTAGTATTTTGTTATTCAAATATTAGTCCAATCACGAATGCAATTTACTTTATTATTTTATTTTTTTTGGTGAATTAGCTATTCAAGTTTCGCTCGACTAATCATGAGAAATGGCGGCATTGCTCCCTGGATCGTCATCCGAGTAAATTCGAATGCGATCACAACTTATACACACTTGAGTCGAATATTCGAAATATGGTCTTTCTCTCTGTGGATCTTCCTTTATGACGTGTCGATAGGAAAGTGCACCATAACTTTACTTTCACATGATGCCTTTTAACATAAATGTAGTCTTTCAGCTGTCGAGTGTGCCATGCTCGTGGAGTCGTGGATGCAAATTTTCTTGTATGGTGGTGTTCTTTTTAACTCTCAAACCTCCTACCAGCGAGAAACCTTTATATGAAATAGTGAAGAGAATGCATGATTGATTATTTCCCACAAAACTACGAAGAAAAGAATGATTTGATTAAATCAATAATTCAATAAAAAAGTAAAGAAAGTAAAATTCAACACGGGATAGGATTAGGGTAGGATACTCAGCTAATCAGAACCTGCCACTGCTGGCTGCAATCAAAATTGAAAATCTTAAGATTTTTACAACGCTTTCCCATGCAAGATCGTCCACCTCAATTTCGTCTTTTAGTGCGATTTCAATTTTTCAAGTTATAAATGGCGGTTTTAGCTGAAACTTGACAAAATTGCAGAGAAGAAACTGGACCTACCTCTGCTTCATATATCTCCGGGGGAAGAGTTCACGGCAATCATTTATTTACCAACAAAAAATGCGTTCAACGAGGCACTCTGATTCGCAGCCTCTCCTCTCCGACTCCCAACACCAAGAACCACCATACGTTGTACTATTGACCTACCAACCACCGCACACCCACCGTCTTCTGAGTAAATCCTGCCGCCGCTGCCTAATATGCTTTGCCACTTTATTGCCCTTCCTCGCCGCCGCCGCCTACCTCCTCTGGCCCTCCGATCCCGACCTCTCAATCGTTCGCCTCCGTCTTGATCGCCTCCACTTTCATACCCGCCCTAAAATCTCCCTCGACATCACCCTAGATCTCACCATCAAGGTAAGGAACAAAGACTTCTACTCCATTGACTACGATTCTTTACTTGTCGCCATTGACTACAGAGGGAAGCGATTGGGGTCTGTTATGTCCGATGGTGGTGACATCAAGGCCCGTGGAACGTCGAATATCAACGCCACGCTCGTTCTCGACGGAGTTGAGATATTGAGCGACGTGATTCCGTTGCTGGAGGACTTGGCAAAGGGTGCGATCCCGTTCGATATGACTTCCCAGATTAGTGGGAAATTTGGAGTGTTCTTTTTCGACCTTCATTTAAAGGTAAATCTTGCTTACAACTTTCAAGTATAAATGGTAATATTGCTGTTTACTGAATTGTTATATAGCATAGATTGAATATGAGCCCTTCTAAAATAGCAGTTTTAGATATCTACGATTTAGGCTCGGGCCAAGTAAGAATTCACGTAATTGTGTATTAACAGAGCTGTTTGGGTGAAATTTCATTTGCAGATTTTGACTTATTGGGCTATATTACACTACTTTGAGAATTCAAGATAGATGTTTTTTGAATACTGAAGCAGTATGTGACCTCAGTGGAAAAAGAACGTTTGATATGATGGCTTAATAGAAAGGTCGTCTTAACAATTAAAATTAATTAGTACTTGGAGCAAAATGTAGTTCTAGGTTGGCAAGTTCCGTAAGATATGGTTACTTTGTAGATAGCAAAGATAAAGAGTTTGCACCTGTGATTATTTTTTAACTTGACTATAATTGGTTCAAATTTTGAGCGAGGTTTGTTGACAGTCTGAATTATGACAACTAGACATTTAGTAATAACGATGATTAATACTCAATGGTGATATAAAGGAATATACTGTGGAAACAATTAGACAAATTATAAACATTAAATGGATGGTTAAGGATTTACAACAATGATATAGTTGTTCAAGGTTGTTTTATGTATATAGGTTTGAAGATTTAAATGGGTAAGTGCCAAAAGTTAAGAAAGCCATAAAAAACTGTGAATGTGCATTACTTGCTCAGTTGCTCCTTTTATGTGAATGGTAGTAGATATTGCTCGTCTTGTTATGTTTAGCCCAAGTTATACTGGGGGTTATTATTGAGTAAAGATAATATCTTACAATATTCCAAAAAAGCAGAAAATACCAGTATTCTGAAAACCGAACTGAACCGGACCAGCGCACTGTCTGGTTCAACCGAAACTGGTGAACAGGACACGGTTTTTGAAGGTTCAACGGTTGATTTTGCCCAAAAAAAAGAAAAAGAGAGTTGGTGAAATATAGAACAAAGCTTTGCTAACATTTATCTGGTCGTCCAATAATCACCGAAGCCCATTGTCTCCATGGCGAAGCCTTTGTGCTACGTTATAGTCAAAATATCCAAAATCCAAACTAACCTTACAAAGAAATGAAAACATATAGATTCTGCAACTATTTATATGCATGAGAGAGAAAATGAGTTGCCATTGAGAATCGGAAGGTAACTGCACATTTAGATCTGAAACTAATGCAGGCCCAGGTTAAAATGAAAATAGTAGGATTTGAATATGTGGGCTGTGTATTGTTATGTTAAAGTAGTTTTTGGCCAATTAGTTCTCACTTAATGTTAGATGGCTCCATAAATATTATTGGTTAACTCATGGACTTTAGAATATTATTTTAATTAATAGAAATTTTTAATTATATTTATAAATCTATGAATAAATCATTTTTTTAATAATTTTAATTTTTGGGTCAACCCCAGTTCATCCTCGATTTGACTGTTTGATCCCTAGTCCTTTTAGCTTTACCGGGTTAGTGGCTGATCTGGTGTTCAGAACATTGATAAATACTGAAGTACTTTTATTATGCGTATGTGATGGTTTTAGATAGTCTCTTGAAATATAAATGGATCAACAATATGGATCAAATGAAATGTGAAATGGAGGTTTCAAGTCACTTCTTTAATTTGTTTAGGCTGAGTGCTTTAACGAATGTTGAAGTGGTATTGTGGGTGTTGCAGTTTATTGTTGTTGTTGTTCTTTGTCAAATTAGTGTAAGCCCATATGGGATGCACGAGATGATTGCTGTTAGATATGGTTTTGAATGTAGATTAACCCTAATTGGTGAACTTGGTTTTCTCTTGTGCACTGTCTATGATCAAGCCTCGAAGCATGACTGGGACGAGCTAGCCAATTAAGTAGCCATTCTTGCAGATTAAAAATGTGTTTGGATACATACGACAGATATTGTGACAAAAGTTAATCTTAAAAACAAACCAGTATGTGCTCTTTTAATTGAAATGAAATCAAGTTTATAAATTTTAAAATGTAAAAGAACTAAACGTTTTGCCAGTATGAGATAAAATGGTAGGATCAACTTTCAAGAAGTTCGAAATGAACTTGACAAATGAACATAATTTTTATGACCAACTAGGAGTTGACAAAATGACCAAACCAAATCGAGTGATTCGGTTCTACTAAAAAAAAAAAAAATGATAATAATAATAATAATAATAATAATAATAATAATAATAATAATAATTCTGGTTGTTAGAACTGAGAACTATTTGATTTTGGTTCCATCCTTGTTCTAGAACCAAGAACCAAACTCAATATT
This sequence comes from Olea europaea var. sylvestris, assembly GCF_002742605.1. Taxonomy (NCBI): domain Eukaryota; kingdom Viridiplantae; phylum Streptophyta; class Magnoliopsida; order Lamiales; family Oleaceae; genus Olea; species Olea europaea. The sequence continues at coordinate 20,636,942 of NC_036237.1, read as the reverse complement.
TAAATTTTATATATATATAAATTACAAAATAGTGAATTATAATTCACACAAAAAATTTGAAAATAGGATAAGGTCATGTACATTCAGTTTCTCATTTCTCAAAGTGGAGACTAGAGACCCTAATTCATTTTGGGGACCCAAATCCTAATTCATTTTTCATTTTCAATTTATATACCGACTTTCACGCGGAGATCAACTACTACTGCATGCCGTCTACAGTTGTGCTTAGCCACCATCGTCGTATGGATTTCTGAAATTGAAATTTCAACCTTTCGTTCTTATTCCTCAAATGTTCTTTTTCTTTTTTTTTTTTCTCAATCAATAATGAAACTAGAACCAAACCAAACCAAAGCAGCATCGAACGGTCCGGTTCCAATTTGGTTCCATATGTTTAACAAAATCATTTGGTTCCATTACTAAAAAAACCATTGGCTCATGGTTCGATTCGTTCTGTTGGATACAAAACCAAATGGAACTATTTTTACTGTATAACCGACCTTGAAATTCATAGCTACTTTTACTTAATTTTTTTACTGTCAATACTGAGTATACGAACTGATGCCCAGAGTTGCTATAGTTTATTATTATTATTATTAGGAACTCGAATTTCCTTAGTCGATTTTACTTTCTAAATGCATGCTAAGATGATAAATCAGTTAGGTCATCAAGATGTTCTAATTATGCAGAAAATCTGAACAACCCATATTTAGCTTGTGGAGTCATTTAACTGATACTATTTAAGACAGCATTCTGCCAGTTCTGGAATCAAGTCAGCAAATTCTCCTTTTTATGTCTTCAAATATGAGATGGTTCAATTTTTGCTTTCTTTCTTTCATATTTCTTCTTTTCTGATGTTTTGGTTCGAATATTTTACTAAATCCCCTTAAATTATATTCTTTTATGTACATATGGATTTGTTATCGACCATGTAGAATAGAAAGATCAATATGCAGATCAAATATCAAATTTATCAATTCCTCGTAATCCTACTGTGATCTTCTGCAGACTCAAATATCATGCGAAGTCATTGTAAATACACGCAACCAAAAAATTGCCCGACAAAGTTGCTACCCAGAGGTAAAGTTCCCATTCTTAACTGGCTTCACCTGCATTTTGATCGATCATTTCTTGCATGCATATAATGGGAGGAGCAATTATCTGTCCATTACTTTCAATTATAGTTAATATAGTTAATGGCACGCAGTTGTTAATTCTCCCCAGTGCACTGCATAAAAACCATCAATACTTTACTTCCCCTTTCCAACCCTACTCTTCCCTTCCCTTTCTCCATCTCGGGTTGGTTGTGGCCAACGTAGTGTTGACACACATGACTAGTAAAGTGACATTCTTGTGAGTATTCTGTTCTATTAGGAAACTTAAATGACTTAGGTAATTCTATTTCTGACAGTATTGGATTATTTGATAATGCATGCAGATTTCCAAAGAGAGCTAGGAGTGTGCATTTGTTACGGCATCCTGAAGGAAATGGAAAGACACCATTTACATGTCGTTAGATTTTGGTAGGTGTCTGCCCTACGATACAACAGCTCATCATGGTCCGATGGTAACATACTATTATATATCACGTGTATATTCTTTTGTTTTAGAGAAACAAAGTAGATCGATAGTTGTGAAAAATAGTTGGTATATTGATTCTGGTCCAGAGTCCTGTATTGTTGCTGCACATGAAACGTCGCTATTTTGGTTGTGGGGGGAGAATTGCAATACAAAATGCTACTTGCTGATTTTTATTCGTGTTTTTGTCCAAGAACGTCAAAGTATAGAATGAATAATCTCCTCGTAATGCACTAACTGCGCTTGGATCCTGGCTTGCAAATCCATTCATGTTACCCGTAATGGAGCCTATGCCTCCGGGATGACTCCTCTTCCTTTGATCAACTTTACGGCTGCCTATATTAGCCAATGCACCACTTGTATAAACTTTACCTACGACAATGTGTGGACGTGAATTGATTTCCTTTCCTTTATTTTTACTTTCTAGAGTAAGAATTAGAGCTCAACTCATAGACCTCTTCTTTGATTTATGTGACAGGATAAAACAATTGCCAGTTGAGATAACTGCCACCTCCCCCCTTTCCCATGCCGAACCTCATCTCACCACCATCTTCCCGTGTCATTGATCATCGCCAATAAAACTGACAACACTGTCACGATCATTAAAGTCATCTTTGACTTTATATGCTACTACACCACCATCACCGCATACATTTTCTCCACAGCCACTGATCATCGTCACCATTACATTCATTGTCGATGTTTATGTTTATCTTTACTTTTACCTTTTTGATTGTGAAAATAAAGAATTTTGTTCGAGTAGCGCTGAACTAAATCTGGTTTTCAATTTTAACGTGTATGCGAAAGAAATGGAGAAGAATAATTAGAAAATGTTGGTAATGGGTGGAATTTGGTTCCATTTCTAGGGTGATTGTTGCTGGCAATGGTGAGCCGGGCGATGACAGCGTAATAAAGTTACGAGTGTCACAAGAAGGGAAACATTGCTCAACTCTCAACTGATTTTATTATAATAAGGGGTTATGTTTACAATTTTGTTATTGAACGCTAACCTCTAAATTGTTTAGGCTTCGTTTGTGATTGATTTTAGAGCCCAATCTTTAACTCTCAAACAATATTTTAGATGTTCAATAAATTTAAAAATAAAAATACTTTAAAGAAGAATATGTACCCTCTGGCATATTTTGAGCAGCGGGAAAGAGTTAGATTTTGAATTTTACTTTTAACTTTTTTAACAGTTTGTTTGGGAAGGATTTTTTTACCCCAAAAAATTAATTTTTTGATCGTTATTTCACTATTTCAGCAGTAATTTTTGACTTTTTCTCTCACAGGTGAACCTCATTTTTCTCCTAACGATCAAAAAATTAATTCATTAAATCCCTCCCAAACGGGGCTTAAATATCTGTAATTAAAGTACCAATTTTAACCATGGTTAAATAAATTAATTCCTTTTCTACTTTTACGAACTCTTCCTTTTATTTTGTAATGTTACGACTTTGGAGATTTTTTTCTTTTACTTAATTTTTTTTTTTTTTTTTTTTTGTTTACAACACAATAAAAAAATTTCTTTTTTTAAAACAACATTACCAAATCAAATATTAGTGCATAATTCTCTATTTCTACACCGAAATGGAAACAAATTAATGGAAGAGAAAAAGGAGAACGCAAAATCTCTTTTACTTCAAAAGACCCAAAAAAAAAAAAAAAAAATTCATAAAATTGGAAAACACAATAATAAAAGAAAAAGAGAAAAGGAGAAAAAGCAAAAGCAAATGACAACTCTTTGATGACTCCAACACCCACTTTGCTCTTTTCTCTTTTGTAGGCTGCGTAACCATATCCAAAAGAAAAAGGAAATACAAGTACGTCGATACATAGAAATAAGTATAAATTATTGTACCTTTCGGTTTTACTGAACTTTAATTTAAAGTAAGTCTAATTTATCGAGAAGAAATTTTATCCAAACTTAAATAACGTATGAGCATGCACAAGGATGAATCTAGGAGCTTGACACAGCACGGGAAATCATTGTTTTTCTATCGTCGGTCGCAATAAAATATTAAGAGTCCTCTTGATATTCATTTTTTGCAAAAAATACATTTTGGAATAGTAATTTGATGGAGAATGTGTAGTTAAAAATAAAGAAAAGTTTTTGAATTTGAATGTAATATTATTTTATTGAAGAATACGTGGATGAAAAGAAGAGAGAAAAACTTATTTTGAAAAAAAGGATAATTGAACAAAACCTAAAGTTTAAATATAATAATTATTTTGTTCAAATTGAACATAGAGATTTCTGTTATAAGAATAAACAGGACTCATCAAATGACATTGTTGCCAAATTTTGTGTAATTCAAAGGAAGAGTGCGGATTTGAACTAAAACAGTTAAAACCTAACAAATATTGTTTTGTTAAGTTTAGTGACATAAGAAGTAGCAAAATGGTTAAATTTACAACAATCCTTGCAAGATGTCACAGGTTCAAATCCCCTTTGTTTTCCTTCCTATTGAATTTTGGTAAAAATTATAGTATAAGAATAATATACAACAAATTCCTTGATAAGGAATTCGAATCGGAGAATTCAAATATGTACATACAAGCTCTAACTAATTGAACTGCAAGATATTTTTGAAAATAAAATGAATTACAAGTAATATAAGGTAAAAATTTAATCTAGTCAACAAATTTTTTTTTCTCCGAGCGGATCTAATACACGCCGTTATGGGTGCTCGCCCTGTATTGGATCCGCGCCTGAGTGTGCATGTCCTGCACACAAAGAATGAGTATATTCATATCTACAAAATTGAGGGCATGTTTGATGGTAATTTTTTGGAAAAAAATTTGTGAAAAGTAACAATTTTTTTGTTTGAAAAATATGTGGTTAAAAAATATAAAAAAGTTATGATTATGCGTGTGAAAATTCATTATTAAGTTTGTGAAAATATAAATTTTATAAAATCATTGCACCAAGTGGGACTAAAATCAGGGATGTTAATTTGTTAAAGTTTGACATCACAAATTTATTGAACATTTACAAATACCGTTTCTAACACTTTCTTAGCCCCTGTTATTACATGAGGATTAAAATCAATTTTTTTTTCCTTTAATTTGATAAAAATTTATAAAATATGTGATTAAAACCATATTTAATTAAAATTAATTATTAAATTTGATTAAATTAATATCAAAGCGGCGGCTTTGAGACCCCGCACCAACCTCTAAATTCAAATGACAAGTTTATCCTTGAAATGTCACATCTGACCTGCATCATTACCTAGGTGGACTCGACCGTTTCGCACAAGGAAAAAGTATCCTTGGAACTTGAAATGACAATTTTATCCCTGAAAATGGCACATGTATCATCGCCCTTGTGGGCCATTTTTCCCACAATGAAAAAGTAATGACACTACAAAATCAGATCAGATGATTCAGATCAGATCATATCACATAAAGTTGCGTCATTATCTACTATAAATTGTCCAATCCATGCATATATTGAACCCTACTTTCTACTCAAAACCAACTACAAGTTCTTAGATCCATCTCTTATCCCATATCCTTACGACTTCGTGCTAGATCAAACCCGAGCACAAACACACATATTCCATTTCGAGTCGAAGCAAGAAACATTAAAATCTTTATACAATGGAGCCAGGTATATGGTGCACCAATGGTGAAGTTTGCTGTCTTAGAAGCTACTCGAGTACTCAAAATTATGATCGGTTCGTAAGGTACAATGGTTTGCCATCAATGAGCCGATCAAAAGCACCCATTTGGACACAATTATGGAAGAAGATTAAGAAGGAAAAGAAGAGAGTTTTCGCATGCTCGAATTCTTCGATGAGGTTTACTTATGATTCGTACTCTTATGCACAGAATTTTGACCAGGG
>NC_036237.1:20609829-20629965 GCF_002742605.1 Olea europaea var. sylvestris | reverse complement strand
TTAATTTAACGATCAATATCTATAAAACCTTTATTGTGTATATTTTGGATGTGATTTAGTTATTTTAAAAGCTTTTAATAGATTTAGACCATCGAATTAGCTTAAAACGGTCCCCTTTAGAGAAACATGTCCAATTTCAAATATCTGGTCACATTTCTGTTCAAAATAAATTTCACCTTCATAAAGTTGAACATATGAAGTGACTTCATGTTTTAAGATATGATCGAATTGTTTCAATCATCGAAGATTTATTAGACAATCATAATGAAAGAGAAACGATATTTTTTTCCTTTACAAGTCCGAGAGCAACCTATCAAGTACTTATTGTTGGGAAAAATTATTAATTTGTCACGTGGGCCAGCATGTATAATTAATTGTGTATAAGTTTATCTTGAACTTAAGCCCAAAATTAAAATGATTTAATAAAGAATTAAATTATTGGGTTTAAGGTATCTAAATATAGTGTGGGCCAGATTATATGTATAGAAACTGGATCCATTAAGGTTGTGTTTTCTTGATGCGAGAAAATACATATGGACATATAAATAAGGTTATAGTCCACAACTTATATGTGACTTTTTCATTCTTTATACTTTCCATCAATACAAGAATAATTAAGAGAAAACATATTGAAAAAGAAGATTCAATACCTACAATTAAGATTTGAACTTGTAATCAAGAATCAAGAAGAAGGGATTTAAGAATCAAGACTATGGGTTAAGAAACAAAACTAAGAACAAGAATTAAAGACTCAAAGGAGGCAAAATTCAAGATAAAAAGAAGCCAAACGTGAAAAGATTGTGGTTCAACCTTCGAGATATCAAGATCCAGTAATAAAAAATTATGCTCAAAGAATTAAGGTACATTCCGCATTTAATAATTCTTTTGATGATTTGACTAGCGGATCTTCAAAATAAAGGAATTTAGATTTTCAAATTTTAAATTTTCAAATTTTTGAGTTTTATAAAATATTCAATAAGTGGTATCAGGGTCAACTTCATGTTAATTCATTAGGAATAAAGGAAAATTTTAAGATTGGAATTTATACTTTAGATTTCTAATTTTTGGGATGTAAATTTCAAACCCTAGATTTCAAAGTTTTGAATTTTTTGAAAAATGCTTGGGACAAAATGGTAGTCGCAGCACAACGCTGCGTCTCAATAGCTGCAACGCCTGGAAGCTTCCCTCCAAAAGCGTTGTGACACTGATTTCCCAATGCTGCATCGATGGACCTAAACACATGGCGATGCGGCACCCAAATTTGATTTTTGTATTATTATTTTTTCGACAAGAAAAGAGAAAAATAAAAATGAAAAGAAAATATAAGGGGGCAATCAAAGTCAAATCTTGGTATTAAAATTTCTTTCAGATTCTTACTTTTTTCGAAATAAATTAATTGAAGAAACATGTTACCGAAATAACATCTTTTGCCTAAATTAATTTATTTGAAATATTAGGAAGGTTGTGTGTGTATAGTTCATGCAAGTATTGATCGATCCAAAAGAAGGTTGATATTTGGCTGAATTATTTGTACACATGTGATAATAAATATCTGACAATTGTAAAAATTTTCATTATACAAACATTGAGTTAATCGAAAGATAGACTTGATGTTTGACCAGATTTATTGTCAATATTTGATATCTCTGTCTACTGACTAAATATCAATATTGTGTCTAGTCTCTTGTGATAGGGCCGACCATTATTTGAAATTATTGATTGTTCAATATAGATTCTCATGTGAACATATTATTTAGGTTCAAGTTCTCTATTTGGTTAACCCTTCCACTTCTACAATATATGCCAACTAATCAATTAAATTTCTATGCTTATAAAATCAAATTTTAATGACTAGAAAGGTTACATGGATCTAAATCTTACGTTGAGGATTGAACAATCCACTGCTTTTACGAATAAGAGTTCCACTAAAGAAAAAGGGATTAGGATAAGTGGGATAATTTAAACCGCACGAGCTTATGATCATAAAGCGTGGAATTTCTGTAGTATTCAGGGGTGCGATGGTAACAATTGCTAAAGAGTTTTTCCAGGAAATTGAAAAGCGCTTTGCGGAAGGCGACAATAAGGTTGAAACTAGTATGCTTTTAGCAAACTTAGTTTTACTAAAGTATAAGGGTAAAGAAAACATAAAGAAGTATGTCATAGAGATGTCTTATCTTGCTTTATAACCAGAGGCATTAAAGCTTGAACTGTCTTATGACTTGCTTGTGCATTTGGTTTTGACTTCTCCTCCTGCACAATTCAATCAATTTAAGTTAATTATAATTGTCAAAAGGGGAAGTGGACTCTTAATGAGCTCATTCCATATTGTGAGCAAGAAGAAGAAAGGCTAAAATAAGATAAAATTGATATTAGTCACCTGACAAGTACCTCTAAGGACAAGTTAAAGAATAATGAAGCTACATCCAGTTCAACTAGAAAAAATGTAAAAACTTGAAAAGGATAAATCATCTAACTATTACTTTTGTGAAAATTTAGGACACAAAAAGAGAGATTTCTAAATACCGCGTTTGGCATATAAAATAAAGTACACTTCTAACTTTCGTTTGTTCAGAGGTTAATTTAGTTTCAGTACCTAGACATACTTAGTGTATAAATTTTAGTATCACTATTCAAATAAGTATATCAATGCGAGGTTACTTTAACAGTTTAAAGCCAATTGATACTAAAAGATTTATCTATGTGGGACCATGGCAAACCAGTTAAAGTTGAGGCTGTATGGACTTTTATGTCATTATTAAAAACTAGCTATCATTTGAATATGAAAAAGATATTTGCAATACCATCTTTTAGATGAAATTTGGTCTCTATTTTATATTGGACAAAGTTGGTTACTCTTGTTCAATTAAAAATAGTCAGTTCGATCCGTTTCTTAATTCAAATATTGTGTGCACCAATTCTTTATCAAGATATGATAACCTATATTTACTTAATAAGGCTGCTTCTTATAAAGAAATATTGCATGTGAATTTACGTGGTATTAAACACAAATTAACTAAAGAAAATTCCGCTTCATTATGACACAAGCGATCATATCACATCTTTCAAAAGAGAAACAAATAGCTTGTGTTAGAAAAAAATTCTTGATCCCTCTAATTTTACGGACTTTATTGTTTATGTTAATTACATTATGGAAAAACAGATAAACATAAGGAGATTAGGGTCCAAAAGGACTCCGAACATCTTAGAACTAATTCATACGGATATCTTTGGATCATTCCCTGCTATTTCTTGGATTGATCAATAATCATATATTACGTTCATAGAAGATTATTTTCGTTATGGCTACCTGTATCTCATTAATAAGAAATCTCAATAACTGGGCATGTTTAAGGCCTATAAGGCTGAAATTAAAAATAAGCTCGACAAAAAAATAAAACAAGTCAGATTTAACCGTGGTGGTGAATACTATGGCAAATATGACACATTAGGAGAATAATGTCCAGGGTTTTTTGCTAAATTCCTAGAGGAATGTTGATCATCCTATAGTATACCTAAATCTCTATCGAAAGAAATAATAAAGACCGCAGCTTAAATTCTCAATAAAGTTTCAAGTAAAGCAATTGTCAAAACCTTTTATAAGTTTTAGATGGGCAAGAAGCCTAATTTAAAGTACTTGCACATTGGGGTTATCCAGTTAAGACAAGGCCTTATAAGCCATCAAAAGATAAATTTGACTCCGAAAGTGTCAGTTGCTAATTTATTGGATACTTTGAAAGGTTAAGAGGTTGCAAATTTTAAGATTCTACTATCAGGTTAACTTTCGAATCTGTAAATGCTCAACTCTTTACAAATGTAGAGTTTGTAGGGGAGATAAGATTATAAGGTTAAGAATTTTGTTTTAAAGGAAGAACACGTATATGTTTCTTCTGTTGCAGTTGACAATAATTAGTACCATGGACAAATTCTTGCTACAGATCTTGTTCAAAAAGTACTTCCAGATCAAAACAATATTATAAAACTCCCTATACAAAATCAAAAGATTGTTTCAATAAAACAAACTCAACAACCTTAAGAACAAATACCATTTAGGAGATCCACTAAAGAAAAGAGAATAGCAATTTGGATGACAAGTCTTTCTCCAAGACAAAAATGAAGGCATTGGATTGGTGGAAGAAGATTTGATCAATCAACTTTATCAAGCAATACAAAGAAATAATTCTCAAGAATGAATTGATACGATAAATAAAAATATTAAGCTCATAAGTGATAGTGATGTTTGGGAACTCATCACATTGCCTAAAGGTGCGAAACCCAATGGTAAAACCAAGAGGGACTTGAGGGGTGATGTGGGGAAATATAATGCTCGTCTTGTTGTAAAAGATTTTACTCAAAATGAATTCATTGACTTTAAAGAGACTTTCTCTTTGATTTCCATGAAAAACTCTTTTAGAAATATTATGGCATTTGTGATACATTTTGATCTTGAACCACATTAGATTGTTTACAAGCTAAAAAAATCCATTTATGGGTTTAAACAAGCTTTCTTTCAATATTATGACAAAATTTTGTAAATGATTATTTTATTTTGTTTTGAGGTAAATACAGTTGATGATTGTATACACCACAAGTTCAAAGGGAATAAGCATATTTTTGGGGTATTGTATGTCGATAACATACTGCTTCTTTGTAATCATATATGCTTTTGCATGAAATCAAGAGATTTCTGTCATAGAATTTTAAAATGAAAGATTTTAATGACGTCTCTTTTATATAAAAGATACAGATACACCGGGATCATTCTCGGAGTATTTTTTTTGGATTATTACAAAAGAGTTATATCAATAAGTTTTTAAGAGATTTGAGATGCAGAATTGTAAACTAGGTGATACCCCTATTGTTGAGGGAGATAAAATTAGTTTAAATCAATGCCTCAATGATGAACTTAAAGAAAATGAAATACAAAAAATTCTCTGTAATTTAGTATTTGGGAGTTTAATATATGCTAAAGTTTGTATACGTCTAGATATGGCATTCATTGTTTGAATGCTATGCAAATATTAACTCTACAAAGGATATTTGAAAAATAGCCAATTAGGTTATTCGGTATTTACATAGCATTAAGGATTACATGATTACATTCAAGAATATCTGACTAATTGGAGATCATTGGATATTCTGATTTTGATCATGAAAAATGACTGCGAAATGTTATCACTAGGCTGCGTATTTTGGATGGAATTAAAAGACCACTTAAATTATTATGTGATTATAGTAGTCTTGTATTCCAATATGAGCTCAACGATGTCAAAGTTTATAGACATTAAGGTCCCTTTTGGTTCTCATTTTTGTAAGAATGAGAATGAAAAATATAGTTATTATGAGATCCACACAATAGATAAAAAGTTAATTATGGTAACTTGATGTGATGGATAACGATCATATTTTTTTATTTTTATGGCCAAAGAATGTGAATCAAATGAGGGCTAAATTCCCAGTTGTTAAAGAAAAAATTCGAAGTGGTCAGGTTTTCATAAAACATATTAAGGCAAACTCTATAATTGTGAATCAGCTTACTAAAATGGCTACCACCCAAGTCTTTTATGATCATACTGCTCATATGGGTATTACATTTTTAAATAATATGCCAGATTAGTGAGAGTTTGTTTTCGAATGTTGTCTATTTTAGACATATTTTTATTCATGGATATTATATTTATTTAACAGATAAAGTATTCAGTTCAGTTTCATTCTGATTAAAAATTACGATTGATCTCATTAAAGAATAATGTAAAACCAGTTGAAAATAAGTATGTTTGGATCACATTGTAGGTAATTTTCATGCTACACATTCACACTTGATCCATGCCATTTGATTGTATTGATAAACTTGATAATTGATGAGTTTAGTTATGATATTTGTAACAAAGACCACTATGATCCTATATTGACATAATTGATGGACGAGATTCTTTGGAGATACTTTTGATTATGATAGTAAAAGTTTTGAGCTCATAATGTTATACACTTTCATCAGGTAACGTATGTGGCCCAAGTGGAAGGCTGTTGGAAAAAAATATTAATTTGTCACTTGGGTCTATATAGATAATTAATTGTGTATAATGTTATCTTGAAGTTAAGCCCAAATTATAATGATCTAATAAATAAATAAAATATTGGGGTTAAGATATCTAAATAAATTGTGAGCCAGATTATACGTGTAGAGATCAGATCCATCAGGATTGTGTTGTTTTGATGGGAGGTCATACATATGAAAATATAAATAGGGCAATGGTCCTCAATTCATATGTGACGTCTCATGTCTCCTATCAACATAAGAATAATTAAGGGAAATCATATTAAAGAGAAAAATCCAATACCCTCAATCAAGATTTTAAACCCACAATCAAAGGGGAAAAAAAGAAAGAATTCAAGAATTATGACTATGAATCAAGAAACATAACCAAGAAAAAAAATTGAAGAATCAAATGAGGCAAAATTCAATATTAAAAGTGAATAAATCAAATATAAAAAGATTGCAGTTCAAGTTTCAAGATTTCAAGATTTAGCAATAAGGAATTATTTTCAAAAAATTAATGTATGTTCCGCATTTAATAATTCTCTTGGTCATTTTTGGAAATAAAGAAATTTTTGGAATATATGGTTGAAATGATATCAAAATATTGTTGAAAATGTATTATTTCAAAAGAATGGGACTCAAACAAGGACTAAAGTTTCATAAAATATTCAACACTTATAAATTGCGAGTCATGTGAATTTTATGAATAATTAGTTATTTAACTTTTAACAAAGTATTTATAAACATAAGTTTTGATGGCTTGGTTTGTACGTAATTATCCATTTTTGACTAAAAATAGCAGTATGTGATTTAAGAAACTTCTATGATACTTTCTATTAAAACATCGTTTTAGATAACAAAAGTTGTAGATGAAAAGAGTAAGCTGTTGTTTAATAAAATGTAAATTTCATATTCGAATTTAACTCAAAGTCAATAATTAATTTTAATCACATGTTTTATGGGACTCATAATTTTTTAACAATTTATTTCATCAAACTTTATCAAAATCTATTAAAATATGATTTTAAAAAAAATGATTAGCAGCTTTCTTCAAGCCGATTGAGGGAGGCTTAGAAGCATGGAAAAGAGGTACAATAACATGTTAAGCCCCTGTTTGACCCCCATAACGTGAAAAAATTAATGGGTGGAATAGTGTTTTTTTTGAAAAAATGAGTGATTGAAAAAGAATGAAAAGTTTTCGATTTACATATAATATTATTTTATGAAAGATTGTGTGGTTGAAAATAGGATGGAGAAAAATAAAATGTAATGAAATTTAATTAAATTGGGCTCAAACAGGGGCTAAGTGGACCTTCAAATTTTGACGTTTGCATTACTTGAACATAACTTTTATGATGAAAATTATCCTAAACCTTACATTTTAAGTTTCAACGTCAAAACATGTGTTTCAAATTTAAAATCAGATTCAACTATTTTCTTCCACTTACCAAGTAATAATATTATTATTATTATTATTATTTTTTTGCCTTATTAGCACAAAACGTCCATATGTTTAGTCTTTAGTATGCAAAACTTATATAGTTTATTGTGCAAAACGTCCTAACAATTTATTATTATTATTAGTATTATTATTATTATTTTTGCAATTTCACCCATATATCAAACTTTTATTGCGGAAATCATCATTTTTTTATATTTTCATCAGAAAAATTCAGTAAAAAGCTTTGAAATGAGGAATATACCATTATATTTAAATAAAACAAAAGGAGAAGGGGAAAAAAAGAGAGAGAAAATTATTGCAACCATACTCCATTTTTTAAAATGCAAATGAATCCTAAATAAATTATTAAAAATATAAAAAATTCAAAACAAATTCTCTTTTCTTTCTCTTTCTCATCTCCTTCTCATTTTCATCCTCCTCCTCGGCCACTACCACCACTCAACCAACCCACCTCACTTAAGATACGTTAGCTTCTGCACATAATTTTTCATTTTCCTCAAAATATCCTGGAAAATTATTATGATTCTTTCTGTCATCGATACTTCCTATAACTTTATTTTATTAATTGTAATTTAATTGTTTTTTATTTATAATTTTTTAATAAATGATCAAAGAAAAGAGAATTTGTTTTTTATCTATAATTTTTCAACAATTTACCTGGGACTCGTTTGTATTTTTTTATAAATTTTTGAGTGTGGTTGCAATTAGTTTTTTCATTTTTCTTTTCTCCTCTTTTTGTTTTATTTAAATATGAGGGTATATTTATCATTTTATAGCTTTTTATTGAAAAAATAGATGAGAATGATGATTTTCACAATAAAATGTTAATAATAGGGGTGAAAATGTAAAAAAATACAACGTTAACGTTTTGCTCAATCAACTTGATGCATAGGGACATTTTTTACTAATAACCATTTTCACCTCTGTTTCCATGTTTTATTGGGAAAAACGACATTTTCATCAATTTTTATCCAATTTAAAAACAATTGTAAAATGACAAATATATCCTTCTACTTAAATAAAAAAATAAAGAAAAGAAAAGTAAAGAACAATTTGCAATCATACTCCCAATTTTTTTTAAAGGTGCAAATAAATGTCAAATAAATGAAATTATAAAAGATAAGAAAAATCTTCTTCTTCCTCCTCCATTTTCCACTTGAAGAACAGATTGATGCTAAAGAAAATTACTAGAATCTAATCACAAGTAGTTTAACAATGACCGTTGAGAAAACATGTTTAATAGAGAGGCAATGGGAAAAGCATCCTCATCTGGCTTGAAACGTAACCATGTCTTTCACAATTGGATCATGCTACATGTACACAATCTTTTGCACACTACTCACAACATAAAGTGGGGACCACAGCTCGAATTATTTAATAACAGGTGGGACCCGCATGTTTGTGAGGGGGTGTAAACCATTTGGTAATTCCCTTGTGTGTACATACATCTTTATCCATAGCTCTTGGTCTACAGTATTAAACAACCAAATAAAATTGAGATTAAAGGACCACAAAAAGAAAAAGAAAAAGAAAGAGACGACTCCTTTGAGTCATGGAAATAGATTATGTTCTAACCTTATCCTCTCCAAATCTTTAATGAACTCCTGAGCAAATCAACAGTAAGCATTTGGGGAGTATATGCCGGCAATTTCAAAAGGAAATATTGTTGGAATTTTGTATCGAAAATTGATTGTGACCAATTTAAATGATTATTTAGGCGGAATCCTTTATTTGGTAAATGAGAAATTAAGCCAAATGTAGGGCGCTTAAATATTTGAAATTATTGGAAAATTGTATAGAATATTGTGGAATATTCTATAAATATATGGATGAAAAGATGTGTCTTTTTATATGAAGGATCATAACTATTGATATGGGTATAATTAATTTCCAATAATAGTGTCTCTTAACGTATAGATATAAATTCTAAGAGATGTGTATCTTAATGTATGGATATAAATTCCAAAACATGTGTCTATTGGTATAGTTGTGTCTTTTGACAAACATTTCTAACTACTATATATTGACTACACATGTTTGGATTTTATAATTCAATTCATAATTCCATATCATTCCATTTTATTCTTACACTTTAGTTTGTATAAAATACTTTGCATCAAAATCATGGTTATGTCAGATGGAGAACTCCGTTTGAGTTCGTTGGTCTAAACCATTTGGAGTACTCCTATGATTAGACGTTGTCATTTTATCTTGGGAGACGATTGTTGAAAAATCGTTAGCACTGATGCGGAGTAAATTCATTTTAAAGACCAAGTGTCCAACACTTGTCTCGACCAAATCCCATCACTTGCATTTCCTTATTTCATTTTTCTATTTCTTTTTTAGTATTTGATTTCAGAATATGATTAACTTTACTTATATGTTTTGTGCGAGGTTCGATTCGAAGAATGACATGCTTTAATTCAAGAATGGAAATAGATGTATCCATATTCATGTGTTTGGATTCGGATTCGGTAAATTATTTTCTCCACCATTTTGGTAAGCTGAATTATATTTCGATTTCAACTATTGAACATAATATGCACATTATCGGTGTAATATCCCCCTAACAATCTTAAGATTAATTTTTTTCCCTCCCGTGCATGTTATATTTTGTTAAATATATTTACGTGAATGCTTATAGTTCATTAGGTGAATTTAACATTAAATTGTTAATCTTTAGTTTTAATCATGTTAAGAATCGATAATCACAATCCAATAAATTTAATAGAAATGAATTCATACCTGCGGAAGCTATTGTTGATATGAATTATAGTTATAATAGTAGACAAGATCTTCTCCTCCTTGCTCCTCACAAAAGTATTAGCTATCAATGGGACAAGCTAATGAAAACACATGTAGAGGAGAGGGGACCTAGCCTTTATATATAGGAAATAATTTAAGTCGTCCCATTACGACTAGAATTCTAATTAGGGTTTTATTTCCGGCCCATTACGACAATGAATTGATGCTAGAGAATAAGTGGTGCTAGAGACATGTTCAACTCCAACAAACGTTTCGTTGCTTGTCCTTTTTGATTCACATAACATAGAACAATTGACATTTGCTCCTTCACTGATACATCACGAGATTCGTCAACAGGAATGGAAAATAATACATCACCAATATCTTTCATAATAACATCAAGTGTTTCAAATGCAATAGCACTCACAATATCCTTTTGAATTTTAGGTGATGTTAACTGAAGGTTTTCAGGAGCATTAATCAAACAAACATCCTTAATCTCTTTATTATGATCACATAACCACTGCAAAAATTCAAGAAAATTTCCTTGATTTGTTGAATCTTCAAATTCATCATGTCCAGGAAATGAAAGCCCTTGTCGTAGAAGCAATCAAATACAATCAATTGACGCATTCAAACGAATTCGATACTCATTTTTTGTTCTTTTCGATTTCTCAAAGGGAACACGACCAATATTTTGTTTCTGATTCACAAAAGCTTCATCTTAATCCGCGCTTGGTTGTGTGCGCTACCACTTTTTTTGACATGAGTTTGTAGCTTTCTTTTCTTTTTCCAGTTTGAGAACCCTCCATCAACAAAAGAATCACCACCACCACCATTTCTTCACTATTTGATTTGAAAAGATAAAAATAAAAGCCAAATAGGGCACCTTTTGCTATACTGTATGCCAACCAATCAGGAAAGTCATTAAACCACGAAATTTTAAATCGCCTTAATGACGAATCTCCAAATTCTTTTGGTGGACACAAGTGATTTCGAGGCTGACATGAACCCTTTTGTACGTATGCTCTTCGAATTTCATCCTAAACATTAACATTATAATTTGCAATTGGAGTTCTTAATCCAGGATCCGAAGGCAGTTCTGCTAAATCAATTTTATCCCGAACATCTCTTTGATGCCTGGTACCTGATTCTTCCTAGCAATTTTCTTGAAAACTTGTTTCAACAATAATTTGCTCTCCACTCGAATATACAGATTTTCGTTTTAAATATTTCTCCATGACTGTTAAAAAAATAAATTCAACACATAGATAAATGAATAGATATCATATTTCATTTTTCATTAAAACATAACATTAAATTGATAACAAACAACAATTCATTGAATTCCATAGACAATTCTAAATCACCAAGTTAAAGACCTTACTTACTTGGAATTGAGATTTTACTTTTGAGTTTTGAGAATGGATTCTATTATAGTAATATTTCCACTTTTCCAGCAGCTCTGTAGCTCCATTACATTGAAAATTTGAAACTGTAATTTAAATGATTTTTCCCAAATTGAAAAAAATAAATTCCATACTTCCATTATTTCATAACAAATTAGTGAATAATGAATATTTAATATTTTCATCCAATTTCAATTCATCAATTTTAAACATACAATCCAAATCCTACATTAACATACATATTTCAAATTTTCATAGTAGCACTAGGGTCGGACCTATATAACAAGGCCAAGGGTTGAGTCGCTGAAGCCTGAGGGATGACCGACGGTGGAGGGCCAATGGCGAATTGGCGAAGTTGCAAACAGAAATCTGATAAGTTAGAATATGGGAGTCTGGGAGAAAATTAGCGTTTGATTAATGGTTTGCACTTTGGGAAAAATTAGTAAATGGATTATTTATGGGAATGGGATTATATTTATAGATATGGACCTTATGGATATAGGTGATTTGGATTCGAGCTTTTCATAAGTGTGGGCATTGGGCTACTATTGGGAAATTAATTGGGTTGGCAGACTGGCAATTGGCACGAGTAGTTGTTTGGTATTCAGAAAAAATTACAATAATTTGTGGGGTCATTTGACCCCAAATGACCCCATGTGGGTCCGTCCTTGTGGTTTTTTGAATAAGCCTAGAACTCTTAAACATATTTTATGATATGTGACATTGGAATTGTATAGCTGGAGATATTAACTAACATATGAGACGTGAATTCCAAATAATGAATTTATTTGGTGTATATTAAATTCAAATTCAATTGATGGAAATTTCTTAGTCATCTGATATTCTGACATTGTGGTGACTAGTAGTTGTGTATTTGTTACATGGACATAATAAAATACATGAGATAATCAATCGTGAATTTATTTGATATTCACAAATCTGTGCATGCATGTATTTATTCTCTTCTGAACAAAGTGCACGTGCATGGAGGAAATTTTATGTTTCTTTGGTTGGAGAATATTTGAATATATTACACTCACATAAGGAGACATGTCTTGGTGTCCACCTATACGACTAAATGAGGATATATTTCCACTATGACAGACCAAGTCTGTAAATAATTTTAATAGCAAATTATTTTATAGTGGAAATTGCTTTCCCAATTATTGGGATATGAAAATATTTTATAGAGTACAAATAGTGCCTATAGTTGGCAATGATGCCAAATATCATTGGTGATGTAATTGGCATTCATTTGTAAAGGATAACTATGGTCTGCAAAGATTGTGTATTCCTCTTAAAAAGGAAATTGTTCTTACAAGAAAATACAAATTGAGACTAGTTGAAATCTTTGAATAAACATACCTAAAAAAGGTTAAATGTGGATTACCGTTTCAAGGATAGGTCGAAGTAATATTGAATTATTATTGCATACATATGTGAATTGATATTGAGATGAGAAATGATCAAATTCGATTGAACACTGTTCAATACTTAAATCAGTTTATCAAGCTAATATGTCTAGTTTAAGGTTTGTACCAAATCATGGCTGACCATTTGGTCTTGATCATGATTGAGATCAATAACAATATCTCTAAATAAGGAATTGCATGAGATTTCGGTATTTGACCACTTTGTTTTTTGATTTGGCATCTCCAAAATTTTTCGATGTCTTAAAAATACCATGGAATGGCCATAACTGTGACTGCATAAAGAGTACAGACCAGTAAATGAAAATGATTGTTTTTATGCTTTACAGATCCTTTTGCACTCATATTGATGATTTGTATTATCTTGCATGTTCAAAGTAATTTCGTTTGCCAAAATTGGTAGTGCATCAATCTAAACATTGACAATTTTATTTTATGGCATCATTTTAATCCAAAGGGTGTGTCTATTCAACATTAAAATATATTTTGTATCATAAGTTGCATGGAAAAATAAAGATGCATTTTGATTGGGATTCGTATAATCTTATTATATTCGAATAACCATTCGTAATTAATTGAAATGACACAAGTTAGAAATTCGGTGCCTTTCTTTTCGTACATGGAGAAGAATTTATGGGTCATGAATTGGGCAATGGCTGTTTAACGTGCAGCCCAAGCATTCACCAAATGGTTTGTGTAGGCCACAATGTGAAATTGGTCCAGTAAAATTATTGGACCTAGGGTCAGTTTTATCTCAAAGAGAGGTGACCCTACCTTGGCCAAAAAGCAAAAAAATATAATATTGATCACATTGTCATCTAGGAGCATATGTAAGGGTGTAGTTGATCGAGATAAAGACTAATTCCATTAAAGTGGAATTACTTTTTGTCCAGATTATGGAATTATGGAACCATGGCAAGAACATCATTATTGGCAGGTATAGTGCCAATATAAAGATAGTTTGAAGAATGGTTATGTGTTTCGTTCATTTGACTTGGATTCCAAATAGTTAAGTTATTGGGCGTATTTCAAAATTAATTGATAAATAAGGTGAAGAGAAGCCTTTGTTGCTTCAACTGAAATGATGAAGTTGCAATTCTTGTGAATCAAGATGCTTAGACTTCATCATTATTGTAGTATACTACACTAAAGTGTATAACATGATATATTAACTTCAATCTTGGAACCAATTAAGTTGGTTTATACTTGGAAAAGCATTTTTGGTCTATGTAATGACCTTGACCAAATTGTATCCGATCAAATTAAAGATGGTTGGATTGAAGTATAATTTCAATTGAAATAAATTGTAAATCGACGACCACTATTTTGAAAGTACTTAGACTTTTACGAAGCATTCGATATGGATATTATCTAAGTGATATATGATTGAACTTGGAAGAGTTGATGAACTCTAGGTTCAAGTAAAACCAAAAAATGTGGGGGATTAACATTAATGCTTACGAACTTATATGAAAAGTTCATGACGTGTGATGCAGCATTACTAGATTGCATATGTATTCCTAATTAAGGAATTGTGGGAGTAACTTATGTTAAAGCTATATTTCCTATACCTTATAATCATAAAAATATATCTTTGAATGTGAAAAGATAGAAAATATTATACTAATTATAAGGATGATATACACTGAGAGTGAATGAAATGGAATGAAAGCTGATGATGGTGTTTGGATATGCAAGAACAATCGAATATTTTTGAAGAATATTTATAAAATTCAAATGCATTATAATGTTTCAATGATGATATTGAATACCTATGTATTAAATACACTACTAAAAGTGATTTACTAGTGTAATGATTTGATAAGAATCCTTCAACATTATTGTTTGGAATTGATAAAACTTTAGATAAAAGCTAGTTAGAAGCATATAGCTTCATGAGAGGATTTCTTGATGGTGATAAGTTGTATCTATTAAATAAATCGATCGTTAGCTAGCCATATTTGATGATACACTAAGTCGCATGTAATGGTTAGTCTAGACACGTATGTCGTACACATAATACCACAAGCAGTTGATCTCATTTGTGTAAATTTATGGATCCATTTTATATATGTTTATCAAGAGATCAAGTACAGTGGATATTGAAAGGAATGAGATTAAGCCTACCGTGTAAGAGTCTTTGTAATCGTAACACTACCTTGTTGACTGGAGATCCCAAGATCTTGGTTCAAAGGGATAACTATGTTATGAAGATTCCACGAAGTACTTGGGAAATTATTTCCTAATCATTCCTATGATAATTAAAGTGCTTTCTGCATGATGTTAATGATTCCTGTAGCTTGATAAAGTCAAGTGGAGTAGGGCAAATACTCTTAATAGGATGTTACCTATGTAAGTATGAAGTTGGGCCACTTAAATGAGAATTGTTCGAGGCTAAAATTCTCTAAACACTTATGAAACCAAGAGCAATCTAGGGCCAAAATGAACCAAATCATGAGAATTATGAATGGTTTAGTGAAGACATTGTGTGAGTACTGTTGCCTTGGTTTACACCAACGATTGAATGGTTCAAGATGTCGTGTTCAAGACATCAGGTCCCTGTAAGCCTAGCACGGTTGAACGATTTTTTGATGCTCACCTCCCAAGATACGACGATCACGTCTCGTAATAGAAGCACTTCAAATTATACAGACCAATGAACTTACTAATGTTTTGAACTCTATCTTATGGAACTTGATTCAAAATAAAATGCTAAAATATTTTCAAGTGAATGAATTATCATTTTGATGCATTCTCTTGAAAAAGCCACTGACGTTTTCAGGCAGATTTATTCTAAAATGTGTACTTAATTTTTCATTCACTCGAAATTGATTTTAGCAACTAAATTAACTACATGATTCACTCACAGTGTAGAACGCATTAGGCCTTCAAATCTCCATCATCGACAACAATTTTCACATAAATAATCAATCAAAAATTGATCAAAATTAATTTTCTATGCTAATTTCCAACATGAATTACACTACTAACAAAACTAAGGAATTTTGAAATGAAAAAAAATATATATAAAACTTTTGATCCTTATTTAATAGTTTCCATGAGCGAAAATGGAAAGAATTAGACAGATGACAGCTCAGAGGGTTTACTGGAAATAAGCAAATGTGTGGCTAAGCCCAAAATAAGTGAAAAATACTTTTTTTTTAATTTTCTAAATATATATAAATAAATTGGAAACTTTTTCATTATAAGAGCACGATTTAAAAACTTATAGGTTTCAAAATAAACTATCTTTTGTTGGTAAAAATTAAGAGTAATAAGTTCTTATTTTTATACTATCATATATTCTTTTTATTTACATAATTTTAAAGTAATAAATGTTGCAATCGTGTTATGTGTATACATGACACTAAGCTATCATGGAGTTCAATAAAACTATGTTGCATTGTATTTTCAAGCATCGATATCTTAATGGATACATAGTTATATATTGTTACGGTTAATTGCAACAAATAAAATACATCACATGTTTTCATGTATTATATTCTTATATTTTTATTGATTATGGATTGAAATCTAATAATCAAAATGTTGAAATAAAAGTAGCAATACCATTATCAAATGACATGTAATGCACATGTACACGATAATCCCATTACGTTTGAAGGCTAAATAGTACAATACCCCCTATCTATTAGTCAAACTGTCAAAAACCTCCTATCTTTTGAAAATAATTAAAAAACATCCCTCTTTGAAACGTTTTGTGCGGAATATCCCCTACCATCAGTCTTCGTCCATTCTACCATTAAATTCCAATAAAAGGGGGAAAAATAATACAAATTAAAGGGCAAAACCACTATTCTCTTCTCTTTTTAATAGTGGAGTTTTATATAGCATGTGATGAATTTCTGTGTCAAAACCCACATCTTTTTTCCTTAGTTGAAACACACTTCGGCTTTAGCTTAGAGCTACAAAGAAAGTCATGTCTATGCAGGTGTGGAGTGGAGATTTAGTAGAAGATTTCGTGGATGGCAGCGAACCTAGGAAGACGATTTTGGACATGCACACGATGCTTGATGATGGAAACCTGTGAGAATATGGTTCACCTAACACCATCCAATGTTGTGACTTGATGGTATTGATGTTGACACAATAAGGTCTTCCCACGTTTTTTGGCAGAGGCATGGTCTTTCCTTCCTTCCCCTTCTTATGTAGACTTACTCTCTACCATTTAAAAAGGAGGAGCTCTCGATTTTTTCTCCCAGCAGAAAGTGAGCTCTTCGTTTTAGCTTAAGGTGGTGGTTCTTTGTCGGATTTTTTCCCCTCTCTCTTGGAAGGTGATTTGCAAGTCATGGAGGGCTGTTCCTGAGCCTGAAAAACACCCATAAATAGAAGAAGAAGCTGCTGAAACGAGGAAGGAAAACTGCAGAAATTTCGGCCAAAGACAGGTTGCATTTTTCCATCCCTTTTTTCATTATTTTGCCTTAGAATTTCTTCTATTGGTTGATGTTTTGGTTGATTGAACTCCTAGGATCCCCAACAAACTGGTATCACAGCTAGGAGGAGTGATATTAGTCCAAAATCGATCAAAAACCAGCAAGGAAATCGCCATTACCACTTTCTTACCGAATCTGAAAACTTGATTTCCGGCCAACCTATTGATTTTCTGGCGAAATGGACCATGGAACCATGACCTGCAGGAGGAGGTGCACCCTGTGGCGGGGCGCGTGACCGGCGGCGGCGCGTGGACTCCGGTGGCGGCGAGTGGCCGGACCTTCGGCAAGCTTTTTTCGGGCAATTTACTTATTTTGACGTCCTGAACGCACTGATGTCGTTTGTTTTCTGTTTCAGATTTTTCAGAAAAAGTTGGACGATTTTGCCCCTAGCTTGACGTCTACGACAATTTGGTTCAGAAACTTGGTAGTATATTTACTGTTTGTCAACAGTAGTTTGGTAAGATTATTCCAAACTCTCCGTTAGGTTAGGTTTGGTATCCTTACCGGTTTGTGCATGGTTATTACTTGGTTGTTTATTTGTGAATTCTGTTGATTGAATTCTTGTGATTAATTTGTAACCTGGAAGCATATTTACCTGCTTTATATACCTGTGTTTCGTGAATGGATTATTTCACTGTTGTGCTTCATTTCTAAAAATTGTTTTTAAACTCGGTACTCAGTTTTATATTGATCATCTGGAAAAGAATTTTTCAAAACCTTTTTTGTTGTGTCCATGAGTACAGGCCACTCTTTTATAGAATCTATAATGGGTTCGAGGGTCGAGTTATTGCAATTCGATGGAAAGGGGGATTACTCGATATGGATATAGAAAATGAGGGTCATTTTGGTCCAACAGAGAGTTGCTAAAGCTCTTGATGATCCCACTACATTTTCTGATGAGTTAAAAGCTAAAACAACTGAAATTGAAGACATGAATGAAATTGCTTACAGTTATATAATTTTGCATCTATCTGACAATATTGTGAGACAAGTTGATAGTGCTAAAACTGCTAGAGCTTTGTGGATTGCTTTAGATGCCCTGTTCTTAACTAAAACTTTACCTAACAAAATATACATGTTGGAGAAGTTGTTTAGTTTTAAGATGGACCCGGGGAAGGATGTCGAGGGGAATTTGAGTGACTTTAGCATAATTGTTAAGAGTCTAGCTCATAATGATAAAACATTTGATGATGAGGATTTAGCTGTCATATTGCTAAACTCTTTGCCCGAATCTTACAGAGAAATGAAAAATGCCATAAAGTATGGTAGGGACACTCTCACTCAAGCTATTGTTTCTGATGCTTTAAAATCAAGAGAACTTGAATTAAAAAGAGAGAACAGAATTCATTCTCGTGAAGAGAGTCTATTTGTTAGGGGAAGATCTGAAAAGAAAGAATTCAACTTCCATAACAAGAAGGGGAGAGGAAAATCTAAAATAAGATCCAAATCTAAAGATAAAAGCGGTAAGAAATGTTATCACTGTGGAAAGTTAGGACATTTCAAGAAAGACTGCTTTGATTGGAAAAGGAAACAAAAAGACCCGAACAATTCTGATGTTGATAATGCTGCTATTGCTACTGAATTTAATAGTTTGCATGTCATGAATGTGTCTGAAGAAGAATTTGACAAAAATTGGATTCTTGACACAGGGTGCACTTTCCATATGTGCCCTGATAGGTCTTGGTTTTATAACTATAGGGAGACTGAACCTAGGAAGGTCTACATGGGAGACAATAATTCTCAAAATGTGATTGGAGTTGGTGACATAGCCATCAGGATGTACGATGGGGCCGTCACGCAACTTAGAAATGTTAGATATGTCCCAAATTTAAAGAGGAACCTCATTTCCTTAGGTTCTCTGGAAGATGAGGGATATACCTTCAAGTCTGGTAACAAGATTTTGAAAATTATGAAGGGTTCTCTTATAGTTATGAAGGGGCCCAAGAGGAATGGGCTGTACTATCTTGAGGGTAGAACTGAAATACCATTTGATTCTAGCCTTCTTGCTGTAAGTAAAGACAAAACTGAACTTTGGCATAACAGAATGGGTCACATTGGGTTTAAAGGTCTAAAATCTTTAAGTAATCAGAAATTACTTGGAAAAGATGACATTGAAACTATGGAATTCTGTGAAACTTGTGTTTTGGGTAAGTCTCATAAGGTGAGCTTTGAAGCTAGCTCTCATAGGACCAACAGACCATTGGACTATGTCCATGCTGATCTATGGGGCCCGGAGAAGCACTCCACATTTGGTGGGAGCAAGTACTTCTTGTCCTTAGTGGATGATTACTCAAGAAAGGTTTGGATTTATCCTTTGAAGGCTAAGTCGGAAACTTTTGGAAAATTCAGAATTTGGTTAAAGTCTGTTGAGAATCAGTTAGACAAGAAACTTAAAACGTTAAAAACTGATAATGAGCTTGAATTCTGTAATAGCGAATTTGACAACTTCTACAAGCAGAAAGGTATAACAAGACACAGAACTGTTAAATACACACCTGAACAAAATGGGGTCGCTGAAAGAATGAACAGGACCATAATGAACAAAGTTAGGTGTATGTTGATTAGCTCTGGCCTTGCGAAAGGTTTTTGGGCTGAAGCT
>NC_036237.1:20599139-20608744 GCF_002742605.1 Olea europaea var. sylvestris | reverse complement strand
ATCTTTCTAGTGCACAATCTCCTAAGACTGAGGAGGAATTTAGAGAAATGAGGAACATACCCTACGCTAATGCTATAGGTTCCGTCATGTTCTCTATGATAACAACCAGGCCTGACTTAGCCTATGCTATAAGTTTTTTGAGCAGATTTATGTCAAACCCAGGAAAGCCTCATTGGGCAGGTTTGAAATGGTTGTTAAGGTACATTGTTGGTACATTAAATCTGGGTCTAGTGTATGAAAAGAGATCTGAAAAACTTACTCTAAAGGGGTATGTAGACTCTGATTTTGCTGGTGACAAGGATAGCGGAAAGTCTACCACAGCGTACCTTTTTACACTAGGTGACAATTGTATAACATGGAAGTCACAGCTGCAGCCTTTAGTTACTTTGTCAAGTACTGAGGCAGAATATGTTGCCATAACTGAGGCGGTTAAAGAATGTACTTAGTTAAAAGGAATTTTAAAAGAATTGAACTTCATGCATGATACACCTGTTATGTTTACTGATAGTCAAAGTGCTTTATTGCTTTGTAAAAATCCTGTTTACCATGAAAGAACTAAACATATTGAGGTAAAGTATCATTTTATTCGTGAGAAACTGTCTCAAGGTGAAGTTAATCTTGTTAAAATTCACACTGATAGGAATCCCTCTGATATGGGAACAAAAATTCTACCTGCAGGTAAATTTAAATTGTGCTTATCTTTATTACATATTGACACTGGTTAATTTTTTCTTGCAAGTAGTGGGCGATAATGATGAACAGTTCTTCCATGTGCAAATTCGCAACCAAGAGAGAGTGTTAGGAGAACCAAGGTGAAGAATGTGAGAATATGGTTCACCTAACACCATCCAATGTTGTGACTTGATGGTATTGATGTTGACACAATAAGGTCTTCTCACGTTTTTTGGCAGAGGCATGGTCTTTCCTTCCTTCCCCTTCTTATGTAGACTTACTCTCTACCATTTAAAAAGGAGGAGCTCTCGGTTTTTTCTCCCAACAGAAAGTGAGCTCTCGTTTTAGCTTAAGGTGGTGGTTCTTTGCCGGATTTTTTCCCCTCTCTCTTGGAAGGTGATTTGCAAGTCATGGAGGGCTGTTCCTAAGCCTGAAAAACACCCATAAATAGAAGAAGATGCTGCTGAAACGAGGAAGGAAAACTGCAGAAATTTCGGCCAAAGACAGGTTGCATTTTTCCATCCCTTTTTTCATTGTTTTGCCTTAGAATTTCTTCTATTGGTTGATGTTTTGGTTGATTGAACTCCTAGGATCCCCAACAAAACCCAAACATAATTTCAAATTTTTAGTCATTATTTTGAAGCTCTGATTTTCTTTTTACCTTTTTACATTAGAATGGAGGTTGTAGGTACTTTCTCATGTGCCGACATGCCGTAGATCTATGGAGAACATACTTGGGCCGTTGAAATCCAGAAATGCACTCGAACAACATTTCCTGGAGATGTAGAGGTAGAATATTGCTTTTGAATTTAGGTCCTGGGTGTTTGGGTTTCTATGTTCGTCACATGCTATATGTAACTCCTCTATTAAAGAAAGAAGAGAGAATATCAATTTTGCCCTTTTGTTTTTTTTCCTATTTTTCCCTTTTTATTGGAATTTAATGGAAGAATGAATGGAGGCTGACGGTAGGGGATATTTCACACTAAACGTTTCAATCAGGAACGTTTTGTGATATTTTTAAAAGGTAGGGGGTTTGCGATAGTTTGACTAATAGATTGTATTGTGGTGTTTAGCTTTTTTGAACATCCTATTAAGTTCTACGTGCCTTAATTCATCAATGCATGTTTGGCGAATTTTAGTTATAAGTAAATAAATACATTTTAACATAAATAATATTTTCTTACTTATATTGGCAATAAATTAGAATTATTATTTAGAACAACTATTTCACTTGCAATTAAGAATGTGATGCTATCGGTTACTCTGAGTTTCCAAGGAAATTTTATTATGGTGGATAATACGTGATTTTAGTGCATAATTGTCAAAGTTTATAATTATATATAAGAAGTGGGCACAAAAAAAAATACGTAATTAAATAGTAAAGAACGTTGTGTGTCTTGTGAAAGTTGAAAATAAATATAAAGTTTGTCAAACTTATAAGCAATTATAAGTTTTGACAAACATGCGTTTATTAAATATTTGTAGCTTTAATGCTAGGAGTTCGATGTAGTTCTTGTCGCTTCACTTTCCGCCCAGGGGGGATCCCCATTGGTCCATGAGCTACTTTCTTTAGCTATTTCTTCCCATGAGTTTTTGTTAGGTCAATAACATTCCTCATTTTCCATTGTCTCGTCTTTTGGATTTGTCGTAATAGAGTTCATGCTGTGACTTAAAGAAAACATTTGAATGAGTTTAAGAATTAAAAAATTGAGGGAAATCATGTGATTAGTGTCTAAAAGTGTTTCAAAGATGTATAATTTACAAGACATTTTACATTCACTTTGTTTAAAAACACTAATGCTGGTCTCTAATTTCAATTCTCTTATCGTAAATTCAATTTTCAGAAATACATGGTTAAAAATGTAATTAATTGAAATACGTATTTACATACATGTTGGCATGAGTATTATACATTTGAAAGAGTATTTATTTGATGCATTTCACATGTATTTCCAATTTAGAACAAGTGGAGGAAAAAAATGTTGAAAAGTTAAGAATAGTGAATTGTTTTAAGTAAGAAGCAATTGTCGATAAAATGATCATAAATTGAGCTATAGACATTGAAAAAAGGTGCTTCAAGTTGGGTTGGAAAGATAAGGCATGTATCTACAACTTTCATGTTTTACGAGAAGTCAAATTCGTATCATAAGGTAACCAAAATTACTGTGCAAAGTCCAACTTGTTACCTGCCGGATACAACTTTTCTACCTGTGAAGCAACACTCATTATTTTTGTAATATCTAGAGTTATATAGATCCAATGAACCTATATTTGAACCAATGGAAATCTAACTCAAGTGGTAATAATTTTGTTTCGCGCGGGTTAGTCACTAACAATTAAAAGGGATCAGACGATTGTGTAAGGGACAAACCTCTTGAGACAAAGTCCCAAAAAGGGGTGTTCTTTTATTGGCGATGACTTTACAATTGGAAATGAAAGACAACGTGCTTCCAAGGGGCGCAAGCACACGAGTTACTGAAAGAAAAATGTTTAAGTCTAAAAACTAAGGAAATGAAAATTACATATTCTCTGTTCGAGAGTTTTGGATTCGGTCATTTTGCTTCTATGTCCTTTCTCCCTTTTATACTTTATGGACGATTTCTTTGTGATCAACCGCTCTAAAAACTGCTTGATCGTCCTATAACTGCCCACTTTCTTCGTAATGGCCAACTTGTCATGAAAACTGCCTTTTTTAACTACTGACATTACTCTTCCTCATTCAACCGCTTTCGATTGAGTTCCTTGAATCGTGGAACGTGATAGGGCTGCTTCAATAAATGCCTTGATAACTGCACTTCTTGATAACCACGACACTTTATGTTGTTAAGACCTTGGGCGACTTGAAGGTTTGGGCAAGAATAGAGTAACAGTTCTGAGCGACTGTATGACACTCCATTCGCTCAGATTCTGGGCGACTTGCAAACTTGGACGATGACGTTACCGCGTTCTTGGGCCTCCTTATTTGGGCCTTCATCTTGATTTGTTCGATTGGGCTTCGTTCTTTGGGCTGTCTGATTTGGGGATCCTCCAATTGGGCTTTACTCCTTGGGCTGCTCGATTTGGGCTGAATTTTTATGTGTCAACAATTACCCCCCAATATGGCAGAATTAATAATAATTATTAATTTTGCCATATTCACTTTGTGTTTCCAGCAATATTCGAAATTTCCAAGAATTTCAATCATTGTTTTCTTCAATAACTTGAAAAAGTGCGTCATTTTGCAAACCCTTATAAACCCCCAAACACGTCATTTTACTGCCATCAAACCACGCCTCATATTTTTTGCATCTCTTTCACGATTCACTGTTCACCTTTTGCTTCTCTGCTACGTAACCCTGAAAAGTTTCGTTCCTTCTCAAATGGCTGCTTCACAATCTCAGGCTAGCGATTCCTTCAGTTTTGATGACTTTCAGAGACTTTTGAGTCGCCCATACATAACCCCAAGTTTTCTCGCACCCGCCGACGTTGGACGTAATGAGTTCTACTTGGGTCCTTTCTTCAACAATGCAGAGGCAGTTGAACAGGCGGCGGTAAGTCAGCTGTTTCCTTGCACTCAGGGTCCTCCATTCCTGAACTCTCTACCGCTTGGGCCACTTCGCGAAAGAGGTATTTGCACTTGGCCTAAATCTGATGTAGCTTTTCGTAGGTGGCATGCTCATCTTGTGGGTCATGGTCCTACTAAGGCACTTTTTGATAGCGCTAGGATTTCTGATTTGTTAGAAGTCTCTATTCGTCTCCCTACTTTTGATTCAGCACTCTTTTCGATTGCTTTGAGTTTTTGGTCCCCTGAGTATAACACCTTTATTTTCCCTCTTGGCCCCATGTCTATTACGTTAGGGGATGTTGGGGCCCTGGTGAATCTACCACCTTTGGGCGATACCATTTTCCCAGGTATCTTAGTTTCTGGTGGCGCCCCAAAGTTTGGTAAAAACTATACCGACTCTTATTCGAGCATGCAGACCCTCCACAATCATTCGAGTGCTGAGCCTACCCATACTGAGCGAGTGGCCTTCCTTTTAGTTTGGCTTTGTAAATATATTTTGAGCGTGCCAAGTATAAAGCCCTCTCTGAGTTGTTTACCTATAGCGCACGAATTAGCGCGTGGCAGTCCTTTGAATTTATGTTCTTTGTTTTTGGCTGCCCTTTATAGAGGCATGGCCTCTCTCCAAGCTCAATTGAAGAATAGCGCATCTCCTACTGGCAGTGGACCTCTTTGGTTCACTCAACTGTGGTTGAGATCCTATTTTCCATCGCTTGGTGCTCCATCCATTTCTCGCCCTTCTGCTAGCTGTTACGGCTAGCCATGGAGCCCTTAACTCCTGTAAATATGTCCAGAAGGGACATTTTTTCATTCTTTTATTCTTTGGATTTAATCTCTTCCTTTTTTCCTTTTCCTCCTTTTTTGACTCCAAACTATGTACATCCCCCTTCCACCATAGATAGCGCGAGCACCTCCCTGCTCATTTGGATTCAGTTTTTAATCGGGAGGGAGCTATTCCAGATATACTAACTGGGACTAATGCCAAGGCAGGGGTAGAGATTTATGCTCCCCAATTTTTTGCTCGCCAGCTTGGTTTTGGCCAAACTTGGCCTGTTCCTCCCTGCTATTCAAAGAACTTAGTTGACCGTTTTCATACCATTACTAAGGCGGAGGAAGAGGCCATAGATGCTCGTAATCTTCTTTTAACCAGTCATTTTTCATTGGCCCCTTTCAATTCTAGCCACGCCATTCACTCTCTTTTTGAACAACTCTGGCCGTCGGTGAAGCGCAGATTATTTGCGATTGATGCCAATCGTGCCTTTCATTCATTAGACCAACCGAGTATTTCTTCTCCTCCTCCTGTTTTGGTCACTCCTTTGTCTGTTCGGAGCCCTTCTCCTTCTCGTCGCACTAAACAATCTGCTCGTCCATCTTCTTCCCTCCCTGCCAAGCCTACTACGGCCAAGAGTGCTCCAAGCCGCAAACGGCCAGCCTCAGCATCTCCCATTCTGGAGGATGATGTCGATGATGATGATGATGCCCCTCTTATTGTCAGGAGGAAGGTAATTAAATTGGTTTACTTACAAGTATACTTTTCTACACTTGAAACTTTTTTATGTGCTGATGATCTTTTGGATTTCTCAGAAAAGTTCACCCTTACCTTCAAAGGCTTTGACATCGACAGCTCCTGCTCCATCATCCTCTGCTGAGGCTACTTCATCCAAACCGGTTGATGAGGGGGTTGTGCTTAAAGAGACATCTTCAGTCCCGGGATCCTCATCACAACCCATGGATGAGCCACCTTCTTACCAGGACGTCAACCCCCCAATTATCGAAGCAGAAGGTAATTCAGTCTTTTGATATCTTACCTTTGCTCGTGCTGTCAGTTTCTGATTTATTGCTCTTGAGCTTTGCAGGTACTCCTATGAGTCCGCCCGTTGTGGCAACATCTTCTCGCTCGGACAAGGGGAAGTCCTCACGAATGGATGAGTCGTTGGTGGCAAGCTTGGCTGAGGGCACGCCATCTTCTACGATTGTCGACGAGGTAGTCTTTGCTTCACTTCTATTTCCATCTTGTTCGTTGTAGTGAGGATTTTTAATATTGGCAATCTTCTTTGCAGGATGCTGACAGGATTGTGCGTTCTATCCAAGACTTGTTCGCTTCCTGGGGGTAAGTCCAGACGTCTCGCCCTGCTCCATCTGATCGTCCTGCTGCTTCTTCAGAGGAAGACTTGAAGTTCCTGAAGGAATCGATATTTGAGTACGTATCCTTCATGGTTATGGATATTGGAAGGGCTAGTGCTGCCAGGCACAAGGATGAACTTGAGCACTTGAGTGCGAAGTTGGAGCAAGCACTGACGCTTCCGTCGCTCAATCTTTTTGCCGATTTTAAAGCGACGTTAAAGGTTATCCATTCCGAGGTCCTTTCTATGCTGGCCAAGAATGCTGAACTAAAGGCTAAGCGTACTCAATATCTTCGAGCAGTAGCTGAGAAAGAGTCTTTGCGTATGGAGATTAACAAAGCTGAGGACGAGTTGAAAGAAATCTCTTCCGAAGTCATGATTGAAGACTCTTTGATGGTTAACTTGGCTGCTCAGATAAGGGAACTTCAAGCTAAAATGGACGACTGCAGGGCGAGAATAGCTGCTAAAAAGTGCAACGCCTCCCAGGGAATTGAGCGAACTAAGTCCTTGGTCGAGCAGTATAAGAAGTTGGAAGTTGATGATGATGATGTCGCGGCTGAATTGAACATCACTTCCTCTCGGCAGAACGAGGATTGGGAAAAACTTAGTGAACGAATTCGTTCCATATGGGGTAGACTGTAATTAAGACATGCGATATCTTTTCTTTTGTAATTCGATTTTTCTTTGTAACTTCGTTCATCCTTAATGAACATTAACTTTTGTGCATTTACTTGACGTTTGTTTTTTAAATCGTCAATTCTTTGAGCATTTAACTGCTTTGCGCTAAGAATCTTGTCCATTTCCTTTTGATATTTCTACCACTTTTCCCAAGAGTTTGGGCTATTTAATTCCGTTTATTAGACAGAAATGTGGCTGTTCATATTCTGTCTCTTCATCTTCACCCCCTATAAATGCTTCGCATTTTTCATCTTCTATCTTCATCTCTTCATTTTCTTCTTCGAAACCAATTTGCTACCATTTCTTGGCATTCCGACGATCAATCTGATCCAAAATGGACTGTTTAGTTCGTCCACCTTACTATTTACCTTGATGTCACCTTTGGTATGGGAGGTATAGGAAATATTTTCTAGCCAGCAGCGAAGTTTTTTCCTGCAAAATTCTTCCCATCGTCTCTTTGTTCTTCACAATGAGTCAATGATGGAAGGCAATTTTTGGGCTGCTTGTGGGCCACTCAGCTTGCTAAGGGTGCTTCTCAGCTTGCCTGCTGAGAGTGTTTCTCAGCCTCTTTGCTTGCCCTTGCAGCGATGCATTTAGGAAGGTGGTGAGGCTAGTACACACTCTTACTCGGCGATCCCACCACTGCAGCGATGCATTTAGGAAAGCAGTGTGAAGCTTACTCAGCGATCAACCGGGAGATTATCTTACTTTAGTTGTATTTTGTAGAACATCCATTATTTGTATTTTTTGTATTCTTGTAATGAACGTTTGATAATAAAAGGCTTCATTTGAACGTATTTCGCTCTGACCTTGTTACTTTTAATCGTTTAAAATGTTTGATTATGTTTTTATCTGTTCACATTCCCATAAAGAAGGAACATATTTTTTCAAATATTTGTCATTAATGAATCTTACGTGCTTGGTGCCGTCTAAATCTTCCAAGTGATACGCTCCATTAGGCAACACACTGTTTATTTTGTATGGTCCTTCCCAATTGGGCGACCACTTCCCGTACTTTGGATCCTTGGTATCCAAAGGGAGTATTGTCTTCCAAACTAGTTCACCCAGGCTGAATGACTTGGCTATGACTTTTATATTATAAAACTTAGCCATTCTTTGCTTTTGAACTTGCAACCTATCTAAGACGTCCAACTTCAATTTGTCTAAACTCAATAAATTTTGAACTAGTGATTCGGCATACTCATCATCATTCAACTTATGTTACAAGCACACTCGAATCGATTGCACGTTGATTTTCATAGGCAAAACGGCCTCCTGTCCATAAACAAGTTGGAAAGGAGTAACTTTGGTACTTGACCGAGGTGATGTTCTATAAGCCCATAAGGCCTTGTTCAAACATTCGTGCCAATGCCTGACGTTTTCATCTATCATCTTTCTGATGATATTTTTTAGAATCTTATTAGAAGATTCCGCTTGTCCATTGGATTGAGCGTAGTATGGTGTGGAGTTTACTAATTTAACCCCAAACTCGCTTAAAAATTTGTTCACTTGATCCCCATTCAAAGATGTTCCGTGGTCTACCATTAAAGATTGTGGAATTCCAAACCTATAAATAATGTGATCATGGATAAACTCTATAACATTCTTCTGGGTGATCTCTTTCAAAGGTACCGCCTCTATCCATTTGGTGAAATAGTCGGTTGCAACTATAACAAAAGTATGTTGCTTGGACGATGGGGGGTAGATCTTCCCTATCAGATCTATCGCCCAACCTTTGAACGGCCAAGGTTTAATAATAGGTGACATCTCTCGTGCTGGCGCCCTTTGTATTGGACCATGCCTTTGACATGCTAAACAACTTTTTGCATACTGAACGCATAGTTTTCCCATCTTTGGCCAAAAATATCCACTCCTAATAATTAACCATCTCATCCTTTGGCTAGCTTGATGAGCTCCACATATCCCTTCGTGCACTTCAGCCATGATCGTCTTGACTTCTTGCAAACTTACACACTTTAGTAATACACCATCAGAGCGTTTCTTAAACAACTCTTCATCTATTAGTGTGTAATTCAGCAAACATAGCTTCGTTTTCCTACTAATCCCTCCATTAGGTTCTTTAAGGAACCCCTTAATTTCTGTTCTCCAATCCACTGCATCTCCATCTTGTATACAGTGAAGTTCAATTTTTCTCGCCCTTTTTTGAGTTATGGGCAATATGGTTCCATACTTACAAGTAGACTTCCAATTCAAGACCTTTGAGTATCCTGAGGCCATTTGGGCTAATTCATTTGTCACGTCGTTATATATCCTATTAACGCATTGAAGTTCTACTTGATTGAATTCCTCTAATAATTCTTGGGCGATTTCATGTTGACTTATAATGGAATCGCTTTGGCATTTAAAATCACCGATCAATTGATGTACCACCAATTGAGAATCGCCCCTAACGATCACATTTCTTACTCCCATATCTATCATTAGTTCTAGGCCTACAATTAAAGCTTCATATTCAGCCTGATTGTTGGTGCACATTCTGTCTAAGGCGAATGCAAACTTGTAGCAAATCCCTAAAGGATTAATCAATGCTACCCCTACTCCTGCACCTTTAGAAGTTTTTGACCCATCGA
>NC_036237.1:20588328-20598779 GCF_002742605.1 Olea europaea var. sylvestris | reverse complement strand
TTCGCTTTATTTTTATCAAGTTCAATCCCTCTCTTGTGTACTAAGAAACCAAGAAAGTTCCCTGCATTAACACCAAATGCACACTTTAAGAAATTCAACTTTAGCTTATATTGCCTCATTCGTTCAAACGAACATCTTAACTGTTCGAAATGGTCCTCTTCTCTAATGGACTTGACTACTATGTCGTCTACATACACCTCAACAAACTTGCCTATCATATCATGAAAGATTAAATTCATTGCCCTTTGATAAGTTGCCCCTGCATTTTTTAGGCCGAAAGGCATAACCACCCATTCAAAACATCCTAGAGACTCAGGGCATCTAAAGGCAGTTTTGTGTATGTCTTCTTCTGCTATATAAATTTGATTGTATCTTGAATACCCATCCATGAAAGAATACATGACACGTCCGGCAGTTGAATCTACTAAAGTATCCACTGTGGGCATTGGATACTCATCTTTGGGTGTGGCTATGTTTAGGTTCCTAAAGTCTATACACACCCTTAGTTTACCATTCTTTTTTAGTACTGGCACAATATTCGACAACCATTCAACATATATGGCTGTTCTTATAAAACCAGCTTTCAATAATCGCTCTATCTCTTTCTTAATCTCAGGGAGTACATTAGGAGCAAAACGCCTAGGAGGTTGCCTATGAGGTTTAAAATCAGGCTTAGTTGGTAACCTATGTTCCACCAAATCTCTATCTAAATTAGGCATTTGTTCATATTCCCAAGCAAAACAATCTTTGTATTCTTTTAACAAAGCGATTAATTTGTTACTAACCTCTTGGTCGAGTATCTGGCTGATGAACGTTGGGTGATCTTCTCCTTCATCGCCAATATTTACTTTGATCAGAGGGTCTTGTGCTTGAGCGTATCCAGGTTTGGCAATCCATATCACTTCGTCGTTCAGTTCTCTTGTAAATACTTCCTCTTCCAAACAGTTCACCTTGTTGACTTCTCGGCCAATGCTTTGCTCTAACTCGAATACTGCCAACTTGTCCTTCAGCGCTTTTAGGGCAGTCTCTTCCTTCGCCTTGTCATTGCATTCCTTATTGAAAGCCATCAGTCTGGCTTTGAAGGCCTGAATGTCGGCCATTTGCTTTTGTAACTTAAAGTCCATTCAAGACTCTTTAATTATTCTTTTGCCAATTACTGGCTCTTCCAGGGCCACTATATTTGGCCTCATCTGTTTGAACATCTCAGTGAGTGCGTCCACTGAGAATGGTTCTTCGCTTTGTGCGACAACCTGAGTTTCTTCCCCGTCTTGTACTACTCTGACAGGTCCATAGTTTCCTTCGTACATGAACTTTTCCACCGAGTTTGCTTCTGCGACAAAAGGCCTATGATCGGCCTGTACCACCTCTGCTTCGCCTTTGTCATTCCAAAAGATCAGGCATTGATGGAGCGATGAGGGTATACAGCGACTTCCGTGTATCCAATCTCTTCCTAGGAGCACGTTGTAACTAGTAGGACCATCTATTACAAAGAAGACAGTGGTCCTAGTAGTCGTACCTATAGTTATGTCTAATGGCATAACTCCCTTAGCTGAAGTTGCTCCTCCATTGATGCTAGTGAGGATGACTTCTGTAGGAATCATGTCACCCTCTGTCTTTGCGAACTTCCTCATTATCCTAGATGGAATGGTGTTTATAGCTGCTCCATTGTCGACAAGCACTTTTGCCACTGGGACGCCGTTGACTAGAGCTTTAACGTATAACGGCCTCAAGTGTTTAGTCAACTTCATGGCTGGTCGTTTGAAAATAACCTTTTCGATAGCCTCTATTTCTACTTCTTGCTTGTTTTCTGTCGAATTATCCCCCTGTGATAAGTCGACGTGCAGTATATCACGCTGATCCTCTGTCTCCTGAACTTCCTTCTTACTTCTTTCTAATGCTTCCTCATCAGTTATCCAACCTGTTGGAGGGGGCATTATTCTTGGAGGTGACCCATACTTTTCAGAGCGAGGCACTCTCTTCTTTCTTTTGGGTGTTCCATACAGTACATAGAAATCGAAAGGACGCCCAGATGGTTCCCCCAACAAGTCTACTTCGCGAACTCCCTCTTGATGTAGTTGCTTAAACAGAGTGTTGCGCGATACTCCTCTCTTTTTCCTTTCTGCTTCTAAGTCAATTTCTTCTTCAATGTCTGTCATCCCATCGTCCTCCTCGTCATTGTAGGCCTCTCTAGAGGTCTGACCTTCTTCACATACCAACACGCAAGCTTCTTCTTCATTGTCTTCCTTCTCTTCTTCTTTTTCTTTATTCTTGAATTCATTGGCCAGTAGGTAATTATTGGCCACGACAGGAGGTAATGTACCAATTGGATAGCAAGGGACTGATCTGGATCTTCTTCATCCCTTCTGTCTCGCTCAAATCTTGATCTCCCAGAAGAAGTTTCTGGCAGTTCCTTCATTGATTCATCTGTACCAGTCTCTTCACTATTTTTGAGGACATTTTGATTTGCTACCTTGAGTAGTTTAGGTGCTTTAGGATGTGGCATTCCCTGTTGCTGTCTCATCATCCGTCCGTAGTTTCGTTGGAAACGCCTTTGTTGGGTCCTAGTCATCTCATCGAAGGGTATTGCCCTTCCTGCACTGTACTGGAATGAATGCCATACATTTGGCCGACGAGGTTGCGACCTAAATGTTCTTCTAGTATCTGCTGGTTTGAACTGCCTTTCAAAAGGCGGTCCCCTATAGAATGATGTACCTCGCCCTCTACCAGGCTGAATGTTTGGGAAGAAAGTAGGGCGATGAGGATGCTGCCATGTCCCTAGCTTCTCCGTGTTTCCATTCACTTCTCTTTTACACCTTACACACAAGACGTCTTCGTCCTTTTTTGGTTCCTTCCCCTTGATTCGTTCAAAGACGCTGGGATGTGGTCTAGGATCTTCTTCTCCATCATCTACGATCAATTTGAATTTTGGTAACTTGTTCTTGAATCCAGATGTTACCATGTTTACTCCAAGTGGTTGTGGGAAAGGATTCTCGTCCACTGCCATCTTTTTCTTATCATTGAACGTAATTCGTCCCGATTCAATGGCATCCTGCAATACATGACGGAAAATCAAGCAATTGTTAGTCAAATGTGACCATGCATTATGCCACTTACAATATTTTTTACCCTTAATTTGTTCAGGGTTTGGCAATTTGTGCTTATCGCTCAACTTTATCTGCTTATCCCTATATAATTTATCGAATATAAGGTCAGCTTTGGTCACGTCGAACGAGAACGTTCTAGCCTTTATGTTTCCATCCTTTATGGGCTCATCTCTGCCTGATGGTCTAGGCTTTGCCATCATGGGACAAGTATATGTATCCCCTTTGACCAATTCGGCCAAATACATTTCGGCCTGATTGTATGACTCATCGTCGATGGTATGAACGTCAAAATTTGGGTCTTTGTAATAAGTCCCTTTACTAAAATTTTTCATTTGTTCTTCCTCTCTTATCAGTCGCTCATACCTAATCACATTCGCAATCAACTGGAAAAGGTCAGGGAATTCCTTGTCCTGGAACTTCTTTTTTAAATCAAAGCTTAAGCAGCTTTGAGCGATCTTGACAAATTCTTTTTCGAGCAAAGGTACAAAACACTTGCTTCTTGCTGTCTTGAACCTTTGGAGAAAACTTTCTGCCCATTCATTTGGCATTTGACGTAGATTCGCCAAATCAGCCAAAGTGACCTCAGACTCAGTCTTATAAAACTGAGTGTGAAACAATTGTTCCAATTGTTGCCATGTTTAAACAGAGTTCGCTGGCAAGTTGATGAACCAAGAGAAAGCTACTCCTGTTAACGAACTAGGGAAAAGTCTCATTTTATGGTAATCGGTTACATCACCACTTTGCAATGTGAATCGCCCTATGTGTTCTAGAGTAGACACCTCTCCTAAACCGATAAACAGCGAGAATTCTGGCACTTTATATCCTCTAGGCCATGGATATGCTTGGTCTACCCAATCAAGATATGACTTTGTGTACGTCGGCCTAATGACGAGACGCACCCCAAAAGCCATCTGATCCTGTACGATTTCCATAATCTGGTTCCTCAACATGACGTTGGGGTCATA
The DNA here is from genome assembly GCF_002742605.1 of Olea europaea var. sylvestris. Lineage (NCBI taxonomy): Eukaryota > Viridiplantae > Streptophyta > Magnoliopsida > Lamiales > Oleaceae > Olea > Olea europaea. The sequence continues at coordinate 20,594,710 of NC_036237.1, read as the reverse complement.
TGGAATTCCTACAGGTTGGTTAACCAGTTGATTTGCATGAGGCCTGATGTTTGGTCCTTGATTGGCAACAAAATTACCATGATTAGGGCCATTACCATTAGCCTGAACATCTACTCCTTCGTTACCACGTGGAATATTCTGTCCATTGTTTAGGACATTATCTCTCACGTTTGGATTACCCCCCAGGTTAGGCATACCACTACCATTGCTTTGATTTGGCACTGTAGTACCCCCTTGATTTGAAATAGATGGACCAGAAAGCGGTTCTACCCCTTGACTCGGATTTAGGACCGAGGGATTATGTCCCATGATCGTCCTAGTTTGAAAGTGATTTGTAAGAGGTATGGCCGGTTGACATATTTGGCCTACTAACTTATTCATCGTTTCGTTCAACGTCTTTAGTTGTTTGGCCATGTTGTCATAGTGTACATTCCTATTTTGTGTAAATCTTTCCATATTATGGATACTTCGAAGATTTACCTGTTCAACGACGTCTTGAGTGAGTTCTCCAAGTAATGCGCGCATGGTTCGAGGACTCAACTCCATCATTGGTTCGTAACGACTGTTACTGCTCTGATTTTGTCCATCTGTTCGTGGAGAGGCATGCTGCTCCTCATATCGCTCGATTACAGACTGGATTCCTCCCTGACTTGCTGCTTCCTTATCAGATCTCTGAGGCATATTGTTTCCCCTTTTGTACTTTCAACACCTAACACCACTGTCCCACTGGGCGTGCTAAATTATTTCGCGCGGGTTAGTCGCTAACAATTAAAAGGGATCAGACGATTGTGTAAGGGACAAACCTCTTGAGACAAAGTCCTAAAAAGGGGTGTTCTTTTATTGGCGATGACTTTACAATTGGAAATGAAAGACAACGTGCCTCCAAGGAGCGCAAGCACACGAGTTACTGAAAGAAAAATGTTTAAATCTAAAAACTAAGGAAATAAAAATTACATATTCTCTGTTCGAGAGTTTTGGATTCGGTCCTTTTGCTTCTATGTCCTTTCTCCCTTTTATACTTTATGGACGATCTCTTTGTGATCAACCGCTCTAAAAACTGCTTGATCGTCCTATAACTGCCCACTTTCTTCGTAATGGCCAACTTGTCATGAAAACTGCCTTTTTTAACTGCTGACATTACTCTTCCTCATTCAACCGCTTTCGATTGAGTTCTTTGAATCGTGGAACGTGATAGGGCTGCTTCAATAACTGCCTTGATAACTGCACTTCTTGATAACCACGACGCTTTATGTTGTTAAGACTTTGGGCGACTTGAAGGTTTGGGCAAGAATAGAGTAACAGTTCTGGGCGACTGTATGACACTCCATTCGCTCAGATTCTGGGCGACTTGCAAACTTGGGCGATGACGTTACCGCGTTCTTGGGCCTCCTTATTTGGGCATTCATCTTGATTTGTTCGATTGGGCTTCGTTCTTTGGGCTGTCTGATTTGGGGATCCTCCAATTGGGCTTTACTCCTTGGGCTGCTCGATTAAGGCTGAATTTTTATGTGTCAACAAATTTATCTGTTGATTATAAGTCTAAATTATTTGTACAAAGTATCTAAAAATTGACATCAATTTACATGTTCTAGCTGTCTTGAAGCTGTACAGAAATAAGTTACATTATCCACTTGCATTTTGGATGTTCCTTTGCCTATAAAAGGGGACCTTGACCACGATTTTGAGACCATCAATTCCTCTTCATCATATTCTAGTTTTCTTCATTTTCTTTGTAACATTTCATTATATATTTCTAAACTATTAGCTAGAATTAGGGGTGAAACTTTGGTGAATGTGTAGTATTGTCTTTGATCTTTCACTTTGTTCTTCAATGTTTATCTTTTTACTTGGTTGAAGTATATGTTCTACAAATGGTTTTGATTTGTTAAAAACTTTGATTTATTGTTGACAAATTTTGGCACAATAAATGCTTAGATAATCTCTACATTCCAATAACTTATTTTGACATATTCTCTCAAACAATTAACAAAATCTATCTTTTAGTATATTTGTGATCAATGTTTTATCTTCCATATGAGATCACTCCTTAGTTGATTTCCATATGAGTTAAATAAAAAATCAAGAGTAATTCTACTCATTTGTTCGAAATGAATCCCCAACGCTTCTCAATCGTATTTCCACCAACCGTTCACTCCTCATAGACTAGTTTATTTCCTTCCACTCCCCAACCAAGATATTGCTAGTCTCTAGCAATAAAAATTCAAAAATAGTTCAAATGAAATAGCTTGTTGCATTTGCCTTAGGATTTGAAACTGCTCATCAAAATTCTTCTAACGTTTGCTACCAAAATATTGTCTAACTTGTCCAATTTTTGACCAACGTGTGTATGTGCTTAATCAATTCAATCACATACCTTTTTCAAATTGGACTCATCCCGATCCTCAATGGTCAACTATTTCTCTCTTCTTTCGTGGGATGTACACCCCAAAACTTGATTTTGTAACTATTTTTCCAAGGTGTGATTTATGGTTAAATTTATATACTACTACTCATCATCTCTAGTTTGGTTAGATTTTACTAATTGTGGCTCAACACATCAATAAATGAGGATTCTCCTTAATTTTAACTAATTCAACCTCCAAGAATCAACTAAACTAGTAATCCCTTATCAAAAGTCTAATTCTCTAAAATAAGTGTTTGAGACTTATTCAAGGCATATAGTGCGTCTTCTGTTTCATGCACCTGTTTTTTTTCGAAGTTTGCCTTGCGTATTCTGTTTCATGCACTAACCCGATCTTTTTATATATATATAATTGTGCCCATTGGGCTCTTTTAGGATAGCTTTACAAAGTGGCAGTTTTTTACCTTCTGTGCAATAATTAGTGCAATGTCCCTCATTAAATACTTATTCTCGAAAATCAATCTTTAACTTAAGATTTTCACCTAATTATCATCTCATTGGTCTTAAACAATCCACAGAAAATTTAACACACATGGAATCCACATCTATCTCAATATCTCTCTACAACAGCTCAACCACCCCAAACTATCCTAGAATTGGTTTAGTAGGATTTTTTTTGTCATAGTTAATTCTACATATTCTATCCATTGATCCAATCTAAATAATATGTGATTTTTATGATTATTGTGCTCAATGTAAATCAATTTAACATGAACAAGCTTAAACTAAATCAAAGCGCATCGGTCGGTAAGAATTTTAAATATTATCATCGGTTGGTAAGAATTTTATTTTATTTTAACTTTTTGATTCCTTTCCCCCAACCTAAATGAAAAATTGTCCTCAATGTAAAGATTAAACGTGCAAAATATATGAAGGACGGTAAGGAGCAAAATTTTGAACAAAGGGACGGGTTTTGAGCTTTACCTGGAAAGTCTGCATAAACTTGGCCTAAATGAACCTTCAATTTTATTAGTAAAAAAAATGACAATAAAAGAAACACACCTAAAACAAACACACAACATTATAAAATTGAAAACAAACGTAACAAAATAAAACAATGAGAAAAGGATATCAATCTTTAGGATCATGTAAAGCAATGGCCTCTTCTAATCTAGAGAAATTCTCAAAAAATGGTTTCAAACGATGTTCATTAACTTTAAAAATATTTTCATTACTTGGATTTTCAATTTCTACAGCTTTATGTAGGTAAACAGTTTTGACAATGAAAGGACCAGTCCACTTGGAGCATAATTTTTCAGGAAATAAATGTAACCTTGAGTTGTACAAAAAAACTTTTTGGGAAGGCTCAAAAGTTTTTCTAACAATATTTTTATCATGAAATACCTTCATTCTTTCCTTGTAAATTCGAGAGTTTTCATACGTTTCATTCCTGATTTCTTCCAACTCATTCAATTGAAGTCTCCTAAGTGAACATGCCTCATCTGAACTGAAATTAAACATTTTAATAGCCTAAATGCTTTGTGTTCCAATTCAACAGGTAAATGACAAGACTTTTCAAAAACAAGTCGATAAGATGACATATCAAGGGTGTTTTGAAAGCTGTACGATAAGCCCAAAGAGCATCAGTTAATCGTAAAGACCAATCTTTTCTATTTGGATTCATTGTTTTTTCCAAAATACATTTAATATCTCTATTTGCAAGTTCAGCTTGACCACTAGTGTTTGGGTGATAAGGACTAGACACTTTTGAATAATCCCATATTTTTTTCATTAGGATATTAAAAGGTTTATTACAGAAGTGTAAACCCCCATCGCTTATAATGGCTCGAGGTATTCCAAATCTTGACAAAATATTTTCTTTCAAAAATTTCAAAACAATTTTGTGATCATTGTGTTTACAAGGAATTGCCTCTACCCATTTAGAAACATAATCAACTCCCACCAAGATGTATTAACCAAAAGATGATGGAAATGGACCCATGAAATCAATACCCCAACAATCAAATATTTCAATAACTAGTATGGGTGTCAGTGGCATCATATTTCTATGAGTTATCCCACCTAATTTTTGACAACATTCACAAACTTTACAAAATTCATATGTGTCTTTGAAAAGAGCTGACCAATAAAATCCAGACTGCAAGATTTTTGCAGCAGTTTTCTTTGAAGAAAAGTGACCACCACATGCTTCAAAATGGCAAAAGGTAATTATCTTTTGGATTTCATTATTTGGCACACATCTTCTTATTATTTGGTCTGGACAATATTTGAACAGGTCAGGATCATCCCAAAAGAAATTTCGTACCTCTTTGAAGAATTTCTTTTTGTCTTGGGCATTCCAATGAGATGGTATTTGACCTTCTTGGTGCGCATCAAGTTGGGAAGAAATTATTACCGGAAAAGTTTCATCTTCACCCAAAAATGAGTATTTCAGATTAGATGGTAATGACTTCAAATCGAGTTTTGACATTTGAACACTTAATATCATGGACATATTAGACTGTTGTGATAATTTTTCAAACTTTGATTTCCAATCACTTGTCTTTTTCTCCTGAAAAGAATTCAACAAAGAAATTATGTGCGAATTTTTAGAATTATCGTTAAATTCAAATTCTAGTGCATCAGATGAAGATGTAGCAATAAACTGATCATCAACAAGTTTTTCAATAAAATCTACTTCATGCAAATCATCTTTATCTCCATGTTGCTTGCAAATGTTAAAAAAATTCATTTCCACAGTCATATTTCCAAAAGAAAGTTTTAAGATACAATTTCTACAATTTATCAACGCATTTGAAGTAGCAAGAAAGGGACGTCCTAAAATGATAGATATTTGTGCATTTGAATTTAAAACAGGATGTGTGTCCAAAACTATAAAATCAATAGGATAATAGAATTTATCAATTTGAACTAGAACATCCTCTACAACCCCTCTTGAAACTTTTACTGAACGATCAACAAGTTGAAGTGTTGTTGCTGTTGGCTTAAGCGCTCCCAAACCAAGTTGCTCATAACAGAAAAATGTAATAAATTAACACTAGCACCAAGATCAAGTAAAGCACGCTCTATCCTATTATTTCCAATCACACAAGAAATTATTGGACAACCAGGATCTTTGAATTTAGGTGGAGTGTTTTGTTGAATGATTGAGCTCACATTCTCTGTTAAAAATACTTTCTGTTGAACATTAAATTTCCTCTTGACAGCACACAAGTCTTTTAAAAATTTTGCATATGAAGGAACTTGTTTGATTGCATCCAATAATGGTATGTTAATTTTGACTTGTTTGAAAAGTTCAAAAATTTCAGAATTATGGTTGAGTTTTGAAATTGGTTGCAATCGTTGAGGAAATAGAGCTGGAATGGGACATTTTTCAACACTAGGTTTAGAAATGAATTTTTCCTCAGCTCTAGAAACATCATTTTCTTGCTTTGAAGTTCTACCCGATTTTAGTTCTTTTGAAGGGATGATTTTGTCAATAATTTTTCCACTACGAAGAGTCGTGATGGAGTTAGCATTTTCTTGTCGACATTCAGAGGAACTAGAAGCATTTACATTAAATTGCCCAGAAGGATTTGGTTGAGGTTGAGTAGGAAATTTTCCTTTCTCTTGAGAACACAAAGAAGAGGTCAATGAAGAAAGTGTGTTCTTGATTTCATTGATGTCTCGATAAGTTTGATTATTAATGTTTGCTTGTCCTTGCATGAAAAGACTGTAATGTTTCCTCAAGAGTCTTTGATTGTGGTGGTGGAAAAGAAGGAAATTTTGAAAGCCCTCGAGGTTGTGATATATGAACACGATTATCATCTCTTCAACTAAAGTTGGGATGATTTGTCCATTGTTGATTATATGTTTCTGAGTATAGATGAGGAAAAGGCTTTTTGAAAGTGTTCATAGCATTGGCTTGATCATGTAAAACTTCTTTGAAAACTGGAATGTTAGGACAATCATGCGTAAGATGACCAAAAGTTTCACAAATGCTACAAATTTCATCATTTT
>NC_036237.1:20575255-20586347 GCF_002742605.1 Olea europaea var. sylvestris | reverse complement strand
GCTAGGGCACAAGAGCTTACTCAGACACTGTGTGATTAGTCTTGTTTGTATTGATGGTGGTGTACATAAATGTTGATGGTGTTGGAAATATGTAGTAGCAGTGGTGGTGATAGCGGGAATGATGATTTTTTCATTTTCCTTTTGTTTTGTTTTGTTTTGTTTTTTTTCCTTTTTTCTGTGGTGGCTTTTCTGTAGGTGGTGGTCGGTAGTGACTATGGTGACAGTGTAACAAAGTATGTTAAAAGTGATTGTAGAGACAACATCGATAGTGATAGTGTAACATGTTATAAGAGGCTGGCTATCGTGGCGTATGTGAAAGTAACAAGGTATGTTACAAGTGATGGTGATGAAGACAACAAGAAGATTGAATGTTACGAACTTAAAATACAATTTGTTACAATCACTGGTAATGGTGGATGAAACATGATATCTAATAATATAACAAATTGTGTTACTAATGTATGTAAAAATTAAGTTAAAAAATAAAAAAATGTATTTTCAGAATAAAACATTAAAAGTAAATTTGAAATGAACGAACTTTTTTTTATAATGTATTTATGAATTATACCCCTGAAAAATAACTTATTTTTCAAGCTTAGCACGTGATCATAAATAAACCAAGAAAGCCATGGGCCATAGGTCCATGACCCGAGAAGCCCACCCGCGAAAGAATTCTCACAACAGGAAGATCTTTCTAGAAGCGGCAGCGACAGTGTATGTATACAGTATACACTATATATAAGTACTTGACTCGTCCGCACAGCCACATGTATCAAACAAATACAGAAAAAAGAGTTAAAACCCTTTTTATTCTTTACGAATCGGAAGATAATTCTAGAAAATCCTCTCTCACGCCGCGCCGCACTCGATCTATTCTGAGGTACTGTGGTTTTTGATTCCCATTTTCTATTTTTCTGTTCAGATCTAATTAGATATTAATTCTTTTTCTAATCTAGTTAGCTACTTAATCTGTTATTGATTACGAATTAACACGCTAATGCGAATTCTAGATTTTTTTTTCTTTTCTTTCCTTTATAGATCTAATTCCGTGGGTTTGGTTGTGAGGAAATAACAAGGATATTGCCTTCCACGAGGTTTTTTCTTAGTTGATTTTGATGCTACTTGGAAATTTCTTGATTTTAACACGTTATGTATTAGGAGAACACAATGAAATTGGTGTATTCAAGGAAATAATTGATATTTATTTAATATGACCTTAACTTCACTGTTCTTTTCATGTCAATCCATACTTTTAATAATAATGGTGTGGCAGTTTCCGGATTTACTTGCATAGATGGTGTTTTTATGCACCGTTATTTTCTATCTTGCAATGCATGAAGTCAATGTGGATCACAACGTATTAAGTAGATTGAGGTTGAATCTGAATATGGGATGTTGTGTAGCTAAAGCAAAATTACTTTGTTGTTTTATGCTGCGTTTGTTCTATGGAGGAAAGGGAAGCGGACAAGTTTGATGAAATATTACTGTGATGATTTTTTGTTCTTCAGGTCGTTGGGTATTTTCTTGAATTTGAGGCTCTCTTTCTGCAACTTTGCTCAGTTTAGCAAACATGAGTGTGGTGGGTTTTGACTTTGGGAATGAGAGCTGTGTGGTTGCCGTTGCAAGACAAAGAGGTATTGATGTTGTTCTTAATGATGAGTCCAAGCGCGAGACTCCTGCTGTCGTATGCTTTGGTGACAAGCAGAGATTCCTTGGAACAGCAGGAGCTGCTTCGAGCATGATGAATCCCAAAAATACAATATCCCAAATAAAGAGGTTGATTGGACGCCAGTTTTCAGATCCCGAGTTGCAGCAGGATCTGAAGTCTTTACCTTTTTCTGTGATTGAAGGACCTGATGGATATCCTTTGATCCATGCACGATATTTGGGAGAAATGAGGACATTTACACCTGTCCAGGTCTTGGGAATGGTTCTTTCTGATTTGAAGAGCATTGCGGAAAAGAATTTGAATGCAGCAGTAGTAGATTGCTGCATCGGGATACCTGTTTATTTCACTGACCTTCAGAGGAGAGCTGTTATAGATGCTGCAACGATAGCTGGTTTGCACCCTCTCCGACTTTTTCACGAGACTACTGCTACCACTTTAGCTTATGGTATTTACAAGACCGACTTACCCGAGAATGACCCATTACATATTGCTTTTGTTGATGTTGGGCACGGTAGCATGCAAGTTTGTATTGCTGCTTTCAAGAAAGGTCAGCTGAAGATATTGGCCCATTCTTTTGATATGTCCCTTGGTGGAAGGGATTTTGATGAAGTTCTTTTCCAGCACTTTGCTGCAAAGTTCAAGGAGGAGTACAAGATTGATGTCTTCCAGAATGCCAGGGCTTGCCTCCGGCTTCGTGCTGCTTGCGAGAAGTTGAAAAAGGTTCTCAGCGCAAATCCTGAGGCACCTTTGAACATTGAGTGCTTGATGGATGAAAAGGATGTAAGAGGCTACATTAAGAGAGAGGAATTTGAGCAAATTAGTGTTCCAATATTGGAGCGTGTTAAAAAGCCATTGGAGAAGGCTCTTGCAGAAGCTGATCTTACTGTTGAGAATATTCATACAGTAGAGGTCGTTGGTTCAGGCTCTCGAGTCCCTGCTATTATGAAGATATTGACAGAGTTCTTTGGGAAGGAGCCCAGGCGTACAATGAATGCAAGTGAAAGTGTTGCCAAAGGATGTGCTTTGCAATGTGCTATTCTTAGTCCCACATTTAAAGTGCGTGAATTCCAGGTAATGATTCTTATAATTGATACAATGAACAATCATGGACGTGCCCTTAATGCATACTAGTTACAATGGTTTAATCTCTCTCTCTCTCTCTAGTGCTCGAACACACCCAAAAAAAAAAAAAAAAAAAAAAAAAAAAAAGGCACTTGCAAGCTGACTTTTAGTTATGTTAAAAGGATTGAATTTCTAAGGATCATAGGTTCTTTTGTGATGGTTAAAAGTTCTGGGTTGCTATAAATCCATTCTCTGTGCTATTTCATGATAGGGATGGAGATAGTGGTTTGGAGTAGAAGTTCTAGAAAGGTGCCTTACAGTTGCTTATGTGGGTGTGTGGTTTGGAAGAAATCTACAGTGTGCACTACAGAGTCATTAGGGGACTGATGCATTTCTATTATCATTTCTTTGTACAAGATACTAGATAAATGTGATTTAGAACTTTCTGTGTTGAACCATCTTTCTGTCTGAATTTAGGGGACATAACTACGTGGTATCTGGATTAAGACCTGGTCAACATTTTTCTGTGCAGGTCAATGAGAGCTTCCCATTCCCGATTGCCTTGTCATGGAAAGGTTCTGCTCCAGATACACAGAATGGAGCCATGGATAACCAGCAGATCACTGTTGTGTTCCCCAAGGGTAATCCGATACCAAGTATGAAGGCTCTGACATTCTATAGATCTGGTACTTTCACAATCGACGTTCAATATGCTGATGTTAGCGAATTGCAGGCACCGGCTAAGATAAGCACTTACACGGTAATTTATATAAGGTTCATTCATTCCATTCACAGGGTAGCTTGGACAAATTTTTTGGGTTTTAACACTGCCCTTGTTTTTTATTTTTTGGTTCAAGATTGGACCTTTCCAATCCTCAAATGGAGAACGATTGAAACTGAAGGTCAAAATACGTTTAAACTTTCATGGTATTGTCTCGGTTGAGTCGGCTACTGTAAGTTCTCTTATGAAAGATCTTTTAACTTCCTATGATAGTGCAAATCTTGATATTGTTGATTGTAGATGATGTTTCTTTATGTTTGAATTAGCTTTTGGAAGAGGAAGAAGTGGAAGTGCCAGTTGTAAAAGAGTCGGTGGAAAAACCGACCAAGATGGAAACAAATGAGGCACCTGGTGATTCTTTGCCGCCAAGTGCTACTGAAACCGATGTAAATATGCAAGATGCTAAAGCTGATGATGCCCCTGGAGCTGAAAATGGTGTTCCTGAGTCTGGGGATAAGCCTGTTCAGATGGAAACGGACACTAAGGTGAGTTAAAAATGTCTATCATAGTATTGTCTGTATTTTGTATTTTGTCCTGACTTTATGATTTCTTGTCCCAATGTTTGGTTCTGGTTGTTGTTATTATTTATTTATTTATTCATTTTTTTCCCCACAATAGCATATAGGCTTGTAAGTATTCCTATTTCACGGGCTCTCTCTATGTCTCTCTCTCTCTCTCCGTGCATGTCTTGTCACGTGTATTTTATTTCTTTGAAAGAGACGTAAACATGTTGCTTTTCTGGAGTAATTAACTTTGATGCCACGATGCTATAATAGAAAATTGTTTATGATTTATGAATGCTTACCCATTTACTAAATACTGGGCCATAAGAACGTGCAAGAGGCTAGTTATCCTGCAAACTTCTCTTTCTTGTGTGTATTCATTTTTGCTAGATAGGAACTGGATGTGTTTGCCTTATGACAGGAAGAAAGCAGAACTTAGCATTCTTTAGAATCGAACTGAGTTTATGTTATGTACCTCCAGACTTTATGAACAGTGTCAATCGGAAGCTTAAAAATCATGAAAATGTGGTTTTATTGTATGTCAATTACTCTCTTTTATTTTTTTTTGGGCCAACTTGATATGATCTCTGGTTATTAACCATGTTTTTGAATCTGCACCGGACCAGCCGGTTCAATCCCAAAAACTGGGAACCAGTTTGTTTACCTATGAAAACTTTTTGATTAAGAATTGGTGCTAAACTTGGTCAACCGGCCGTCTAACTGGGAGCCGGTTAACCCCTGTATGTGGTTTTCAAGGTCAGGCCAGTTGGTATTTCAGGGAAAATATTGGTTACAAAGCTCTTTGAATCTTCTAAATTGGAACCTCTGAAGTCTGGGATGGAAATTTTATTGCTTCTTTGTAATATTAACTTCCTTCAACTATTTCTTCAGTACCTATTCTTTGCTGTAAGCTTAAAAGTTCTAATTCAAGATTTTTTGTTTGATTTTCTTCCTTCTCTTACTGGATTATTTTCCCTCTTTGTTGTATTTCCCCATTCTTTTCACACAGTTCATGCCCATAAAAGAATGAAGAGAGCAAGGCTTTTTTATGCCTTGGACCCCTTGTTTGGATCTAGAACTCTATGATTTGTGGCTTTCAAATTCTTTTACTTTATGTTATTTAAATTATTTGTTAATTTATGTTTCACTGGTTTGACTAATTTAAATTTGTAAATAAAGAACGAATAAACTCAACTATTAACATTAAATTACAAATTAGCTTATATGTTAGTTAGCCTATTTAATAATATTCAACAGAAATAAGCGTAACCATTAGTTGAACTATGGAGCTGGTGTGGTCGATAGAACATTTGGATTTTGCTTGTAAATTTTGTTGTTGTATAAAAGTATATAAAATTTACTATCGGTTTGACCCTTGTTGAACCTTTGACGCTTGACCCTTTCATTGATGTTCAGTCTGGTTTTGAAAAAATAGGTTACTAAGAGAGTTGTAAGTTTGTCAGAATGTAAAACAGACCCTAGCATCTAGAATTGAATTCTTTCTGTCATATGCCTTTGAACTTTGTGAACAGTACAATCGGAAGCTTGAAAATAAAAAAAATACGGTTGTATTATATGCTGATGAATTGTTATTGGCCAGCTAGACACTATTCTCTAGTGGGTTTTGCTGTTTGTATACAGCCCCCTCACAAGGAAAGCCCCCCAGGGCGGGGGGGGGGGGGTAATAGAAAAATCGCGGGCCCCACCTTGTGAGGGGGGATGTACTCCAGTCCCCAGCGTACACATAGCAAAACTCATTCTCTAGTTATCATGATGTTAACATGCCTGATTTCATACAGAGTCTCATTTGTTGTGCTTTGTGAGAGGGAGTGGATCCTTCCATATTAAAACCAGATGGCCGGTTTGACCAGGAAACCAGCGAACTGGATCCTGGTCCTCTGGTTGGTATATATGGACCAATCAGCAAATGAACAATTGTTAAACTGGACGGTTTTGATATAAAAATGGCAATTCGGTTCAGTTTGACCATTGCTTTTTCTGAACTTCTCCAGAATTTCAGTGGGGTTTTAATCCCCAGAACCTCTTGTACATGTCAGAAGCTTTGAACCGCTAGGCTAAGGCTTTATATTGGCCAAAAACGAAACAGATAAGCCATTCAAAAATTTCAAACGAAAAAATGATTTATTACCCAAAAGTTCAAAAAATGTAATTTTAAACTTCTATCTGCAAATCTTGGATTTTTTTTTTAATATCCATATATCATATGTGAAAAATCAAAAGAGAAAATTCAATATATTTAAATGGATTGCTAGTCCGTTCACCGCTAAGGCGGCGTTTGGGTTGGATTTTCGATAACTATGTTACCTTTTATTTTTATTCTAAGAAGCACCAACAAGGCACTGGTGGGATAACTTTTTAAAAAGTACCGAGACACTACTGGTGTTAGAGCTCTAGTATCGGACATGTATCATTCAGCGATACGCATCTATGACACGCACGCCTGGTGGCATGTCCTTTTATTTACCTTTTATGATGGCACAGACATGACACATCCATTTCATAATAATCTAAATAAAAAGGGTTGAAATAAACTAACCTTAGGGGATGGAGATAGCTATCTGATATACTGGTGGTTTTTCAAGACAGCTGATGGCCGAGTTGTGGATAGGGGATGTAAAATGGAATTTGAAACCTAAAACTGGGTGTTAAATTTACTAATTCGGGTTCTTATATTGGGTTTAAAGTAGATTTGGCCCATTAAATGCAGAATATACCTGTATGTTTTCTTTCTCAATATTTTTCGCCCATTCTACTTTTCTTCTGTTTCTATTAAATTTTTTTCGAAACATTTAGAGTGCGTTTGGTTTGTCATTTTGAGGCTATTTTGAGTTTTCGAAAACATTTAAAACGGGTCTGGTATGATATTTTGAAAAATGCGATTTTGAAAACGAAGAAAATTTTTTAACACAAAACTCAAAACGACTTTTTGACATTTTGAGTGTTTTCAGTGTAAACTCTCAAATAACTCAAAACAAGGAAAATGAGCGTAAAATTTTTTCAAATTAATGTAATTAATAAAATCACACAAATCTTACCCAAATACAAATACCCCTTTCCCCTCTCCATCTTAATAAAACTATTTCTAAAGTTTTTAGACCAAATGAGTTTTCTAATTTTTTATTTTGAGAAACAGTTTTTCAGAATGACAAATCAAAAACTTTTTCTGCAACCTTAAAATAATCCCTCAAAATAGAAAATTAAAAATGAGTTCAAAACTGAAAACAGAAACGCACCCTTACCTTTTCAAAAGAACTCTCCATTATGCATTTTTACTGTTCATCTTCCTCGAAGTTGATCATCGCCAGCACTATTTGCTCTACACTAATAATAATAATAATAATAATAATAATAATAATAATAATAATTTTTAACAATGTTTCCTTGATGTTTAGCTGGAGTGTCCATGTTTCGCGCGTTCGTGATTCTGAGTTGTTGCCATAATTGGTTATTTAATTATTAATTATATTAACAATACAAGATTATGAACTATACTGTAAATGAAATGATTCATAATTTCCAATGGTAGGTTTATTCTATTCGTGTCTTGAATGTCTATTTGTCGGGAATCTCCCTGATTTTCAAGGGTTAATTTTTATAAATCTATCAATGGACTAGTAAACATTTCTAATTTGTTTTACCTTGGTTTATGTTCATTAGGTGGAGGCGCCGAAGAAAAAGGTTAAGAGAACTAGTGTGCCTGTTTCAGAACAAGTTTATGGAGGAATGGGAACTGAAGAGGTGCAAAAGGCGGTGGAAAAGGAATTTGAGATGGCTTTGCAGGACCGTATTATGGAAGAAACAAAGGAGAAAAAGAATGCTGTGGAAGCTTATGTTTATGATATGCGGAATAAGGTATGTTTTATGAGTGTTTGTTATGCCAGAACTTCAACCATGGGTAGCTCAATATTAAATGATAGAAGGTATTGACTGTTCTTTTGATTCCGTAGCTTTCTGACAAATATCAAGAGTTCGTAGTGGATTCAGAGATAGAAAAGTTGATGGCTAAACTCCAAGAGGTGGAAGATTGGTTGTATGAGGACGGCGAGGATGAAACCAAAGGTGTCTATATTGCTAAGCTGGAGGAACTCAAGAAGGTAGTCTTGTTGGTTGGTTAGTGGTTACCGCATCTTTGTTTTCTGACCTTTATAAGAAGACGCTGTTTTATGAAATTGAAATAAATATCCTGCAGCAAGGTGACCCGATAGAGGAACGATACAAGGAGCATTTGGAGAGGGGACCCGTAATTGATCAACTTATTTATTGCATCAGCAGTTACAGAGAGGCAGCTATGTCGAATGATCCCAAATTTGATCACATTGATTTGGCAGATAAGCAAAAGGTATCCTCTGGCACCCTCCAATTCCCCATCAAAAGTGGGTGATACATAAATGGTACAACTATTTATGGATTGTGATGTACTCGTCTTCCTTTCCCAGGTTTTGAATGAATGTGTTGAAGCTGAGGCATGGCTGAGAGAGAAAAAGCAGCAACAGGATGCACTTCCTAAGTATGCAACGCCAGTTCTTTTCTCAGCTGATGTCAGGAAAAATGCTGAAGCTCTTGATAGGTATTTCACTTAATTGTTGAGTAATTATGAGCCGGTTTCTATTCAAAGTACTGGGTGGTGGAAGATGCTAAATAGCTTGCTAGTACGACAGTTTGTTTTTGTTCTCTATATACATCCAATACAATACAACTATGCATCTTTAATGAAAATACTACTTCCATCTACAGATTTTGCAGGCCAATAATGATGAAGCCAAAGCCAGTGAAGCCTGCTACTCCTGAAACACCCTCACCAGCAGCCTCCCAAGGAGGAGGTGAGTCCCAATCTCAGGAGGCCGAGAACCCTAACTCAATCCCTGGCCAAAACACTAATGAATCTGGAAATGAATTGCCGGTGGAGCCCATGGAAACAGATAAGTCTCAAGAATGACCTGATTGCTGAATAATGTGTTTGTCCTGTTGGTATTTCTATATTTCATATCGGCTTGTATGGGTTCTCATTTGTACTAGCAATCAGCAAATGGAACTTGACGTGCAATGGTGGCGGTGAAATTTTTGCTGGAAATTGCTACTGTGGATACTGTATTATCTATTTCGGCATGTGTCACCTTAAATTATAAATAGGTCTCTACAATCCTGTTTTTCGGAGGGTTTGTGAGAGAGAACTTGAATGACTGGGATACTCCTTTGCCTTGTAATTCTTGTTCACGAAAATGACTCGTCCCCGATTATTATTGGTTGACTGGTGGGTTAAGTCATCCCATTTATGCTATAGACTATCTTTTTGTATTTGATTTGGATTTTTCAATGAAATTGAATTTTGTTTCAGACATGGTTTACCCTTCCACAATGTTGAACCATTTGTGATAACGAGAGGATTTTACATTTACTCTCTCCATAGGTGCGATATCTATGTTCTGATATTCAGCACCATTTTATATTTAGCCCCTGTTTGGTTTTCATTTTTTCCTCATTAAAATGAAAAATATGACCGTTATTTATTACATGAAGTTATCAAATTTGAATTTCTATCTCTCGTGTGAGGCCCATAAAGATTATATTTTTCATTCTCATTCTTCTAAACATGAGAAACAAACAGGGGTTTAATTTGGTCAAAGTCATTTTCACGACTAAATTTCACGACTAAACAAAATTTCGTTAGTTGGCTTGTTAAACGGCAGGTAAATATTTATGTTTTGGCAGGATAAGAGGAGCCATCTTCACTTTCGGTCCGGATTCGACATCATTTTATGGGTTTAGCTTGGCTAAGTTGGAAACTTCATTTCAAATTTGATTCGTGTGGAACTATGCTTTAAAAGATTGATTTCGGTGATTAGCTTATGTCATAGTATATTAACTTCCAATAAATTAATCATTTTATGGGACCTAACATTATCTTTCAGTTAGTTCGTGTGCCAGACTGGTGTTTAGGAGGACAATATTAAATCATATTGTTCAATTTCTTCTTTATATGGTTTTAGCCTCCATTTGGCCTACATTCTTTTTCAATTTTTTCTTTTATTTTTAATCACACAATTTTCTATAAAATATTTCTGTACTCGCTTGGAGTTCGATTGTTCTGGGTATTAGGCGAATTTCGAATTAGTTTTATTTATTCCTTATATTACTTTCAGTATTTATTGACATCCCCTTCCTACTGAGCTATAATGTGTAATAAGGGGAGAGAAAATTAGGGGAAAAAATTCCGAGAAATACCCAGCAGCATCGATTCAGAATTGCAGATTTCATTGCAGATAAAGGATGCTGACAGTGTTAAATGCCTGTGGGAATTTGAAACTAAAAGTTATGATTGTGCCAATAATTAATTGGTGGGACAACAAAAATGAAACAGTAGATCTCAACTCATTATGACAATATTTTTCGAGGATTAATTTATGTTCTTTGAATCTGCAAATAATAAATAATATATCAAATACATGTTCGGTTGGTTGAAGATCATCCGAGCCCACATTTTTGAATAATTGGATATATAAAAATTGAACACATAACAGAAGGAACAATTGTTGTGAACATCCAAAAATTGAACGCATAACAGAAGGAACAATTGTTGTGAACATTCGCAGCATTCGAACTTTGTTCTAAAAGTAATAAATGCATCAATTAATAAACTATCACATGCATGGCATGCAAGGTGATCAGTAGTCCTCAGTGTTCTTCTTTTATTGACTAAATCTTAAAGTTTTTATTTACAAATTATTAAAATTGTCCATTCTATAATGGCCTCAAAGCATGTCTTGTTGAGAAATGGATAGTTTCGGTCAATAGTTTTTTAAACTCAAACTGACTGGATGATTCTATTAAAAACCTGTGATCTGGATATTAGTTTGACCAGTCGATAGAGCATGGCAATGATCGACCAAGTTAAAATTTGAAAAATCTGTTGGATTTTCATTAAAAAACAAAAAAAGAAAAAAAAAAGCAGTTGATCAAAGATTTTACCATCCAATTTTGTCTTACATGGCATTCTTCCAACGATTCATCTATAACTAAATGTAGAGCATCCCACATTTGCAAAATAAGAAATCCTAA
>NC_036237.1:20569105-20575155 GCF_002742605.1 Olea europaea var. sylvestris | reverse complement strand
AAACATGGATAACTAGAGTAAAAGAACGAGATATTCAAGGCTCTCACAAGAACAAAGGATCAAAAAGATTTAGTTTACAAGTGGATCAAGAAAGAAGAGACAAACACATGACACAAGCAACAAGTGTAGTATCTCATCTTCCATTGAAACCAAATAAGTACAAAATTGGAATCAAGTTCAAGGTCCTACTATTGGACTATTGGATTGACTCTCATCTACATCATTTTTTTTTATAACTAAACTCTATTCCAATATTAGTTGTCAAAGTTCATTTGACATCGTGTAGGAAGAAATTTATCATCACCATTTTGTTCTCCAATACACGAGCTTAAGAAAATACGTTCATGTAATTTTTTAACGGTGCAACAAAATATGAGTGTGAAACTCTAGAATTTTGTGGTCAAAATGACCAGGTACAAATATTTTCTACATTCTATTATCAAGTATTTGATAATTTATTAGTTAAAATATTTCATTCAACAACTATTAGGTCCAACTTGCTGATGATGAAGTGCCAAATGAACTGTATATTTTTTTTACTTCAGAGTCCAGTGAAGGGATTTTATTTAGAAAACACCAGAGAGGTTGTAACAACATATTCTCCTTCACTTCATTAGGTGTAAATTTGGATAAAGATCTTCACTACATCAAATAAGGAAGTGTACATATTTAGAGCTCAATGGCAAATATACCACAACCTTCCAGTTCTTTTACCAGAAACTCGACCTATATTTTTCCAGTTGTATTTTTACGATGTTGATCACGAATTGAAAAACAAGATTCACATACTAAGAGATGCCGATCTTGATAGAATCATTGTTGAAAAGTTAATGCAAGTTTTGCAACACATCCTTATGCTTAATTTTTTCGTACCATAAAGGATCAATCATACCTTGAAAATATACAGATACATATTGCAAGCAATGTTAATGTTGATCGGTGTGTATACAATACACCAAACATTGATCAAGTGGCTGCCTTATGGATAGAAGGAAACGATGATCTTATACCTTTTGAAAGGGATATTGTTTTCCGTGCACATTCTGGAAATCGACATCAAATTCGATATTACTTTAGTTGTTACGATTCATTTCAATATCCTCTACTATTTGTAAATGGCGAGATGGGTTACCACCAAGACATTAAGAGAAACAAAGTTGAAAATAGTATAACCAACAAAATGATATGTACAAATGCAATCACCTAGGATTTCTCACATTTTAATTCTTCAGAAGATATAATCATCAACGAACGCCATGGTGAAATTTAATTTTGTATATAGATACATTTATTCATTCTAAAATATTACATATAATTACAATCTAATATATATTATTGTATTTCTTAACAGGAGTTACCTGAACCCAAACATCAAATGTATTGTGCCGAGAATATTATTGTTAAAAGCTCCAAGTTCGATCGTTAAGCAAATCAATAATTCTTTGGGTTGGACGAATGCTATAGTAATATATTGTTGGTATGTACATAATGCTCAAAACTACTAGTATTAATTTCTACGGACCACAACAATCACGCAATCGATCGAAACTATATCAAGGAATTGTTAACACTATAAATGCGGGTTAAACAAGAGAAGATAAAGTTGGAAAATTTTTTTTTCACCCTGCATCATTTATTGGATGTCCACGAGACATGTGATGTCGTTACTTGGATGCTATGGCATTAGTTCAACATTTTAGGAAGTCGGATATATTTTTTTAACAATGACATGTAATTTTGAATGGAAAGAAATAAAAGATGAATTCTAAGAAAGTAAATTTTCTAAAGATATACTGGATCTCACTGCAAGGGTCTGTAGAGGAAAGCTAATGGACATAAAATCAAATATTGAAGAAAGAGATTCTTAGCAAAGTTGCAGCTTATGTTTATGTGACTGAATTTCAATAAAGAGGACTTCCACATGCTCACATGTTAATTATATTGAAAAATGTTTACAAAATCACAAATCCTAACCAGAATGACAAATATGTGCAACAAAAATCCTAGACAAAGAAAACAAATGTTCCACTTTATGAATTGTTGTCAAACGCATGCTCCATGGACCTTGTGGTGAATATCACAAAAAATGTCCTTGCATGTTGAATGTGACATGTTGATTCCATTATCCAAGACCATTTTCTGTGAAGACAATGCAAGGAAATGATGTATATCCAATATATAGGAGAATAAGTGATAGAAATAAAGTAAGTTCCATTATTCTTGTTCGCGAAATATTTCTTTCAATTTAAATTACCGCAAGTGTACGGGTCGTGACAAGTAATAAAGTGGACTTTAGAAGTCCGAGTATCGTCCCATAAAGAAAGCATAGTTCAATTTTATTTATTTTAGCCTTAGCCGAAACTAATTGAATTAAGATGAATTTTAGAATCAAAAGCCCTAATTTTGGGAGAAATCCCCAAATTGAAAAACCCTAATTTCACTCAACTTAACAAATGACTCAATTACGAAATGTTATAAAAATAAATGAAATGTATTGTCAATTTATGAAAATCTATGTAAAACGAATGCACTAGGATCACGAATCCCCAAATAATTACTAATTAAACCCTAATTTCACAATTTTGATAATCCAATAAGAATTTGACAAATCAATGCTCCTAAATCTATTCAATACTCTCTCTCGAGATGTATTGAACCTATTCTCATAAATCACCGGCCTATATCTCTATGACGGATGCAATTATACAAGACCGCATGTAATCTTTTTTTTTTAAGCAAATACCACTAGTGTGGTTTATTTTATATAATGAAAAGCAGGAAAACAAATAGAGGAGGGGGGCATGGACCTGACCTCCAGCAAATGTAAATTGTAACAAATATTTGAAGATAAAATACAATTACAGTAAACAAGACACGAACAAAAACTAATGAAAGGTACTCAAGGGTATTCACAAAGGTAAATCTTCGGGTGATAGTACATAGACATTGATCGAGTCATGCGTCTGGTTTGAAACATTTTCGGATCGTAGTAGTCTGCGATGTCTGGCTCGCTCGTTGGACCGCATGTAATCTTTTTGTGAGCAATTAAAGATTTACATAGGGTATAGGGGTATATTTCTATCCCCTATCGGACCCTATGATGAATTATATATGTCGAGTTTAATCCAATTTTCTCAAATTCAGAATTAAACCACCAAGTTCACACAAATTAAGTGTACATTAATTGTGGAAATAAATAAAGCAATATAATTCATTCAAATATCCCATCAAACTATGAATTAAAAATCATGAAATAACAAGTTTAATAATAATTACATGGATCATCGATCACCTAGTTGCAGAAATCTAGCCTATCATGATAAAAATAACGAAATCTAACAAGTTTTGAATAAAATTCATCACAGGGTTATCAAAACTTGAAGAAATCTTGTAAATCTTTGCATCAATTCTTGTTCTAGCCTTCAAATTCTCTCCAAGATGACTGTTTTTGCCTCCCAATTCATTTTTTTTCTGGCTTCTGGATGTTTATTTGTTATTTAAACCCGTCGAAATTAGGTTATCAAAGGAGTTGCAATCATATAAGGAAACTGCAAAAATCGGGGACAAATTATACTTATGCGATCGCATAGGCATAACCTATGCGACCGCATAGGTATATGAAAAATGGCGTCTTTAATCCCTGGAGGGTCACTCATGACCGCATAGGTTTTATACTATGCGACCGCATAGTAGAGCGAACTTCTAATTTGAGTCATTTTGATCCTCAAGTTTCATTCCTTCGCTCCTTGACCTCCTCTCTTGTTTCTAGTTGCTCCAATGTTCCATTATAACTTCCAATTGGTTCTTAGCTTGATCAATTGCTTGATGTGTTCATCGGGTCAACTTTCAGATAATTTCAATTTGGTCCCTGAATTTTCATTTTGCTCCAATTTGGTCCTTTTTCGGCTCTTTTATCCCGAATTCCACTATTTTCATAGAATCACCTACAATGCATGAATTCGACAAAATTAAGTAACAATTCAATCATTTTACTTGTATTTAAGTCATGTTTGTGATGTAAATAAGTGTGCAAAAACACACTTATCAAACTCCCCCAAACTTGAACTATTGTTTGTCCTCAAACAAGATAGTGATATAATTCTGAACAAACATGGCTTAACACCTTGCCTTGGCTCAAGATTGGACTAAGTAATTGATTTTATGAAAATTTATCAGTGCAAAATGACATCAACCTTTACCTGTTAAGTGCATACTTGACGTGTGTGTGTGGATTCATGCTAACATATCAAGTTCATGATGAGTTTGAGTCCCGACCCCAAGTGGTCAAATGTCTCCTTACTCGCTCGAGAGATACACAACCCCCCAAACTTATTCTTTTCACTCAATTATCCCGGGGTTGTGTGTAAAAATTATGAGTTCACCTAGCTATAGTTCTCACCCTCTCGTAGTTTGGATTAATCTCACTATCACAAATTCACATGTCAACAAGTGAAGGCTCTCCTAGTTTTGATTGCTTCGACACTCAAGATTAAACTAGGTTACTTGCCTCGCCTCAAAGGTATAGTTTCTTCCACCAATTGTCCAAGGGCTTTTCTTCTTGTTATTGTCTCTTTTTGTTTTTGTCACTTTTCTCTGGTTTTCTGATTTTTTTTTTAATTTATCATCTTCTCATTTGCTTCTATATAACCCATGTAACGAGCTTTAGGCCAGTGACTCCCAAACCAGTTGGTTTTAGGGCACCAGGTTTTAAACCCTTGCAGGCTTTTTCACCCGAGTTATAAAGGCTCGATCTGATGACTTTTTATTAACCTCTTTACCTCTTGCTTTCTATATAACCCATGTATCGAGTTTTGGGCCGGTGACTCCCAGATCAGTTGACCTTAGGGCACCAGATTTTGAAATATCCTTACAGGTTTACTTGCTCGAGTCATAAAGAATGGAAAAGAAGTGTCTTATTCTCGCAAATTAAGTTTATGCCCTTATTTTTCTAGACATCTGGTATCCAAAACCAACCCTCAATTTAAGATTTTCACCTACTCTTCATCCCACTGGTCTAGGCAATCCACACAATAATTCATGCACGGAGCCTCACTCATCACAATGTTCTCCTATAGTAGCTCAACTATCACCAAACTGTCTTAAGGTAGTTTACGGGTTAATTCAATAGAGGGTTACATTATTTTCCTACTGTATGCTCAAAACCCCAATCACTTACCTAACATGTAAAGCATGGATGACGTGCATAAAGAATGTCAAGTATTACATCAACAAGTATTAGTTGGCCTAATTAACACCGACTCCAAAGTTTTGAAATATACCAATCCAATAGTAACATCATAGCCGGCAAGGCGATTAGGCTCACACAAGCATACATAAGCATAATCAATATTCACTCACAAGCATGCCTCATGCAACAATTAGTCAAATTAAATCTGGATTGTGGAAATGCAATTAATTACATGCCGAATGTCGTTATCAAATTATGCCACCATCCCCCAAACTTATACAAGACATTGTCCTCTATGCGAAAATTAAGTTTAGATGGAAAAATTTAAGGAAAAGGAGTACAAATGAGGCAAACGATACTCCCCTGATCAATACGAGGGCTACGATGGGAAGCTAGATCCTGCAGTATCATCAGTTGGAGGTGGAGGTAAGCACGCCAAGATCTCTCTCATCAGTGCTGACTGCTGTGTCATTTCATCATGGATTCCCTCAACATGTGTCTCCAAACGGCCCAAACGCTCCCAAATTTCATTTACCCTCTTCTGGATGACATCCATCCTGCCCACATACACACTGAGTCGACCGTTCATAGTATCCATCTCCCTCCTAGCTGCCTGGGCATCCTGCGAGCAGCACATGACATATCAGTGGAAATGCGGATGTCACGGTAGGCTGTGTGCATCTCAGTCATCAAAGTCCCCATAGCTTGCTGGAGACTCTGTACATCTCGGCTGGTCCCCGTGGTGGTGGTGAAAATCTGGCACCACAGCTGTGCATTTAACTCAACCTGTGGTGGTGGAGCTTGAGGCATCTCTTGCTCTGCGTGCTCGTGACCTTGCTCTTCCTGCTGTCCGCACCTTTCA
>NC_036237.1:20565363-20567256 GCF_002742605.1 Olea europaea var. sylvestris | reverse complement strand
AACTACCCAAACAACTCAAGTCAACCCGAACTCGTGTGTGATACTTAAGGACTCGTGTGAACAGTGCTTGGACTTTTTTAACATGCCTAGATGATCGATGACCACATAATAGAATACTAAATGAATTTGAAAATAAACTTCCTAATCTAATGCAGAAAACATAATAAAGTAAATAAACAGATAAAAAGGATACAGTGGGTTGCCTCCCACCCAGCGCTAAGTTATAGTCGATAGCTCGACTTTTCTGCGGCTGCTTCATTCTGGTGTCTCGAGTTGAACGGATGACTTTTGGTTAGAGCAGTCACCGTCCCAGTAGTGTTTCAACCTTTGCCCATTAATAGTGAAGGTACCCTTATTCTCATGGCTCACTTGTATAGCCCCATATGGTAGGACTTTTGTAACTGTGTAGGGACTCGACCACCGTGATCGTAGTTTTCTTGGGAACAGCTTGAGTCTCGAGTTATACAGTAGTACTTACTGCCCCACTTCGAATACTCGCCTCTGAATGTGCATATCATGCCACTTCTTGGTTCGCTCCTTGTAAAGTTTTGCATTTTCATAAGCCTCCATTATAAATTCATCCAACTCATTCAGTTGCAGTAGACGCTTTTCTCCGGCAGCATTCAAGTCCATATTTAACTGTTTCATAGCCCAATATGCCCGATGCTCCATTTCTAATGGCAGATGACATGCTTTCCCAAAGACTAAGCGGTATGGAGACATGCCGATCGGGGTCTTGAATGCTGTTCTGTAAGCCCATAATGCATCATCCAGCTTTTTAGACGAATCCTTTCTAGATGAATTCACAGTGACTTCTATTATTCTCTTTAGCTATCGATTAGATACCTCAACTTGCCCGCTGGTTTGTGGATGATATGGAGTAGCAACGCGGTGTTTAACGCCATATTTATTCAGCAGCTGCTCAAACTGGCGATTACAGAAATGCTTGCCCCCATCGCTGATTATAGCCCGCGGTGTACCATATCAGGTGAAAACTGTCTTTGAGTCATTTGTTAGCAATTCAACTGCTTCTACCCATTTTGAGACGTAATCCACTGCCACCAAGATATATTGGTTTGAGAATGAAGGGGAGAAAGGTCCCATGAAGTCAATTCCCCAAACATCAAATATCTCCACTTCCAAAATATTGTTCAGTAGCATTTCATTTCTCCTCAAGATATTCCCAGTGTGTTGACATCTGTCACACCTCTTAACAAACTCAAATGTGTCTTTAAACAGTGTAGGTCTGTAGAAACCTGATTGTAAAATCTTTGCAACTGTTTTTGAAGCTCCAAAGTGTCCTGCATATGCGGATGAGTGACAGTGCTCGAGAATCTCATGTACTTCTTCTTCAGGTACGCACCTCCTCACTATCTGATCAGCTCCTCGTCTATAGAGAATTGGATTCTCCCAGAAATAGTATTTTAATTCGGCGAAATTTTTTTTTCTTTGGTGACTGGAGCAGTTAGGTGGTGGAATGGAACTGGCCAAGTAATTGACAATATCTGCATACCAAGGTGCTTCATCCACTCTCAACATCTGTTCATCCGGGAAGATCTCATTTATATCCTCGAAATCATTCGTCTCCCCAGATTCTAGTCTGGATAGGTGATTTGCTACTAAGTTCTCGGTACACTTGTCGCGTATCTCAATGTCAAATTCTTGCAACAACAGCACCCAACGAATTAATCTCGACTTTGCATCCTTCTTTGTGAGCAGATACTTCAATGCCGCATGATCAGTATAGACGATGATTTTAGACCTGACGAGGTATGACCTGAATTTGTCAAAATGTAAATACCACAGCCAGTAGCTCCTTTTTAGTGGTTGCATAATTTATTTGTGCATCATTTAGAGTTCTGCTTGCATAGTAGATCACATGAAAAATCTTGT
>NC_036237.1:20561036-20562258 GCF_002742605.1 Olea europaea var. sylvestris | reverse complement strand
TCCAATGCCCCGTCAACTATTCTTGTGGATATTGAGCCATCTGATGCTGAATCTACCATGCTCTTATGGTATGGAAGTAATCCCGTGTAGAAGAATCGAATTTGGGTCTTTTTATCGAACCCATGTAGAGGGCATTTTCGGAGCATGTTTTTAAATCTGTTCCAGGCTTCATCAAATGATTCAGTCTCTCCTTGATTGAATACTAATATATCATGTCTCAGCTTTGCTATCTTAGCTGGGGAGAAGAATATTGAGCAGAACTTGTGTGCCAACTCATTTCATGTAGTGATACTTGCAACCGGGAGTGAATCCAACCATTCAAGTGCTCTGTCTCATAATGTATGTGGAAAGAGCCTCAACCTAATAGCGTCATCCGAAATCCCTTGGTATCTGAAATGTTGACACAAATCCAAAAATCGAGATAAGTGTGTGTGTGGGTTCTCCTCAGCCTTGCCATAGAATTGGTGTCCATTTTGAAACAACTGTATCACATTGGTCTTTAACTGAAAATTAGGTTGCCCAAATGGTGGATACACTATGCTGGACTGGCTTTGAATCACTTGAGGAGTCAAGAAATCCTCCAGAATCTCATTCCCCTCGTCCATTGCCTCTCCTTCGTTAACATGAATCATGGGATTATTTAATTCGTTGGCCATTTATACTTGTACTTCGCGGTGATCTCTCTGTCGTCGATGAAAGGTGCGCTCAATTTCAGGATCAGCTGGAATCAATTCTCTTCCAGGCAATCGTGACATGCAAATCTGAGAATTAAAACCAGTACGAGCACTGAGATTCAAACAATTTAATTAACTAAAACACAAATAGAGGATAATAAACTAAAATAAAAATAAAAATAAACACAAAATTATGCTTGTAAAATAAATAAAAAAATTGAGTTCGAATTAGTGCCTCAAGAAATAAAATTAAACTAAACTCAATCCCCGGCAACGGCGCTAAAAACTTGTTCGCGAAATATTTCTTTCGATTTAAATTACCGCAAGTGTACGAGTCGTGACAAGTAATAAAGTGGACTTTAGAAGTTCGAGTATCGTCCCACAGAGAAAGAGTAGTTCAATTTTATTTATTTTAGCCTTAACCGAAACTAATTGAATTAAGATGAATTTTAGAATCAAAAGCCCTAATTTTGGGAGAAATCCCCAAATTGAAAAACCCTAATTTTGGGAGAAATCCCAAATTGAAAAACCCTAAATTTCAAATCAAA
>NC_036237.1:20549071-20560569 GCF_002742605.1 Olea europaea var. sylvestris | reverse complement strand
CATCAATTCTTGTTCTAGCCTTCAAATCCTCTCCAAGATGAATGTTTTTGCCTCCCAATTCATTTTTTTTCCGACTTCTGGATGTTTATTTGCTATTTAAACTCGTCGAAATTAGGTTACCAAAGGAGTTGCAATCATATAAGGAAACTGCAAAAATCGGGGATAAGTTATACCTATGCGATCGCATAGGCATAACCTATGCGACCGCATAGGTATATGAAAAATGGCTTCTTTAATCCATGGAGGGTCACTCGCGACCGCATAGGTTTTATACTATGAGACCGCATAGTAGAGCGAACTTCTAATTTGAGTCATTTTGATCCTCAAGTTTCATTCCTTCACTCCTTGACCTCTTCTCTTGTTTCTAGTTGCTCCAATGTTCCATTATAACTTCCAATTGGTGCTTAGCCTGATCAATTGCTTGATGTGTTCATCGAGTCAACTTTCAGATAATTTCAATTTGGTCCCTGAATTTTCATTTTGCTTCAATTTGGTCCTTTTTGGCTCTTTTTTCCTGAATTCCACTATTTCCATAGAATCACCTACATTTTATGAATTCGACAAAATTAAGTAACAATTCAATCATTTTACTTGTATTTAAGTCATGTTTGTGATGTAAATAAGTGTGCAAAAACACACTTATCAATTCTTATTAACCTTAGTTTTCTTAACTTACAATATTAATCTGTAACAATTAGCCAAATTTCTTCAATTTCAAATTCATAGGTAAAAGTTCAAAGTGCAACATTTGATAACAGATGGGTTGTTCCTTACAATTCATATTTACTCCTAACAATATAATTGTACTATCAATGTAGAGATTTGCTATGGTTTTAAAGCTATTAAATATTTATATAATTATATCTACAAAGGTCATGATAGAGCACCTGTCTATATATCTCATGACGATGATAGTAGGCTAATAAATGAAATACGGGAATTCCAAGATACATGCTGGGTATCTACACAAGCTTTATGGAGAATTTATGAATTCCAATTGAATGAAATGTCACCCGCTATCATCAACTTACAACTTCACCTCCCGAATCAACTTTCAGTTTCTTCTCGGGAAAACCAAGATTTGAATAAAGTTCTTCAATTTGATCATGTTCCAAGGATAATGTTGACAGAATATTTCAAAATGTGTAACAACAATAAAGATGCAATGCGGTTATTGTATCAAGAATTTTCAAAACGCTAAGTATAGAATAGGCAGGCCTGTGTATGAACAAAGAAGAAAAATGGAAAAGTGATATCACGGAAGGAGCGAATCTAGTCGAGATAGAAAGATATTATCTTCGTTTATTGCTAAATCATGTAAGGGGATCAAATTATTTTGAGGACTTCATGAATATTAATGTGAGTCAATTTTGGACTTTTAAAGAAACAGCCCAAAAAAGAGGGCTTCTTGAGTCCAATCAAAGTATCATTGAATGCTTGGACGAAGCAGTTGCTTTTGACATGCCTCAAGCATTTAGAAGCCTCTTTGGTACATTGTTGCTTTATTGTGAACGTACTAATGTTAGAAATTTATGAGATCTTTACTTTGAACCTATGTATGAAGACTTCAGACAACAAGATCAAGATTCATCACAATTATAGCTTCAATATATACTTGAAGATATTCAATCATTCCTTAGTTCATGGAAAAGACATTAATGCATATGACTTGCCTCAACTAAGAAATATCTCCATAGATGGACATTCTCTTAGTACAGAGGACATATTAGATGAAATATTAATTGAAACACCAATTGAAGACACACAATTATCACATTATCTAAATCATGATCAAAGACAAGCCTATAATCTTATACTTGATAAAGTAAACAATAAAAAAGGTGAGGTTTACTTTGTTGATGGACTAGGAAGAACCGGCTAAACATTTCTTCATCGTGCATTACTTGCTGAAACAAGAACGCGTGGTATGATAGCACTTACAACTGCAAATTTCGGTATAACTACTTCAATAATGCCTAGAAGGCGAACAGCTTATTCAAGATTCAACATTCCATTGAAAACAAATGAATCATCAATATATCATATATCAAAGCAAAATAGTTGAGCCAAACTTGTTCAACAAACAACACTCATTATATGGGATGAAGCTCTAATGGCAAAGAGAGCGACAATTGAAAACTACAAATGACTTATGGAAGTCTTTGGATCGAAAATATAAACTGAGATGCTGGGGCTAAAAAGTTCATTATCACTAAATTCTTAAACTATAAAATGTTGGACTAAAAAACTGTAATCAATCAAGTGCAAGAATTTCAAGTCATTCTTCATGAGATTCATGCTAAGGGAATGATCTTAAGTGAAACTTTCCAAGTGACTACAACTATTGAAAAGTTACTTCTGGCATGAAAAGATATCAAGAATTATTCTAAGCATAAGACAAATGAAATTAACGTTGAAAAACTAATTGTTGGACTTCGTATTGAAGAAGATAACAAGAGTTCAAAAAAGAAATGGTTCAATCCTGGTGTTGCAAAATTTGATGTTGTGGAACATGGTCAGAGTTATAATACCTACTTACAAGATTGGGCATCCAGTGGCAAAGTGATCAAGTTAGGACCGAAAGGTGAAATTTCTAAAAAGAAGTTTCAAGGAAAATGCTTCAACTATGATAAAATGGTTCATAAGTGTTCGGGCTGTAGATTGCCAAAGAAGAAGAAAAAAGTAAATGTGGTTGACTACTTGGCACATGATGTGTCTGAATTGAATCTCCCAACTGTCATTTTTGAAGTGAATATGGTGGGTTCTAATCCAAAAGACTGGTGGATTGACATCGATACTACAAGGCATGTGTGCTTTGATAAAGAATTGTTTACTACTTTCAAAGCAATTGAGAATGGAAAGAAGTTGTTAAAAAATATAACAACTTCTGAAATCAAGGATCAATGAAAGGTGGTTCTGAAGATGACTTAAAAAAAAAGCTGATCTTAACAATGTGATGTATGTGCCGAAAATCTGCAAGAACCAAGCAAGTCACTTTTGAATAAGCATGGTTTTCTTAGTTTATTTCAGTTGGACAAAGTTTTTTTGTCAAAAAGCGGAATGTTTGTCGAAAAATGTTGTATTTTTGATGGTATGTTTAAGCTAAATGTAATGGTTGTTAAGCTGAAAATGAATAGAGTAAACTCTTTTGTTTACTTGCTTGTGTCTTCCGATTTGTGGCATGATAAATTAGGACATGTTAATTATGATACTTTACGTAGACTACTTAACTTGAATTGTATACCTATGTTCCATATTGATTCCAAACATAAGTGGAGAACTTGTTTTGAGACAAAATTGCAAGGTCATCTTTTAGATCAATTGAACAAAATATAGAACCATTAGATTTAATTCACAGTAATTTATGTGATTTAAAATTTGTACAAATAGGAGGTGACAACAGGTACTTCATTACTTTTGTTGACGATAACACAAAATACTATTATGGGTGTTTACTAAAAAATAAGGGTGAAGCCATAGATAAATTTATTCTCGATATTAATGAAGTTGAAAATCAATTTAGTAAGAAAATTAAGGGCTAAAAGTGATCGAGATGGTGAGTATAAAACACTATTTGTTGAATTCTGTGCAAAACACAGAATCATACATGAAACCATTGTGCTTTATTCATAATAACAAAATGGTGTTGCTAAAAGAAAGCATACCTTGAAAGAAATGATAAATGCAATGTTAGTAAGTTCTAAATTACCTTAGAACATGTAGAGGGAAGTTGCGCTATTAGTAAATTTCCTTTTAAATAAACTGCCTCGAAGAAAATGGAAAATACCTCTTATGAGTTATGGAAATGAAGAAAGTCTTCCAATAAATATAGATTGCATCTTCATTGACTATACACATAAGAGTAATGCTTATTGATTTCTTATGCATGAATTTAAAATCCCGGATATACACAAAAACACAATAATGGAATCGAGAAATGCTTCATTCTTTGAATATATATTTTCGTATAGATCCAAAAATGAAGCAAGCACTTCTAAACGGACACATAAGATTATGGTTGGAAATAATCAATACCAAGAACTAGAAGATGAGGTTGATGTTGAACCAAGATGTAGCAAAAAGAAAAAAAGATGTAGCAAAAAAGAAAAAAAAAATTATGGTCCCAATTTTCTAATCTATATTTTAAATGTGAACCTTAATGAAAAGATGCCTTTAAAAGTAAAATAGATTTCATTTTGCAAAATTATACATAGGAGTTAGTGGATCTTCCTTGAAGAAGTAAACCACTATGCTACAAATGAGTTTTCAAAAGGAAAATGAAAGCAAATGGAGCTATTGAAAAGTATAAGGCCAGATTAGTAATAAACGGTTATAGATAATGGAAAGACCTTGATTAATTTGATACATATTTTCTATTGATGAGAATAACATCTATTGGGATGATACTTGCAATTGTCACTCTGTGAAATCTTGAAGTACATCATATCTTAAAACTTTCTTTTGAATGGAGATTTAGAAGAAGAAATCTATATGAAACAACTAAAGGAATTTTCATCACCAAGACAGGAAAAGAAAGTTTGTAAATTGGTGAAATTATTATATAGCTTAAAATAAGAACCCAAATAATGGAATGAAAAAATTGATATGGAGTTTAGAATTAAAATCAATGAGTGAGACAAATATGTTTACGTCAAAGACATCGAAAATGATTGTCATTTTCTGTCTTTACGTTGACGGCATGCTTATTATTGAAAGTAACAATAGAATGATTAAATCAACTAAAAATATGTTAATTTTGAGATTTAGCATGAAAGATATGGATTTAGCTGATATTATACTTAGAATTAAAATTTGAATAACATTAGATTGGCTAGTTCTAAGTCAGTCATATTATGTAGATAAAATTTTAGAAAAAGTTCTACAAAGATGATTTTGGCACAACTAAAACGCAAAAGATATAAGTCAACATCTATCTAAAAATAAAGGTAAAAGTTTCTCTCAAGTATAATACTCGAGAATTATTGGAAGTCTAATGTACTTGATGAGTTGTACAAGACCAAACATAGCCTACATAGTTAGTCAACTTAGTAGATACACGAGTAACTCAGGAACTGGTTACTGGAAAGGAATAGTAAAAATACTAAGGTACTTAAGATATACTTGTAATTTAGGACTGCATTATACTATATATCCAGTGGTCATTGAAGGATATAGTGATGCTAATTGGATATATGATATAAAAGACTCAAAATACACTAGTGAATTTGTGTTCACATTAAGAGGTATAGCTTATTGTGTAAATCTTCTAAACAAATAGTTATAGTCAGATCTACCATGGAATTTGAGTTTGTAACACTAGATAAATCTGGTGACGAGGCTGAGTCTTACATAACTTCTTAGAGGATATTTCAAGATGGTCAAAACTCGTGCCAGCAATTTCCATACATGTCATAATCAATAAGTAATTGGAAGGATATAGAGTAACATGTATAATGGTAAGTCTAGGTATATGTGTCGTAGACACAATACCCTAAGGCAGCTACTCTCAACTAGTTTTATCTCTATTGGCGATCTAATGTCAAAGGATAACATTGCGGATCCACTGACCAAAAGGTTAAATAGAGAGTTAGTTGAAAAATCAGTGAAATAAATGTGACTTAAGCCCTTGAACGGGTATGTTAATATAAAGGAGACCCAAAGTAGTTGACTGGAGATCTCAAAATCTAGGTTTAAAGGGACAACTAATTGTAAAGAATTAACTAAATCATTATGGAGGATGTTACTTTCCTGTTCATTTTAATGATGCAACAATGATACCTGTAATGATGAAGGATAAACAATAGGTTTTTAATGATTCTTATGTGTTGAAAATCGAGCAAAATAATACAGATTACTTGCAATAAGAAATCACTTATTTAAGAGAGAAGTTGGGCCGCTTCTAAGAAAATTGTATGCGGTTCAATTCTTAGAAAGAAATGGAACCAGATATATGTTGTGGGCGAAAAATGAACGTAATAATAAGAACTAAATTGTGTTAGGAAGGTCCAGTGTGGAATATATCATCATTTACATAAACAACAGAATAGTTCAAAGATAGTGCCCCTACTAGTCAGTTAGTAAAATAAATATGTTTTCATCAGAAAAGGTTCAAAGGTTAATACTACTTATCCTATGCAGATTTCAATCGTGAAACTATATCACTAAGTCTTTATGTTTCACATTTCTATGTCTTTCCCAATTTTTATTCATATGTGGATTGTTAAAAAATGGCTTTTTGAGCTTATTTTTGGCACAATTTTAGGTGGGACCCATTGGTTCAATAAGGAAGATCAAAATTGATCCACATTCTTATCTAAGCATCAAAATCATATGTTTGCTTGCCAAATATGATAAACCTATGAATAAGAAATTGAAGTTTAAAGTAGACCATTGGAAGATAATTTATGTTGGAGGGACAACAATATATAAATTTATCCCACATAAGAAGTTGATAAAAGCAAGGAATCGCTTTATATATGGTTACACTTTGGAAGAGTACAATCATGTGTAGTGTAGAGGTTCTTTCCATATTAATGTGGATAGGAGTGCAAATCAAGGACTAAAATTGTACATCAAGTCTTGAACACATGTGTGAGCGTGACTTGCGTACTCAAATATTGGGCCAAACAAAGCAAAAATTGGCTCCTTAGGAGTGTCCATGTTTTGCTAATTTTTGCTTTCTCCAACTGAATTTTTAGTTTTTAAAGCTATTAAAACTCCAGTAGTTTTTGTCATTATGGTATTGAGTTAATGGACAGATTTACTCATCATTCATGGGGGAGGGGGGGTTAAGTTTATAACTAAGCTTGTTTTTCCATTATTCAACACCAGAAAAATTATGTACCCTTCTGTATAATTTTCAATTCCAATTCTCAGAAAATTTTCTTTTCCGTCTAAATCTTGTGGTGCTATTCTGACATAAATTCATTTCTCCAGAGTAGAAATTGAAATGCTCAAATTCTACCTGTTCTTCTATGGTATCTTTGAAGAAGACGTCAAAACTAAACCTCAAGTACCCACGATGAGGAATCGAATTTGTTTTAAGGAAATTATGTACACACAGGCCTCAGTTTACATATTTATAGTATTTTTAGCACTTAACATATTTCTACAGTTTCCATTCTCTGTTTGTTTATGTTCTTACTGAAATAAATAAAATTTATATTATTCTATATTCTTATAACAAGTGTAACGGCCCTGCACAACAATGACATACACTAACATTCTGATTTAAACTGCTGAACAATTCCAAATAAATAAACAAGGAAAGTAAAGATATTTGTACAACATCGAATATTATGTCGTCCAAGAGCAAAAGGAAAGAAAGGAAAGACTTCAAAGATGGTCCAATTTATTAAGTCCAAAATTCTACATACAACATAAGGATAACATAGCAAAAAATAAAGGAAAATAAATAGTCATAAATGATTTGAACTCAAGAAATTTCAACTACAGAAAACTAAAGCAAAAAGACGTTTCTTTCCTCGATTCTGAAAAAATGCATCTTCAAACAACTTTCCAGCTATAATTCAAAAGTTTACAAATAATCAAACATAAACCCGAAAACAGCTCATTTTATATGAGAATACTAATTCTTAAGATGAAACGTGCACATTCAATATATAAAAGCAATGTAAACTATCATATATGGACCATTCCTTTATTGATAATGCTCCTTTAGATCTATCCATATTTCATAGGTAGATTCAGAGTACAAGATACTAGTCGAAATCTCCTTGGATACGAAATTGAGAATCCATGAAGTAACAAGCTATTGTTACTGATCCACAAATTGAACAGCTCTTGATTGCCATCAGGTCGCAAAATGGTTCAATTAATGAGCCCCAATTTATTTTTCATAGATAAAGCGATCATCATTGATCAGCTCCAAGATACATTATTGTCTGCAAATAGCTGATGCAAAACAAGAACAAAGCCATGATTATCCGAATGATGAAGAAAATGTGAATTGGATCCATCATCGATTGCTAAATTGTTCATTGATGATAGAGAGCTATTTGGAGTTGGAGAACTATTTGGGGCATCTGTAGCCATCGCCAAAGAAATAATTGTTGCTTAGAAGGGAGATAATATGGATGAGATGGGTATAATAGAACGGATTAGGAAGAAAAATAGAGGAAGAACATGGGAAGATGAAAAAGAAAAGAATGAAAGGAAAGAAAAATAGCAGAAAAAGAAAATTAAAGTTAAAAAAAATATATAGGAGAAGAAAATTAAGAAAAAGAAAAAATCTCAATTCTTTCATGGCATATAGTGTAATTTTCAAAACAACACGGCATGCCTTTAAATACACCATAAATATTCAGCTTTTACAGCATGCAAAGAATGTATGCCATCATTTACTGCATACATTTTGTGCATGCCATAAAGTAGTCTATTTTTACGGCATGTCCTTTTTGCATGTTGTAAAAAGTTAATTTTGCTGCAGTCAATAAATTGGGGTCGTCTATGAAATTGAACGAAGAAAACTATCTGTTGAAGTTATAAACTATTGAAATCTGTAAAATGAGTCAAACAAAAATTAATCTGGAGGAGGAAAGGGTGCTAGATGTTAAAAGCAAGAAGATCCGTTGAAATCGAATTAATATGAGAACGAGTTCAAAGTCACGACGAGAGAATGCTAAACTAAGGCTACAAGAGGACTTGTTCCCCATCTAAGGTCGACATTTACAAAAGAAGAAGTTGGCAGTAATGGCCATACAGAAAATGGTTGAAGAACTCGAACATTAATTACGGAACATGCTTTAAGCGCAAAAATAAGGATCCTAGAAGCTAGCCTACTAAATGAGGTACAGTTTTAAAAACCTTCGAGAAGATGAGTAATCCACAATCTCTATCATCTTCAATCAAATCTATAGAGCCTACACCTTCAAGAGGAGATTATAGTTATCTAAGCAATAATAACTGGATAATCTTTTATCTTTAGCTACCAGATAATGGAAGTATAATTAATGTATTATATGAAAAAGGTTTTGATCGAATGTAGAAATATCATCTCTGGATTACTATGTCGAAGTCTCGCTACTTAACCGAAGGTGGCCTAGTCCCTTGCGAACAAGTCACTCTATTAATAAAAAGTGGAGAAGAGCCCTAGGAAAAATCTGCATACAACAGAATTCTTGAACATGTCATGAAACAAACATAATTATCTCCCTCCATTAATCATAAGTGAGATTTTTGATGAATAAAGATGAATTGTCCTTAAAATATAATCAGAAAATCCTGCATAGGGATTATGAAAGTAACATAAGAGAAAGAGCCATAAAAGCTGTTAAGAAAATGCTTAACACCTTTGGCCCAATGATTGAACCCAATAGCTGAGCCCAAGCTTATGACCCAGTTTGCCCCCATTCTGTGCAAACTCGTGTTCCTCCAAAATGCGACTTTATTCAGTTTTAATTGGACGGAGCAGATTGTGCCAAGTAGAGTTAGCTGAACTGTTGGATGTATCTGATTTTCATTATACTAACCCTAAACATTTCATTTGCATCTATTCGAGAGACTTCTAGGGTTTGTTTTTCTTGTTTGCTCTCTGTAATTTTCTTCTCTCTAAAAACTCCTGGTTTTTGGTTGCAATCTCTGAGTTGTTTTAGATGCTCTTGGTGAGATCTAGCTTGTTGTACTTTGTGTAGAGATTGTGTTTGTTCTTTGGTGAACTGTAAGGCTCGATTACTTGGTGTAATCTATCGTTCGTGTCTGTGAGAGAAAAATAGGTTCTGAGGGCTGATCTTTGGTAGATCTGAAGTTTATAAACTTGTATTGACACTCTTTTGTTGGCTTCTAGTGGATTAAAGCGTTAACCACTTCGGTGGAAGCTCAACGTGGTGACGTAGCCCATTCTTGGGTGAACATCTGGGCCTACGAGTGAAAAATAATCGTGTTCTTTTTAATTTTTGTGATTTTACTTCGAGTATTGGGACTGTTAATACCAACAGTGGTATCAGAGCACTGTCGATCTAATATACAATCCGGCTCTTTGGTTTCTGGTGCCTTTCTTGATGGATAAAGGGTTAGATCTTTACAGATCTACACTTGGAAGTTTTCGATCCACTGCTCCTGCTGAAAAGTAAAATAGTTTTGGTTTTCACTAGTTTACACTTACACACTGAGACATCTAGGTAACGAGTATCTAAACCTCTCTTTTATTTGGCGCCTGAATTATTGTTTAGAATATATATACTTGAGAATCCTTGATAGAAGCCCTCTTTGATCCGCCTCTGTCTAGGATTCCTTTTGAGAAACCAAGAATCTTAGGGGACAAGATTAACATCTTCTTCAAGGTGACTAGAATCGCCAAATCTTGTTACATGTTATCTGTCTGTGTGTAATAATTTTTCTGTGCGCTTCAGTGTGATCTATTTTTGTTACATTTTGTTTCACTATGTGTGCAAAAGTGTAAAATCCCGGCCTGCAGGTCTTGTATGTTGTCTTATTTTTTAAAAATAAAAAAAATTATTTTAAAGCTGTTGAAATTAACATTTGTTTTCAAAACCAAATATGACAAGTACTAAAGTTGACATTGAAATCTGGAATGGAAAAGGGGATTTTTCTCTTTGGAGTCAAAAGATGAAGGCAATTTTGATGCAACATAATTGTGTGAAAGCACTGGATGAGTCTTGGGAAGAAGAAGTCATAGAAAGAAAAGGAAATGAACAAAGTGATACTGCATGGAGCTTGATTTTCTTGCATCTATCTGATAGTGTCATTAGAGAAGTAGGAAAGACTGAGACTAGTGAAGGAATTTGGACTAAACTTGAATTACTTTATAAAACAAAATCACTCCCCAATAGATGTTATCTTTGGAAACAATTCTTTAGTTTCAAATTTGATCCACATCTTGATCTTGAAGCAAATCTTACCAAATTTAACAAATTAACTCAAGATCTCACAAACAGTAGTGAAACACTTTCTGATGAACAATAGGCAGTAGCCTTACTATCTACTTTACCTGAAAAATATAAAGATTTAAGAAATGCTCTTGAATATGGAAGAACCTCCATTACTGTGGAGATTATTGTTACTTCTTTAAGAAATAAAGAACTTGAGTTTCAAAGTGAATCCAAATCTTCCTCTATTGGTTTTGGTTACAAAGTCAGAGGAAATGATCAATTCAAAAGAAACAACAATAACTTTTCAAATAAAAATTTTGGAAAAACAAAAGAATGCAATGGAAATTTTCATAAAGGTAAAGCCAAATTCAATCATAATAATAATAAGGCAAAAGGAAAGAAATGCTACGTTTGTGGAAAGATGGGTCACTTTATAAAATACTGCATGAAAAGGATTGATGAACTGAAAAACATCAATAAAATTGGAGGTGGAGCTGCAATTGCTTATGAGGAAGCTGCAGGCTCAAATGGACAAGTCTATGTGACTAGTCAATCTATGGTCAAGGATGAATGGATCCTTGATTCAGGGTGTACATTTCACATGACACCTTGCAGAGAATACTTTACTGATTTTCTTGAAATTAATGG
>NC_036237.1:20533045-20548694 GCF_002742605.1 Olea europaea var. sylvestris | reverse complement strand
AGAACTGACAATGGTCTTGAATTCTGCAATGAGAAATTTGATAATTTTCGTAATAGCAATGGAATTTTAAGGCATAGGACTATTACCTATACCCCAAAACAAAATGGTATAGCAGAAAGGATGAATAGAACCTGTTAGAAAGAATTAGGTGCATGCTAATTAGTGCATGTCTTCCAAAACTATTCTAGGGGGAAGCTATTAAAACTGCATCATATTTGATAAACAAATGCCCCACAAAATCCTTGAATTATGGAACACCTAACCATGTTTGGAGTGGTCATCCAGTTGATTATTCCAAATCGAAAGTTTTTGGTTGTGCAGCATATGTACACCAAAATGAGGGTAAACTTGAACCTAGATCTATTAAAGGCATTTTTTTAGGATATGGGGAAGGTGTAAAAGGTTACAGAATCTGGGTTAAGAGTCAAGGAGGTTATAGGGTCATAATAAGCAAGAATGTCATTTTTAATGAAACAGACATGCCTTGTACTAAAGAAAAAGTCCCTGCATACCCTCAAATTAATGAAAATGATTTATATCTTCAATCTGATATCTCTCTAGCTATATCAGATCTAGAAATTAATGACCAGATTGAGGTGGAGCCTACTCATGAACAAGAAATAATCCCTGAACCTGAATCTGAACATGAAACTGAACCTGAACTTGTTCCACCCATAAATTCTTTAGAGGACTATCAACTTACCAGAGATAGAGAAAGAAGGGAGATAAGACCACCTGCTAGATATAATGAACTAGACTTTGTCACTACCCTATTCATAATTTTTTAAGCAATGAACCTAATTCATATGAAGAGGCCATTGGGGGGAAAAAAATTCAAATTCCTGGCTTGCAGCAATGAAAGATGAAATGCTTTCACTTGAAAGAAATAAGACTTGGGTCTTAGTTACCAAACCAAAAGGGGGGAAGGTCATTGACTGTAAATGGATTTATAAAATCAAAGAAGGTGACACAAAAGAAGGAAATGTTAGATTCAAGGCTAGACTAGTTGCAAAGGGCTTTAACCAAAGAGAAGGAATTGACTATCATGAAATTTTCTCTCCTGTAGTTAAATACACTTCTATAAGAATTCTTCTCTGCATTGTTTCACAATTTGATTTTGAACCGGAACAGTTAGATGTAAAAACTGCATTTTTACATGGTAACTTAGAAGAAAAAATTTATATGACCCAACCAAAGGGTTTTGAACAAAAGGGAATGGAAAACTGTGTGCCTTTTGCAAAAATCACTCTATGGGCTAAAATAGGGTCCTAGACAGTGATATATCAGGTTTGATACTTTCATAAAAGGTCTTGATTTTAATAGAAGTGAATATGATCCTTGCTTCTCTTACAAAGGTGGTGGAGGTCCTAGTTCTTATTATCTCTTGCTTTATGTTGATAATATGTTACTTGTTGGGTGTGATGTAACTGAAATAAATAATATTAAGCAAAAGTTTAAATAAGAGTTTGAAATGAAAGACCTAGGATCAGCTAAAAGAATCTTAGGAATGGAAATTAGGAGAAATAGAAGTGACTGCACACTATTTCTAACTCAAGAGACATATATTTCCAAAATTCTATATAAATTTGCTATGGATAAGGCAAAAGAAGTTACCTTACCACTTGGTAGTCATTTTAAATTTTCTACTGAACAGTATCCTAAAACTGAAATAGAAAGAAATAGAATGGATAAAATACCTTATGCAAATGCTGTAGGTTCAGTAATGTACATTATGGTTTGCACAAGGCCTGATCTTGCTTTTGCTATAAGTGTATTAAGTAGATATATGAGTAATCCTGGTGAACAACACTGGGAAGGCATGAAATGGCTACTTAGATATCTTAAGGGAACTTCAAACTTAGGAATAATGTTTGGAAAAAGGAAAACTGGGATTAAACTAAAAGGATTTGTAGATTCTGATTTTGCTGGTAATTGTTATAATAGGAAATCAACATCTGCATATGTATTTATCTTAAATGACACTTGCATAAGTTGGAAATCACAACTGCAAAGATAGTAGCCCTGTCATCTGCAGAGGCTGAATATATTGCAGCCACAGATGCAGTAAAGGAAGGTATTTGGTTTCAAAATCTGTTGGATGAAATTGGCTTTACTGGTAATGATGCTTTAATACATTCTGACAGCCAGTCTGCTATACATCTTAGTAGAAATCTAGTTTTTTATGATAGAACAAAACACATAGATGTCAAATTTCATTTTATAAGAGACATTATAGAAAAGGAGATTATAAAAATTGAAAAGATTTTCACTAAGTGTAATCCAGCAGATATGGGAACAAAAATATTTCCTGTATATAAATTTAGGGATTGTTTAAATCTCCTAAATGTTATTACTAATTGAAATTTCTTTTGCAGGTACATAGAGCATATAATATCGAAGGAGGAGTAATCCTCTTGTCCACAATGAAACCTAAAGGTGTCAAGCAAGGTGGAGACTGTTAAGAAAATGCTTAACACCTTTGGCCCAATAATTGAACCCAATAGCTGAGCCCAAGCTTATAACCCGGTTTGCCCCCATTCTGTGCAAACTCGTGTTCCTCCAAAATGCAACTTTATTCAGTTTTAATTGGATGGAGTAGATTGTACCAAGTGGAGTCGGCTGAAACGTTGGATGCATCTGGATTTTCATTATACTAACCCTAGACATTTCATTTGCATCTATTCGAGAGACTTCTAGGGTTTATTCTTCGTGTTTGCTCTCTGTAATTTTCTTCTCTCTAAAAACTCCTAGTTTTTGGTTGCAATCTTTAAGTTGTTTTAGATGCTCTTGGTGAGATCTAGCTTGGTGTACTTTGTGTAGAGATTGTGTTTGTTCTTTGGTGAACTATAAGGCTTAATTACTTGGTGTAATCTGCCATTCGTGTCTGTGAGAGAAAAATAGGGTCTGAGGGCTGATCTTTGGTAGATCTGAAGTTTGTAAACTTGTATTGACACTCTATTGTTGGTTTCTAGTGGATTAGAGCGTTAACTACTTCAGTGGTAGCTCAACGTGATGACGTAGCCCATTCTTGGGTGAACATCCGGGCCTATGGGCGAAAAATCATCGTGTTCTTTTTAATTTTTGTGATTTTACTTCGAGTATTGGGACTGTTAATACCAACAAAAGCTTCCAAGAAGAGTACAGTTGCTGTGGTTGAAATGAGTAATCCCAGGAAGAAGCTTGAAATTGATGTCCGAGGCAGCCGTAGTTGAATGACAAGAAAACTTGATCGTTAGTTCTGAAGATGAAAGTAAAGCTCTTAAAGTTGGTAAGGAGTTGAGTGAACATATAAAAGGTTTGCTAAAAAGTTTACTAATGGCGAACCTAGATGTGTTCGCTCGTAAACATGCTGATATGGTAAAAATAGATACCGAGGCGGCGTGTCATGCATTGAAAAAGATCTCAAGATAAAATACCGAGGCGGCGTGTCATGCGATGTTCAATACCCTTTAGATATGTAACTCGATCTTAGTACCAAAAACTACAGAAAATGATGAACGTGCCAAGATTTCACACCTAAAATGTAAA
Organism: Olea europaea var. sylvestris; assembly: GCF_002742605.1. Classification (NCBI taxonomy): domain Eukaryota; kingdom Viridiplantae; phylum Streptophyta; class Magnoliopsida; order Lamiales; family Oleaceae; genus Olea; species Olea europaea. The sequence goes on along the minus strand of NC_036237.1, from coordinate 20,545,166 downwards.
GGAAGTTGCCAAAGAGCATTGAGAAATATGAAGCATTATAAATGAATAGACAAATTCCTAGAAAGTGGTTTTATCTGCGATGTTCAATACCCTTTAGATATGTAACTCGATCTTAGTACCAAAAACTACAGAAAATGATGAACGTGCCAAGATTTCACAGAATTAAATAAGGCCTGTCCAAAGAATAGTTTTTCGCTCCCCCAAATTGATCAACTGGTGGATGCAACTGTAGGACATGAACTACTAAGTTTCATGGATGTTCGAAATATAATTAGATCATCATATATGAACCAGATGAGTAATACACCAACTTTGTAACAGATCGAAATCTATCTATTATAAGGTAATGCCATTTGGGCTAAAGGACGCTAGTACCACTTATTAAAGGCTAGTAAACAAAATATTTACGGATCAATTTCAAAAAATGATGGAAGTATACATTGATAATATATTCATCAAAAGCTTCCTAAACGAGAAACACTTAAAATATTTAGAAGTAGCTTTCAATGTATCATGAAAATCTAGAATGAAACTCAATCCACTAGGGCATTTGGAGATAAATCCAGGAAATTCAAGGTATCGAAGCGAAATCGGAACAAAATTCAAGCGCTTATAAAAATACGATCCCCAACAAAGCTAAAGAAAGTACAAAGCTTAATTGAAAGAGTGTTGCTTTGACTAGATTTGCCTCATGAGCAACATACAAATGCTCCCCTTTCTTCTAAATGTTGAAAAGAGGAAAGAAGTTCAAATAAGATAGTGAATGTGAGCAGACAATCCAGAATTTGAAGGAGCACCTCGGAAAAGTGTCACTATTAGCTAAACACGAAAATGGGAAAAAAATTATTACTATATTTAACAGTTTGGAAGTAGCCATCAGTTCTCTCCAAGTAAAAGAGGAAGTGCGGCAATAATCACCGATCTACTTCGTAAGTAAAGCTCTGTAAGAAGTCGAAGCAAGCTATTCAAACATCGAAAAGCTGGCCTTGCCTTAGTCGTGGCATCACTAAAATTACCACCATACTTCCAAAGTTACATTCCCAAAATAATGACTAGGTTCCCACTTAAGAAAGTACAGCAAAAGCTTGATACATTAAAAAATTTAACGAAATGGACAGTAGAATTAGAAAAAATAGAGATAAGCTAAAGTGGGGGTTTACAGTCAAAGCACGTGCATTAGCGGATCTTATTCCAGAACTTTTAGATGTTCCTGTTCCTAAGGAAGAACATTAAAATTATTTGTAGACGGATAGTCAGAAGATAATGGATCGGGAGCAGGCATAATCCTATCAAGCTCATAAGGGCACAAATTGAACAGCGCATTAAAGTTACCGTTTAAAGCAACCAATAATGTACCTGAATATGAAACTTTATTGGGTGACCTATGACTAGCAAAAAAAATGTAGGTTCGAAGTATAGAAGTAAAAATTGACTGGAATTAGTTGTAGATTTGGTGAATGATAAGTTCGTGATCAAGGATGAAATGATGGCTACTTATCTCATAGAGTTTGCGAAGCCATCTCAGTACTTCAGCAAATTTGATCTTTCTCAAATTCTTAGAGAGAAAAATGAATATGCAGATGTATTATCAAAGCTAACGAATATATATGAGGGAGATCAATACCCATAAAATTGTAGCCAAATCACCAGTTAGTTAAAACGGGGCAGAAACTTGTGAATATAGGATAAATCCTCGTAGAAGCAATAAACAATATCTTATCTATGAAATGAGATGCTCTCTGAAGACAGAAAGACGGCACAAAAATTATGAATAAGAGTTGCAAGGTATACATTAGAAGGTGATATCTTATTCAATCAAGGATACACAGTTTCTCTGCGTCGATGCATAAATAGGAGAGGCAATGTATATAATGCAAGCCATAGACGAGGGTGTATGCAAAAATCATGCCAACGGACGCTTCCTACAATAAAAGTCCTTGACATAGAAATATTATTAGCCTAATATGAGAAATGATGTAATAAGTTTTGCTAGAAAGTGTGAAAAGTACTAGAAGTTCGTATCCATGCCACGACAACCATACAAGAGTTTGTGACCAGTAGTGGTCCCTGGCCCTTTGCAAAATGGGACATTGAAACTTCACTAGATTGTTGCGTAGATGAAGGTAAACTATGAGATTCATAATCATGGTAGTAGATTATTTTACCAAGTGGGTAGAAGCCGAAGCCCTTGCAAATATCACTAAGGCTAATACTTTCAAATTCATATGGGAAAACATAATACATTGGTCCGAAGTACCGAATTCTACAATCCCAGATAATGGTATACAACTCATTTGAAAGAAATTGAAAGCAATATGCGACAAATTGGGGATCTGTAAATGTAGTGAATAAGTTATTAAAAACATCTTAAAAAGGAAGTTGGATACGATGAAGGGGTTATAGACTGATAAACTATTTCAAATTCTATGGTCCTATCACACCACTAAGAAAACTGCTGCAGAAGAAACCCATTTTTCCCTACCTTATGGATAGAAGTCATTATGAAACTTGATATCAGTGTAAGTTTGTCACGAAAATAGGATGTGAAAAAGTACGAAACAAAAGGCATAAAACATGAACCTAGAACTTCTAGAGGAAAAGAGAAATGACTCTCAAGTTAAGCTCGGTATGTGCCATAAAATAATGGAAAGATATTTTTATTTCAAAATTCGAAAGCAAAATTTCATAGGGACTTGGTATTAAAGAAAGTATTTGTCTCATGCAAAGATATGAGCTCTAGTTCACTAGGTCTAAATTGGAAAGGACCATACATTGTAATCGAAATTATTTGATCAAGAACATATAAGCTTTCAAGAGAGGATTTCGAACCTCTTAAATACCATTAGAATGGAATACAGTTAAGAAAATATTATCAATGAAATGAAAACCTAAAAAGTTGATTGATTATTTGCTGTGCCAACCCAACAAATTTGGTTGACTATTTGAATTCCTAACGTGAGAACTCAACAGACTTGATTATTCATAATTCTATATTCTTAAGTGAACCAAATGTCAAAAATAGAAATTTTTCTTTGATATAAAAAAATGATACAAAGAAAATATATTTACAAACTAAGTCTAGCATATACAAAGATGACTTACCTAGTAGGCATATATATTTTGTGACGACCTGAGTTCTAAATTTCGAGTGCTACTAAAATCGTATCTTGAATCATATTGCACTTTCAAAAGTTTAAAATTTATTTAAATAATGTCATGAAATTGTAAGACTGAATACATAAAATAAATGCTAGAAGTTTAATAATCTTAATATCATACCAATAATTAAATAACCTCTTCAAAAAAAAAAAAAAAAAAAAAAAAAAAAAAGCTTGGTAGATTTCTTTCACTTACCAAATTGCCAGCCTCTTATGCATTAATTGCCACGAACCAACAATTTCCTAAAAGGAGATAAAGGTGGTGTGAGACAAAATCTCAATAACCATATAAGTACATAGATTAATATTTGTACAAAATTTAAGGAATTTCATACACACACACACAGTGAGACATGAATATCTATACCTAACATAGATGGTATGAAACTTTCATACGTAGCGCTATTATACTCCTGTCCAAACTTAAAACATACATAAAGGACCTCAAAATCAATGTTCCAAAAGTCTAACATGCGCATATAATCTCGCAAAAAAATACTTATACACTTACCATATCTTATGAAAATGATAAGAATAATACTGGAATATTTGGGACTTCAACTCTTGACCCACATACTAAAAAATATATTATATTTGTATTTTTTGTGTATTTCACAGAGAAATGAATGTACTTGAAAATGGAACATATAATGCCTATTGAGCCATCATGCGTTGAGAGTTCTAATTTAGTTGAACATTGAATCCTAAAAGTGATAAAATCTTAGTATTATCTCAACTATTTCAGTTAATTAAATAAGATAATGAAAATAAAAAAATATTATCTCCGTTATTTTTAAAATCAAATAAAGTATAAATAAAATCAAAATATTATCTTTATAATTTAATATTTCAATTTTAATTGAAATAGATAACATTGGAACATTATCTCAATTATCTTTTAGTATTAAATAAAATTAAAGCATTATCTTAATAGGAGTTTGATTTTATCTCAATCATTTAAAATTTCAATCCAACTAAAAGAGATAAAATTAAAACATTATCTGCATTATTTAATTAATTAAATAAAATTTTAAGAACTTGGGTTTAAGCCCAAAAAGAAAAATAAAACAAAAAGGTGTGGGCTATAATTTCACATAATGGACTTCCATGTTATGGTCAGGCTAAAATATTATTCGTGTCTTTTTTTTATTTTACTAGCCAAACCTAAATTAATGAAATTAAGCCATAGGTATGGGTATTACAATCTACCCTCCTGACAATAAATTTTGTCCTCGAAATTTGTAAATGATTTGTGGATACTTAGCTCGTATCTCTACCTATCTCTCCAAAGTTGCCTCTTCGATGGAGTGACTATGCCATTGTACTATTACTAAGGGCATCACTTTATTTCTAAGTATTTATAGGGACATTTCAAATACGTTGCAAAATTTCAAATGGACTGATGAAACTCGGTTGCAACTTTCCTTTCTTACCAAAATGTAATGCCCCCTTAATTGGTACGACTTTGAGATATACATTGTCAAAACCTTGATCTTTGGCCCAAAATCTTTCCCTCATCAACCTCATCCCAATGAACTGGTGATCTACAGTTTCTTTCCTAAATGTCTCATATGGTGCCACGCAATAGAGGTGTGATAGCTATTGTTGTAAGCGAACTCAATCAAGGGTAAATGTTTTTCCCAATGTCTTCCAAACTCGAGGACACATGTTCGAAGCATATCTTCTAGTACTTGAATTGTTCGCTTAGACTAACCATCAGTCTAAGGGTAAAAAGCCATAGTAAATTTTAGCTTAGTTATCATAGATTGGTGCAGACTTTTTCAAAAGTTCGATGTAAACCATGAATCTCTATTTGATACAATTGAAACAGGTACACCATACAACCTTACTATCTCATTCACATACAATTGTGCCAATTGATCCATAGAAAATATCATCTGAACCGACAAGAAATGAACCATTTGTTGAGTCAATCTACAATGACCTAAATAGCCACAATACTCATTGTTGATTTTGGAAAATAGACCACAAAGTCCATCATTACATGCTTCCATTTCCACTTTGAAACTTCTAACAGTTCAAGTAACCCATTGGTTGTTGATGTTAAGCTTTCACTTGCTGACATACTAAATACCTTTCAACATACTCGGTTATATTTCTCTTCATGCCTTTCCACCAAAGTGTTTTCTTAAGATCTCGGTACATCTTTGTACCTTTTAAATGTGTGGAATGAGGAGTGGAGTGAGCCTATTCTAATATTTGGTTGTTCAATTCCTTGAAGTCAGGCACGCATAGCATCCTTGATAATACAGGATTTCATCCTTATACATCGTGAAATCATTTCGCTTCTTTGTCCGAGCAATAACACTTGACGGTGTTGTGACCACTTGGTGGTTTAATCTCTCGAACTATTTCCAAATGGCTCTTGTATGGTCAAAGTCGCCACTTGACTTGTCACTTTACGACTCAAGGTGTCTGTTACAACATTTGCCTTCCTTGGGTGATAGCGAATGTTACCATCATAATCTTTTATCAACTCAAGCCATCTTCTCTATCTCATGTTCTACTCCTTCTTAGTGAAGATGTATTTGATATTTTTGTGGTCTGTATAAATGTCACACTTACCTCCATAAAAGATAGTGCTAGCAAATTTTTAGTGCAAGAAATGTAACAAGTTCTAAGTCATGCGCAGGGTAGTTTTGCTCATGTGACTTCAATTATCTTGATGTATAAGCGACCACTTTACTGTGCTGCATTAAGAAACATTCGAGTCCTTTCTTAGAAGCATCACTATAAATCACAAAGCCCTCTGATTCTTTAGGTATAGTTAATATTGGAGCATTTACTAGCTTTTGCTTTAGTTCCTCAAACCTTTGCTCACATTTATCTATCCAATCAAAACTTGCACCTTTACGTGTTAATTGTATTAGTGATCCTACTATCTTGGAAGATCCTTCAATAAACCTCCTATAGTATCCTGTCAAGCGCAACAAGCTGTGAATTTCTCTTATATTGGTTGGCCTTGACCAATTTAACACTGTATCCACTTTACTTGGATCAACCTTTATTCCTCGAGCTTGAAAACATGTCTAAAGAATGCTACCCTTTCCAACCAAAACTCACATTTCTTGAATTTAGCATAAAGTTTCTTCTTAAAGGACTCCAAATACTACTTTAAGTGTTCTTCATGCTTTTCTTTACTTTTTGAGTATGTCAGAATATCATCGATGAATACAATACCAAACCGATCAAGGTACTCATGGAAGACATGATTTATCAAGCCTATAAAGACTCCCAGAATGTTAGTTAAACCAAATGGCATAACTAAAAATTCGTAACGTCCATACCGACTTCAAAAGGCTGTCTTCGAGATATCACCTGCATTGATTCTTAATTGATGGTAAATAGATCTCAGGTCAATCTTGGAGAATACCACTGTCCCTTGAAGTTGATCAAATAAGTCTTTTATCCTGGGGAGAGGATACTTATTCTTGATGGTGATTTCGTTCAATTCCCTATAATCAATGCACATTTTCATTAAGCCATCATTCTTCTTAACAAATAGCACCGACGCTCCCTATGGTGAAATATAAGGCCGGATAAATCCTTTTTCTAACAATTCTTCTATCTATGCTTTTAGTTCCTGTAACTCTTTTGATGCCATCCTATAAGAAGCCTTAGATATAGGCGCGGAGCCGTGAACTCTACATCCCGTTCTGGCGGCATGCCATGCAATTCTTCCAGAAAAACTCTTGGATTTTCACTTACCACTCTAACATCATTAGCTGTCAATTCATTATTTTCTTCCTTTTCTATCACCGACATCGGTATTCTTATACTATATTTTGATTATAAGATCTGTTGTGCTTTCATCACAGAAATAACATAGGATAGAGGTCTATTCCTTGTTATAGATAAATGAATTTCCTCTTCTCTTAGAAAGACCACTTTTTTCTCATAGCAAAGAATTTTTGCGTATTACTTGGATAGCTAGTCCATCCTAAGAATCACATCAAATTCGTTCATATCTATCACATACAACTCCATTTCCAATGATCTACCATCAATTTTTATCATTGCTATTTTAACAACGTGATCAGTATTCAACATATTCTTTGAGAGGATAGACACTACTAAGGAAAACGTGCATATTCAACCATTATACCTAGTTTACGTACAGACTTAAGGAATAATAAGGAATGAGTTGTGACAGAATCTATCAATACATAAGCTAATAAGTCAAATATGAGGATGTTACCTACCAAAACATTTCTATTTTTTGATAAGTGTGTTTTTAAATACTTATTCGGTCCACAAAACATGACTAATTGTTGATAAAATTGGTTGATTGTGACTTAATTCTATGTAATTTCATGTTATAGGACCCTATTGATGGATATGATGAAACTCAAGAGAAAAGATGCGAAAAATGGCAAAAATGAAAGAAAATGTAACTTCAGGGACAAAGTTGCATTTAATCTATAGATGAGACGAGTGATGAAATGAAGATTCAAGAGTGTTAGAGGTCAATTGGAGGAGAAAAGGAGTCAAAGCGGTGAAATATGGTCGAAGTATTATCACATATCAACTTTCAGGTGAAAAAGCTATGCTCAAAATTTTTAGTCTCTACTTGAGACCTATTTTGGGCATAGTAAACATCAGAATTTGAGAAAACCTATTTCTATCAAAATTGTAGATCCTTGAGTTAGATTCTCAACACACTTTGAATCACTTAAATCAGAGATTGAGATAGAAAGTTATGATCAAAATGTTGAAAGCTATCTGGCAAAAAAAATGCTTGAACTATGCGGTCGCATAGTAGTATTCAGAGACTCCAAGAGGGCATTTTGGCATAACTACACGGTCGCATAGCTTTGTACTATGCTGTCTTATAGTCCAAAATATGGGACTAATCCTACAGTTTCCTATTTTCGATATAACTCTTTTGAAATTCGATTGGAACGCGATATAAAAATCTAGAACCATCATATTTCGAGGGAGAATGCATTGGGAGGCAAGAAAAACACATATTGGAGAGAATTTGGAGCCACAACATCGAAGAAAAACACAAATACTAATGGGATTTCACGCAATTATTTAACCTGGTGATGTTATTTCTTCAAGTTATTATATATTTGGTAATTTTCTCCATGCTAGGCTAGAAATTCTTGTGCTAGGAGATCGATAAACCTTGTAATGTAATTCTTAATTCCTTGTTTCATATTTTTGACATTAAAACACGTTTGATTATTTTGAACGATTTATATGCATTTCATTTCTTCCGCAATTAAGGGCCTGTAATTGTGTGAGTTTTGGTGACTTATTTCTTGCATTCGAGAGAAGGGAAATAGGTTTGACAAGGTATAAATCATCGTAGAGTCCGATAGGAGATAGATATATGCCGCTATGCTCTGCGTTAATCTTTAAGTGCTCACAAAATTACATGCATTCTTGTATATTTGCATCCATCATAGAGATATAGACTGGTGGTATATGAGAGCAGGTTCAACTTTTCTCGAGAGAGACTGTTGGATAGATTCAGGAGTATTGATTCTTCATAATTTCAACGTGTTGTCAAAATTAAAGAACTACGGTTAAATTGAGCATTGCTAAGGGATTCGTAATCCTATTGCGTTATACATTCATTGAATTCATTAATTTGTATTCCAAACATTCAATTTGCATCTTTAGTTCATCTAAGCGTCAATTTGCATCTTAATTCATTCAAGTCATAAACATTTGCAAACCTAGTTTAGATTAGGGTTTAGTTAAGCTAAAAAAAATCACTTTTGATGTTCTAGTTTCGGTTAAGGTCAAGATAAATAAAATTAGGCTACCCAATCTCTGTAAAATGACATTTGGAACTCGAAATTCCACTTTATTACTTATTATGAACCGTACACTTGCAGAGATTTAAATCGAAATATATTTTCGTGAACAAATTTTTGGTGCCGTAGACAGTATTGAGCATTAGTTTGGTTTTATTTTTTCTAAGCACTAATTCAAACTTTAATTTTTAATTTTTTTAATTTTGATATTTTTTAGTTTATTTTATTTTATTGTGTTTAGTTATTCAATTTGTTTGAATCTGAATGCTACTACTGATTTGGTTGTAGAGTTGCATGTTAAGATTGACAGGAGGAGAATTAATTCCAGCAGATCTAGAAATTGAGCAGAACTTTCATCGATTGCAGCGAGAGAATAGAGAGGCAGATCAACAATAATAGGAACCAATGGCTAATGTAGAACAATCCAATTTTTCAAGCCAATGAAGAAGGGACAGCGGACGAGGGAAATATGCTCATAGGAGATTTCCTGACCCCTCAAATAATCAAAAGTCAATCCAGCATAGTCTACCCTCCGTTTGGATAGCCCAACTTCCAGCTGAAAACTAACATGATACAACTGTTTCAGAATGAGCATTTGTTTTATGGTAGAGCTGAGGAGAACCCACATACACACGTCTCTTGATTCTTGGAGATGTGCCAACACTTCAGGTATCAAGGTATCTCAGACGATGCAATCAAATTGAGGTTGTTTCCATATACACTGCAGATAAGGCAATTGAACAGCTCGACTCCCAACCGATCACCATCATTACTGCATGGAATGATTTAGCATTTAAATTCGGTACCAATTTCTTCCGGCTTACCAATATTGCAAAGCTCAAGCATGACATATCCATCTTCCGTCAAGGCAAATCTGAGTCTTTTGATGAAGCCTAGAATAGATTTAAAATATGCTGAGGAAATGTCCACATCACGGGATCAGCAAGGGACTCTAGGCCCAGTACTTCTATGCAGGACTACTTCCAGATTTCAAAAGCACGGTTGACTTTTAATCTAACGGGTCACTAACTATTAAATCCATTGATGAGGCACACAAGTTATTTGAGACTATGGCTTCTATATCTGCTATGTGGACATCAAAACGGGCGGTTCAGAAGAGGACACCGAGAGTTTATGAGGTAGATGCATATTCAGCCTTATCAGCGAAGATTGACTCCCTATTTCACAAGGTGGAAATCATATCACAGTCAGCAAATGCAACAAATGCACGAAAACTAAATTGTGAAGAATGTGGAGCAAATCATAAAACGGCTGAATGCCAAATTTGGTCACAGGGAATGGAACAAACAGAGTACACAAAAGCCACCATTGGAAGAGATGTTTGAGAAGTTCATGGTAACAACCAATCAGTATATGGAAGCCAACAACCAGTTTATGCGAAGGACAGAAGCAACTCTTCAAGACCAAAGTGCAGCGATCAAGAATTTGGAGACACAAATGGGACAGATGGCAATCTCTATGACGGGTAGAGCACCAAGAAATCTACCCAGCAACACTGAAATCAATCCCAAAGAGCAAGCTAAGGCTATTATAACTCGAAGTGGAGTGCAATTACCGGAAAGCCATGTCAAGAAAACAGGTGTGACTGTAGAGACATCCTCCCTTGCTGAAGATGAGACTGCTGTAAAGGAATCAACTCCAGGGGAAAATTCAGAAAAATCACAGGATAAGGCCAAGGTTACAGTCAACCCATACGAGCCTCCAATTCCCTTTCCACAGCGGTTGAATAAGCATAAAATGGAGCAGCAGTACAAGAAATTTCTAGAAGTCTTCAAAAAGCTTCATATCAACATCCCACTAGCCGATGCACTATTACAAATGCCCAGCTATGCAAAATTTCTAAAAGACATATTATCAAATAAACGCAAGCTGGATGATCATGAAACAGTAATGCTAACCGAAGAGTGCAGCGCAAGAATTCAGAAAAAGCTTCCACCAAAATTGAAAGATCTAGGGAGTTTCACTGTCCCTTGCACAATTGGTGATTTTTATTTGAATAAAGTATTGTGTGATCTAGGTGCGAGTATTAACTTGATACCACTCTCTATTTTCAGAAAACTAGGATTGGAAGAGCCTAAGGCAACCACAGTAACTCTACAGCTGGCAGATCGATCACTTACACATCCACGAGGAATTATTGAAGATGTATTGGTCAAAGTGGATAAACTCATATTCCCAGTGGACTTCTTAATTCTAGACATGGAAGAAGACAAGGACGTGCCTATCATATTGGGGCGACCATTTTTGGCAACTGCAAGAGCTCTCATAGATGTGCAACCAGGACAATTAACTTTGAGACTGGGGAAGGAGCAAGCCTCTTTTAATGTTTTCAAAGCAATGAAATATCCCACCGAGCCAGACACCTGTTTTCAGATTGATGTGATTGACATAGGAATCCCCTACAATTACAAGTTGAAGAAATCGCCAGACATTCAGGAGGCCGATATTATGCACCCTCAATCCACTCTCACTGACTCAAAGGAGATTGAGGTATACATCGTGTAGTCTCAAAAGGATGATGAAAGAGAGTCACACCACTTGAAAAAGGACAGGTTTGAAGTGTGGAGGACAACTGCAATGTGGAACAAGGCCATATTGAACAAACTACCTCCCAAGCTATATTTAAAGTGCCATAACACACCTATGCTAAAAGTTGAGCTATCGACTATAAAATAGCACATGTTGGGAGGCAACCCAACGTTTCCATCCTTTCATTTACTTCATTTTGCAATAGTTTAGGAACTTTTCATTTTTTTATCATTATCAATAGTTTTAGGTCATCAATCATACATCCATATCACATGGAGTCTAGGCATGGTCCACACGAGTCTCAATGCACTGAGCACGAGTCATGAGGTTGAAGTCCTATTTTAGTCAGTCATGTGTCAAATTGAACAAAGTGCATGTTTTGAGTGAAGTTTCGTTGGTGATTCACATTTTTGTGATATGAACCCTAAGTTGAGACATAAATTATGCATTCTACACACCAAAAATCTATACATGCACTTTGAAGCAAGTTTGGGAGATTTGTGCACTATGTCGGTTATTTGTTGCCTCAGTTGCATCTGTTTACACCATGTGAACTAATACCTATACTTTGCACTTTTATAGGATACCGCCAAGAAGAATGTCACAGGGAAAGGAGAAACACTG
>NC_036237.1:20518916-20532125 GCF_002742605.1 Olea europaea var. sylvestris | reverse complement strand
AAAAGACTAAGTGGGTGTATCTCTCTCTCTAGAGAAGGATAAATATATATCTGTACTTTGGGTCAGTTTATCTCCATCATGATCTTTATGTGTGGGCATGAACACACACACACACACACGTTGAGTATGCATTCAACAGATAAGGGTTGATTTTCTTCTTGCATTATTGAAATTGTTCCTTGTTTTGATTACTGAATTCCAATCCTGAGATTCGGCAGGTTGTAAATCCATGTTTTGTGTAGAGTTAAATCGCTATTTTGTTTGAGGACAAATAATAGTTCAAGTTTGGAGGTTTGATAAGTATGTTTTTACATACTTATTTGATCCATAAAACATGACTAATTGTTGATAAAATTGGTTGATTATGATTCAATTCTATGCAATTTCATGTTATAGGACCATATTAATGGATATGATGAAACTCAAGAGAGAAGATACGAAAAAGGGCAAAAATGAAAGAAAATAAAAGTTCAGGGACCACATTGAAAATAGTACATAGATGAGACGGGCAATGGAATGAAGATTCAAGAGTGTTAGAGGTCAATTGGAGGAGAAAAGGAGTCAAAGAGGTGAAATATGATCGAAGTATTATCACGTATCAACTTTCAGGCGAAAAAGTCTTGCTCTAAATTTTTAGTCTATACTCGAGACCCATTTTTGGTATAGTAAACATCAGAATTTGGGAAAGTCTATTTCTATCAAAATTATAGATCTTTGAGTTAGCTTCTCAACGCACTTTGAATCACTTCAATCAGAGATAAGGAGAAAAAGTAATAACTAAAATCTTGAAAGCTATCTGCCAGAAAAAATGTTTGAACTATGCGGTCACATAGTAGTATTCGGAGACTTCAAGTGGGCATTTTGGCATACATATGTAGTCACATAGACCAAAATTTGGAATCAATCCTACATTTTCCTATTTTCGATATAACTCTTTTGGAACTTGATTAGGACGCGATATAAAAAATTAGAGCCGTCATATTTCGAGGGAGAATGCATTGGAAGGCAAGAAAAACACATATTAGAGAGAATTTAGAGCCACAACATCGAAGAAAAACACAAATACCGACGGGATTTCATGTAATTATTTAATCCAATAATGTTATTTCTTCAAGTTATTATGTATTTTGTAATTTTCTCTATTCTAGGCTACAAAATCTTTTGCAAAGAGATCGATGAAGCTTGTAATGTGATTCTTAATTCCTTGTTTCATATTTTTTACATTATATCATGTTTGATTATTTTGAATGATTTATATGCATTTAATTTCTTCCGTAATTAAGGACCTGTAATTGTGTGAATTTTGGTGACTTATTTCTTACATTTGAGAGAAGGAAAATAGGTTTGATAAGGTATAAATTATCGTAGAGTTCGATAGAGGATAGGGATATGCCGCTATGCTCTACGTGAATCTTTAAGTACTCACAAAACTACATGCATTCTTGTATATTTACATCTATCATAGAGATATAGACTGGTGGTATATGAGAGTATGTTCAACATTGCTCGAGAGAGACTGTTGGATAGATTCAGTAGCATTGATTCCTCATAATTTCAACGTGTTGTCAAAATTATAGAATTAGGGTTAAATTGAGCATTGCTTGGGGATTCGTAATCTTAGTGCCTAATACATTCATTGAATTCATTAATTTGTGTTCCAAACATTCAATTTGCATATTTAGTTCATCTAAGCATCAATTTGCATTTTAATTCATTCAAGTCCTACACATTTGCATACCTAGTTTAGGTTAGAGTTCAGATAAGCTAAAAAAATCACTTTTGACATTCTTGTTTCAGTTAAGGTCAAGATAATTTGGAACTCTAAATTTCACTTTATTACTTGTTACGAACCGTACACTTGTGGAGATTTAAATCGAAATATATTTTCGTGAACAATTTTGATCACCTTCTTGCTCCATCATTGCAAAGATCCCTACCCTTCTTTGAAAAGTTTTGATTTCTTTAGCCCTTATCATCCACTCACTTTTTTCTTCAACTACCTATATTGCTGCTTATTCTCTCCACTAGCACGCCCTCTGAAATCTGCCAGCTATGCTTTTGCTAGCACCTTATGGTAAGTTCCTAGTTCAAGCACTACCACATCTTGTCTCAAATCATTCCTCGAATCTTGTTTGAATCGTCTTGCCTTCTTCTCCTTCGTGTCCGCAAAAGTAGGTACATAATGAGACAAGTCTTCAAACTTATGCTCATATTCAATTAATGACATTGAGCCCTGTGTCAATATGAGAAGCTCTACTTCCTTTCAATTTCGAACACTCATAGGGTAATACTTCTTTAGAAAGGACACCTTAAACTCATTCCACGTCCAAAAGTGACTGGGAGCCCTTGACCTCGCAGTTGATTTCCACCAACATCTAGCACTTTTTTGCAGCATAAATGTTGAGTTCAATGATTCTTTCTATGCTCACCAACTGTCTTCTGCTTCCAAAGCTTTCCTACCACTAAAAGTCGAAGAATGTTGTTTCTTGAATTAACTACGGTAGTGGTCCTAGTGTCTGCTACCACTTCTTGAGGCAGCTGAGGTTGTGGTGGCACGGGTAGTGGTTTCGATTGCTGAATAGGTGGTGGTGTTGGCACCGTAGTTGGAGTAAGAGTTTGCATCATGGCCAGAAATTGCTGGGCAAACTGTGGGTCAATCGCAATAGGTTGGGGTTGTTAAGGTTGTTCATTTCTATTATTTGTTCTTCTACATCGGGGCGCTATATCCTTGAGTAAAACCTAATTAAGAAAATTAAAGACTGAATGAGAAGATAGTAATAACATATTTTATTCATAAGTTCTTAAAAATTTGTAGATAAAAATGATCGCAAGGCATAACAAACGTCCATATAAAATGGAAAATCGTATACTTAAAAGCAAAATTCATAACATCAATGACTCTGTCTAATAATTCGTTCCAGCACTCTCTTCTTGATTCTTCAAGGTCGTTTTCTTTTGTTAAAGATATTAGTATATAATCTATAACGTTACCCTCATTATCAACCTCTAGTATTTCTGGATGATTGATGTAAGGAGGTGGGTCACACGGGCGACAACGACGATGATCTGATGATAGAACATTACACCAATTCGTTCAGCAAAATCTTTCCAGCAATTCTCAAAGGTCCTGAGTAGTTGGATAACAGCCTCATCCCTACTAAACTCATGTCCATTTAATCTCGTCCCTCGATAGATCATCTCTATAGCATCCAAATGCTCTATCAGGTTATGGGTTGGGTCCTGTTAATAAGTCTCAAGGAGGTGTAGAAAGTTTGAACGACTTCTTCTCTTGATTTTCTCTCTCCTTGCTTGATCCTGTCCTCTAGTCTTCTAGGAAAGGCAAAATGGAACTAATTAGAACCTCGATTCAACTTAAAATTTTCAAAATAGGATTTTCTTAATCTAGAAATTCCCCAAAAGTAAGATTTTACTTTCTTAAATTTTAGGATGGGTTTGTCTTTAGTACTATTGTTTTCGTTTTATTGATTTATATGACGTATAACTGAATGGGTTCCAAGTGAGGAGGGGGTCACAATGGACCGTCAAATCCCAAGCTCGCCTTAAATGGTTTAGATCTTTTAAGCCTTTCAATTTTGCGAACATAAATTTAAAAACACACAAATAATATGTAGAAACGAGTGTATATAATATTCTCTATTGGGTAATTCTTAATAAGCACATCCTACTTAAAAAGGCTTTCTTGAAATTATAATCATTTTAATGTTATTTTCATAATCATATATCCATAAAATGTGCATTATATATATTTTAATGAAAATTCATGCTTCATGTGAGTAAAAAAAATATTTCATAAATAACATGACATTCTTAAAAGACGAATAAACATTAATTATAATACCTGATTCAAGCATTCAAGACATGAAGAACAACGTAGTGAGGCAGTGATTTGAAACCATTAAATTCTTATTTGAAGGATACTAACTTGATTCTTAAAAATTATTTTTTTTTGTACCTATTGATTCTAAAAATAAACTACGGTCATTGAAGTAACAACTCTTAGTTTACCTAATCTTATACTAAAAACTTTTTAATACAGGCCCAATTTATTACCCAATACATTCTTCAAAAGAAAATGGAAAAAGAAAAAAATAATAAAATACAATAAAAATTCGATAAGCGAACACTGTTCACGTCAACAGTAAACCACTTTTTTTTTTTTTGTGGGAAGATAGTATTAACCTTTTAAAAAAAGATGTTGATTTGCAAAGTCTATAGAGTCGATTAAAACTCGTGCTCTGATACCAATTGTGACTATTCGAGTTCTAGAATTTAAATGCCACTAAAATTGTATCTTGAACATCATATTGCACTTTCAAAAGTTTGAAATTTATTTAAATAATGTCATGAAATTGTAAAATTGAATACGTAAAATTTTGACGTCAACATAAAACAAAATACTAGAAGTTTAACAATCTTAGCATCAAACCAATAATTAAATAATTCTTTAAAAAAAATCATGGTGGGTTTCTTTCACTTGCCAATTTGTCAACCCTCTCATGCCTTAATTGCCACGAACCATCAATTTCCTGAAAGGGGATTAAGGGGGTGTGAGAGTAAATATCAATAACCATATAAGTAAATGGATTAACATTTGTATAGAATTTAAGGAGTTTCATACATATATACATACATAAATAGTGAGACTGCAAATCTATACCGAACATAGGTAGTATAAAACTTTCTTGTGTAATGCTACTATACTCCGATCCAAACTTAGAGCATACATAAAGGACCTCATAATCAATGTCCCAAAAATCTAACATAAACATATAATACTATAAAATTACTTATACACTTACCATATCTTATAACAATGATAAGAGAAATACTGAAATATTTGGGACTTCAACTCTTAACCCACGTACTAAATAATATACTATATTTGTATTTGTGTGTCTTTCATAGAGAAATGAATGCACTTGAAAATGGAACATATGATGCCTATTTATAGGGGCCATCAAGCTTTGAGAGTTTTAATTTAGTTGAACTTTGAATCTTAAAAGTGATAAAACCTTATCATTATCCCAACTATATTTTAGCTAATGGGATAATATAATGAATTTTAAAAAAAATGATCTCCATAATTTCTAAATTAAATAAAATATAGATAAAATGAAAATATTATTTTTATAATTTAATAGTTCAATTTTAATTGAAAGAAATAACATTGGAACATTATCTCAATTATCTTTAAGCACTAAATAAAATATAATTAAAATTAAAGTATTATCTTAATAGGAATTTGATTTTATCTCAATCATTTAAAATTTCAATCTATCTCAATTATCTTTAAGCACTAAATAAAATATAATTAAAATTAAAGTATTATCTTAATAGGAATTTGATTTTATCTCAATCATTTAAAATTTCAATCTAATTAAAAGAGATAAAATTAAAACTTTATCTCCGTTATTTAATTAAAATTAAATAAAATTTTAACAACAAGGGTTTAAACCCAAAAAGAAAAATAAAACAAAAAGGTGTGGGTAATAATTTCACATTATTGACTTCTAGGTGATGGTCTGGCTAAAATATTAATCGTGTCTTTTTTTTTCTTTTTTTTTTTTTTTTGCGAGCCAAACCTAAATTAATAAAATTAGGCATAGGTATGGGTATTACATATTTTTTGTAAACTAATCTACTTGATACATTTGTTGTTCCTAACAACAAGGGTCACTTGAATCAGAAGATGAGGGGCAATTTGAAATCGTTTTGGTGGAATCAAATTTGACGAAATGAAATGTGACTTCTTGATAGCTTAGGTACAACAGCTAGTCAGGTCCATCACCTTTCCACCATAGGCAATCCCCCTCAGATACAAATTATATGGAAAATGCAAAAATATGGCAAATTTGCTAGCTTTTGAATCATTCTGTGCCAGCTCTTAGATCATATCCAACAACATTAGAGTCACGGTTATTTGACTGTAGCATGGTAGAAGAAAGATTACATTAATCCCAAAGTCTGGTTAAGTGATATGAAAGGCTAACATAAGAACAAAAAGGGATTTACCAAGAAAATATAGTGGAATTAGTGGTGGGAATGGGGCTTGACCCATTGCACATGAGCTGACCTCGTGGCTCATTTAGTTATGATCGGCTTGCTCCTCAACGGCTGAGCTCGAGCTCGAGCTCGTGGTTTGTGGGCCGAGTCGAGCTTCGACTCGCGAGCTCATCGATTCTTCATAGTAGATAAAACCTTCATCCTTTATCTGGGTTTAGGACCGGTTGATTAAATTTTCAATAGTTAGAGTTAAAAATTGTACACAAATAACTCGTTACATGTACAATTTTTAAAAAAAAAATTTAAAATTTGTATTATAAAATACAAATTTTTATTAATATTGTGAAATTTAAATTTTACTTACTTGACGATATGTAATTTCGTCATATTTATCTTGCAGTCAGAAATGAGAGTCTTGCTAGTCCTTCACACACATTAATGCTTCCAAAATATTTTCTTTCAGTCAATTCTTGACCCAAACAGGACCTTCTTATCTACGCTAAAAGCAGGCTCTGAAGCTATAGTGTTAATCGAATGTGTTAGTAGGTCTTTTGCAATCGCAAAAACCACTAGCCATCGTCATTTGTACTTTCACTAGAATTCAATTACTTCTTCTTAAATTTTTTTAATTATTTTGTTATTACGCATGTTATGACTAAAGTAATCAGTTAATTTAGCAGACAATACATTAGGACTTGTGTCCGTTATCTAATTATATGCGGTAGACATAGTATTACTAGGGAATATATTGCATTTGTATCATATATATACGTATTAATGCCTTCAAATAAATTTAATATTTCGACGTTGTCTTCTTTGATATCAGCCGGAGGAGTAGGTACAAAGGGTACTCGACTGATATTTGCACCCATTTTTTGTATATAATTCATACATGTTACAAAAACTTTGTTCTAAATTTCTATTAGTGATAGGAGAATTAAAAGTTAAAGTTTTTGAAATCTGATCAATTATATATTTAGTACCCGATAAATTGTAACGGAGGTCCACGAATAAGAAAATAACATAGGCAAGTCTCCCAATATTTTCTAAACTTTAATTTCATAGAATATATATCTTTGCTAATATATAACATAGGCAAGTCATTTTTGTATTTATGTAAGGCCCTTGCAATTATATAAAAATATTCAAGTACCATATAACTAGTGGGATAGTAAATTTCAGATAAAATATTTAATTTTAAAAGCTAAAAGCTAATCAGATTCAATTAAAATAGTATCATTATCATTTCTAATATGCCTATTGTTATAAAATTCAGTTGTTAAATGTTCAACTCCTTTGCATGATTTTAATAATAAGTGGAGTTCAATCTATGTCATACGTCAATAACAAATGTTTTTGTATTCATCACTCCAAATTCGGCACAAAATTCCTCAAAAACTTGTTTTCTACTGAGTGAAATCATGATGCATATTGGTGCATCCCTAATTTTTTGACTTTTACTGTTAATATGTTTCAAACCATCCTCAAATTAAATTAAAAAATGACACACACAACAAATTTGAAATAAATAACCACAAAAATCATGTTGTAGTACCCTATAATATATCGACACCTGGCTTATTAACACAAGAGTTCTCAAATGTAAAAGAACGTATTTTACCCTTGCAATGATATTATCTAATAATGCTCATAATAGCATTATATATATTTTTAACTTTGTGAGGAAACTCAAAATTTTAAAAGCAATATTTTTTTTCTACATACACCAAAGTGAGTCTATGTAGTGTTTAGTGCAGCTATACAACCTCTTTTATTAATAATTTCCCATATATCCAACGTCAAAGATATAACCCTCCATATTTTTTGCAAATTGCCAATCAATTGTTTCTTTGTATAAGGAAATATTCTATTGTACTGAATTGAAGAGTGCTTCTACTTACTCCAACGTACTCGATTGAAGATATTCTTGCACGTAGGATACGAAATGTTGATTGTCCGCTATTACTAGAGGCAACTCGACACTAATAATGAACTTCGCCATTTTCATTCGAGCTCTCTCTCCTCCGAGTACATCCACGCGCAAAGTGTCATAGAAGTAGGACTGATGGTTGGACTACCAAATTGCAGCTGCATTTGACCAACAGCAAGGAGCCCATGCTTGGTTGTACATGCTTTATAGTGACAGTTCAGGTAGATGGTACCAATGCTCTTCAGCTATGTCAATTGTTGTTGACAGTATTTATATAATGCTTTAGAATTTGCAATTACATTGACCACATGACCTATCGGAATCAATTTAAAGTGATCTCAACATTTTGTTTGTTTTTCCCCTTTCCTTCCTTCTTGCATCGGGGATATCTAATTCGTGTTCCTCCTCATGTTCTACTTCGAACACTTTAAAGTCATCTAAATTAATTCGATTAATACCTCTGTAAGCTTCTAGATCTAGAATATTTTTGGGAATTGATACTTCGTTGAGACCGATAAATTCATTCTAAAATAGACTTTGTGGCGTCATAGGTGATTTGCTTTCGATACCGAACAACCCCTCAATAAATGAGTGTGAATCCATTTGTGAATTGTGAATTTGTGATGAAATATATAGAATATGTATAGTAATTTTAGTACAGATTGTATAGTGTATGTTAAGTAATTAAATAAGTAAACTTGGATAAATTTGTACTGTGGTAAATTGGTGATTAGTATTGAGTAATTAAATAATTGAAATTGAAAGTAGAAAATTAGAAATGAAATTAGTAGATTATATAATGTGGAAGAGAATGAAAATTGTTGTTGGAATGTTGTGTGAAAAAAAAAATTGGAAATGGATTGGAGTATTTATAAAGTAAAAAAATAATAAAAAATTAAATTGAAGTGGCCGTTTTGGCCACTTTTTTAAAAAGTGATCGTTTTTGTCCTGTTCACATGCGAGCCATGAGCTAGCGACTCACTTGGCTCGTGCTTGGGCTCATCCAATTACGAGTCCAAGCTGTCCACGAGTTAATGAGCCGCTTGGCTCATTTGACACCTCTTAGTGGAGTCAATAATAATGATGAAAATCGTTAACAATGTTCATATTGATTCTTGGAGAAATAAAATATCCCTCCCCAGAATCAACACCACAGAAAAATCTGCACACATTTTTTGTAGTAAAGAAGGATATAAGTAGTTGATAGCATGGCGTATATATAGCGTTCAAGAGCATCGGCCATAGAAAAAAATCGAGCAACCTCAATTAGCCCCTAATCAACCATGAATAAGCTCTCCCTAATCATGCGTGAATCACCATTAACTATTAAAACCATTCCAACTAACCAGTATAGTAATTATCATTAAAAAGGGGAACAAGATTTTAGGTTCACAGTCTAAATATAAATAATTATGCTCGAATTTAGGGGGTATTTTTTAGAATTAAGAAATCTGTCCTACAAGCTCGTGCCCTTCCAGTGGAGTTTAAAAAGTTTGCAAGGATGGCAAAAACATAGAAGGCTTGCATAAGGGAAGTTCAAACCCCTTCCCATCCAGGTTGGCAAAAAGTCAATATTAAAAATTTGTTCAGGAAAATTTCTCAAGCGTACAAGATAGATTTGATGAGTTAAAAGTATCTTCTCACAAGAAATATGTTTCAATTAAAGACTACTAATTTTGTATTGAATTTGAAATATGTGGCACAAAAAAGATGTAATTTAACTTTTTTTTTTAAAAAAAAACTATTCTAAAATTAATGTAAAATCAGGGTTTATATCAATGAATGGATGATTGGAATGGATTTAGAGTCCTTCTATTTTCATCTATATTATTTCTCAAATATGTAAATTAGTTCTGTTCATACATTTTTGCCAATCTCTAAAACTAATGTATTTAACATTTTTTGAAAATAAATTAATTCTATTCTAATGACGACCTAAGTCTATTTCTAGTACAAATTCAAATGATTAAAATATATTAAATTTTAGATTATATGTATGATTGCACATGTGATAAATATTATTATTTACATCAATTGCACACATGCTAATTTTGTCATGTTCTTAACTCATTGTAAATTTTCCAACACTACAATAAATAACAAATCATCTAATTGTTAGCTATAGAATTAAATAATGCATGGATATGCAAAATTAATCATGAAAAATAAGAAATACTAAACTATTAGTTTTGAGTTAAAATAAATAAATCTTAGGGTTCATCTTCATCCAATACAAAAACGGATCTAATTTAGCATGTTTTATATAAATTAGAAAAGGAATAAGGAAAGATATCACCTGGATTATGATATAATTCAAAAGGTGTTGATCTTTAATTCTAAGGTTGAATTATTCAAAATTTTGATGTAATTGGTCTTTAATTCTTATTAGAGTTTGATTTCCTCTATCAAAATATAGCAATTGAACACATGTTTTTGATGAATTTAATGATTAGAACGTGTAATCAGAGACCAGAGAGAATTTTTCAATATTTTGGCCAAATTTTGTATTTATATGAGTTCAAAAATCAAGCCAAGTTTGTGAAGTTAAATTTAATTAAGATTTTGCCTTCAGATGAAATTTGCGAGCGATGTCCCAAGATTATACATAGCGTCCCCGCGTCGTATTAACTTGCGCAGCCGTATGAGTGAATTATCTAGATAGTGATTGAACTTTACTAAAAGACTTCATGAGTTACTAAACTTTAGAAATCACCAAATTCATCATTAAACTTTGCAAAAAGATTTTACAGGGTCATTGAACTTTGCAAAATGTTTACTAGAGATGATTTTTAAGTTCAATGACACTGTGGAAACCTTTTACAAAGTTCAGCGACCATTTGGACATTTCATTCCGGCCGCATTGCACAGCAACCTGGCTTTTTTCCCAAGTCTTTATTGTGTGTATTATGCTCCTGTTTTCTATTTTGGTTAATTCAGTCCCCCAGCATCTATATAATGATTATCTTGAGGTTGGTTTTCATTCCTTTTCAATCCTTGCACTTCTATTTTCATCCAATCGATTCCAATCGTTCTTTCGTCCTTGATATTAAGTCCGAATCAACTATTGAAAATATGCAACTTAGTCTCGAACTTTGTATTTTTTTTTTCCTTTTTCGCTCGTTTTTGGTTCTTTTTATGCAATTCAACCAATTTACCTTGAATTTTACCTAACAAGCACATACGAAATTAAGCCATAAGTCATCAATTATAATTGATCTCATTTAACGGTCCAAATACGTGTGTAAAATACACTTATCAATACTTGTGAGCAAGTATTTAAAGCATGGCTTCCAATTCAATGAACGCTAGACATGCAAGATAAATTAATCAAATGTGAATGTGTAACAAATTCAGTTACAAGTCAAGTAAAAGACCACCACCTATTATTTTCTCGAAAAACCTACTTGCCTCTAATATCTTGAAGGAAATCCATAAATACTTCAACCTAAAAGGGGAAAACCATATAAATATAAATATCTCCTTCTCGAATCGCCAATTTTCATATTGCTCCAATTTGAGCATCAAAATTAGAGAGCCTAGGAGGAGAAGATCCTGGTTAGGTGAAACTTTTTTAATCATAATTTCACTTTCAGCAATATTTTTATTGTTTTTGAAAAATAGTTGGTACATTTTTTATGTTTGTTTTTTGTGAAAACTCATAATGATGGATGATATTATATTATAGAATTAAAGTAGAATTATTAGAAAGTAATCATTGATTCCATCTCTAACTTTTCTATCATTGGCTGGTTAATTTGATGTTCTTTGTAAGATAATGATTTGGGCCAGGTAAATTAATTGTCACATGTCAATTGACTGAACATGAACTACACAACTTGGAATATTCAGATCTTCACTAAATTCTTCTGGGCCCATAAGAAACTATTTGCATCGAAAAGTGAGAACGAAATTATTTTTACAAAATATAGAGAGAAACAAACGAGGTCTTAGATATAAAATTGACTGACAATCATGAGAAGCGTGACTTAAATAAGTGCAACACATTTTAAATAGTAATTAAAATTTAAATATGCTTTTATTCCTTAATAATGTAAAATCCAATATAACAGCGTGTCAAAGGGATCGCAGTTCATAAGATTGGTACAATCTCAAACGAATATATAAAAGTCGAAACTGATCAAGATCAACACAATGCAATAATTTGAATCAAGATAAAAATCATTAATTAAATGAATATTAGCTCTTGTTTGAACCCCATTTTTCTAAAAAATTATTTTTTTCAAAATTCATTTTCAACCACGTATTTATCAATAAAATAATATTACTCGATAAACTTAGAATTTTTCCTTAATTTTTAACCATACATTTTCTATTAATTTATTATTTCAAAATGCATTCTTTCTTCAAAATGAGGCTCAAATAAGGATTTAATTTAACGATAGATTAATAAACTATTCATAAAGATAACTCTTAGTTTGCCGAAATATTGTCTCTGATATCCTTTTTTGTAATTAACGAATTAAATATTTCAGTTTACGCAATAAATATTTTCATTTATTCAATTTAAACAAGATTCACAACCATACTTTTTCTGAAGAACTTTTATTTGTCTAGAAATATAACATTACATTTTCAAAGTACTACATAATTCTATTTGCAAAATTTAATCAATTCAGCATCAATTTCAGGCTAAAGCAAGAAACTCGAAATACATAATTTAGTAAGGCTTCCTATAAATGTTGTGTGAATTTAGCTGCATATTAATTTATGTATTAAATGGATCTATATGGTTTTATTTTGATAATATATTATCTTATAACTTTATAAAATTATGGATTTAGTGCGTTGGGACCAATAAAAATGTTATTTAATTAAAATTATCAATTTATCAATTAGTTAAGGCCCTACTCTAACAGAAAACTTTCCTACAGAATATTTTGAAAGTTGTTCTGGTTTATCTCACCTGAAAATAATAATAATAATAATAATAATAATAATAATAATAATAATAATAATAATAATAATAATAATAATAATAATAATAATAATAATAATAATAATAATAATAATAATAATAATAATAATAATAATAATAATAATAATAATAATAATAATAATAATAATAATAATAATAATAATAATAATAATAATAATAATAATAATAATAATAATAATAATAATAATAATAATAATAATAATAATAATAATAATAATAATAATAATAATAATAATAATAAGAAGAAGAAGAAGAAGAAGAAGAAGAAGAAGAAGAAGAAGAAGAAGAAGAAGAAGAA
>NC_036237.1:20461919-20516701 GCF_002742605.1 Olea europaea var. sylvestris | reverse complement strand
AAAAAAATGGATGAAAATGACCTTTTGCGTAATGAAAAGTGAAAGGTAGAGGTGAAAATACTAAAAATGAAAGGTAGGGACGTTTGCACAATAATATCGAAAGGTAGAAACCTTTTGTGTTAATTACCTTTTGATTTAACGGAACATTTTAACACAGAGTTAACAGAATAAGGTTTGCGTAACAAAAGGTAAAGGTGAGGATGTAATCCACCAAAAAATGAAAGATAGGGACGTTTACCACCAAAATATCGAAAGGTAGGAACATTTTGTGCTAGTTACCCTAATTTAAATTAGAAAAACTTTGTGTAATGTGCTGGTGAAAAGTCTATATACTTGTACTTGCATGACATATGGCATATGTCATAGTTGATATGTTAAAAGACCGAGTTGTACGCACAACACCCTCACATCGGGGGGCCCGTGCCAATAAAAAATGACACGGCCCCATAGCACAATGAAGATGCTGTACAAACAGCTTCATCCTACGTTAAATACATAATATTCAAATAGGGGAAAATTGAGTGGTGGGAAAATGTTTTGTATTTTTGTATAAATAAGAAAAGTAAAAGTTATTGACAATAAAGCATATTAGAAGAGACTAGTATAAAATTAAAAGATCGTGATATTGTTATAAAATATTTGATTTTGTTAGATATTTCACTAGATAAAATAAATTGGAGAAAAATAATTCATACTGAAGTCCCCCAAAAATTCATTGCAAATAAAATTTTGCCTTCGTTCAGAAAGAATTTATAAGTGATTTAATTTATAAATGATACAACAACGTTTTTTAATCATTGTCGTATTCTTCCACTCTACGACAACACTGAGGTTTGCAACATATGTCCAAACATTGCAAAAGTTCTTCGACAACATTTTTTGAACGTTGAAAAAGACATTTTTCATTGTAGTGCTAACATGATCACCCTATGAATATATAAGCTGATTCCCAGTGAAAAATTTAAGATAAGGTCTCAGCCATAAGTCTCAAAGTGATTATATTTATATCACATATTAATTATAATTAATACTAATAATTTTTGCTCATTTTAATAAACTTATGTCTTCGGTGAAAAATTTAAGACAAGGTCTCAGCCATAAGTCTCAAAGTGATTATATTTATATCACATATTAATTATAATTAATACTAGTAATTTTTGCTCATTTTAATAAACTTATGTCTTCGGTGAAAAATTTAAGACAAGGTCTCAGCCATAAGTCTCAAAGTGATTATATTTATATCACATATTAATTATAATTAATACTAGTAATTTTTGCTCATTTTAATAAACTTATGTCTTCAATTTTCTCAGAACATAACTATTTGTACACTAATTTTTAACACTTTGATTGATATTTACATTGTTGTTAAGTCTCAATTGGATGTAAAAACTGTATGAAATTTAAGCTCTCCGATATGAAAATGACATATGGCAAAGTGTAAGTTAAAGTGTACGTCATAATGTACCTATAACAAGGTTCATTTTTTTTTTTTATCACATAATTATTTTACAGCCGTCTACTGGTTTACATAAATTTATTTCACATATAACGATTTCCGTCCAAACAAAGATTTGATCAGAAATCAACATAAAAAAGCAAGATGTTTTAATAAATAAATGTTAAGAGGAGAAATATGATGAAAAATGTTCAGAACATAAGTGAAAAAATTAAGAACATTCATTGCAATTGAAAAGAAAATGAACAATTTTTTCATTGTTTTCTCTATTATTGCCAACAATGTAATATGAAGACAAAATTTATAATAAATTGTCTGTTAGAAACGCACTTCAACAAAGAGAATGGATAATCCAATGGAAGAGAAACATTAGGCAATTAATCATATAATTAATTCAGGTGAAAATTGTGGTGATTAAAATTAAACCATTAATTGGGTGGAGAAAAGTTAGTCACATGACTAAAAACTTAATTGCAAGCAAGAATAAATAAGGCTTAATCATGGGGTTTTGGAATCAAAATTATTGTGGGGATGGTTTAACTTTTTGCTCTTCATTAAGGTGCTCTTTTTGGACAAAGTAGAATGACGAAAACGAGATGTTTGGGATTCCAACTTAACAAATTAAAAAAAATGGGTAATTGGCACAAAACGTGGACCTTTAAAGTTTATTGTGGAAAACATCCCCATCTTTTATATTTTGACATTTTTTTCCTTTATTTCCCCCCTTTTTTTTGAAAAAACGTCATTTTCACTTGTTTTTAATGTAAAATGACTAAAATACCCGCCCTTTTAAATAAAACCCAAAGAAAAGAAAAGAAAAGAAAAATAAAGAACTCCTAAACGTTTAAAAAAGTGCAAGTAAATACAAATAATTATTAAAAGGCCTAATAGCACAAAATGTCCCTACATTTTAAATTGGTGAAATTGACTTTTTCCGCAATGAAACGTAAAAATAGAAATGAAAACGCAAAAAAATTGAAATGTAGGGACATTTTCCGCAAGAAGTGTCAAACGTATGGATTTTTTTGCTATTAGACCATATTAAAATATTAAAAAAAAAATCCCTCTCTCTCTCTCTCTTCTCTTCTTCTTCAAATGGGACTGTCACATTATAAGTGAAAAAATTTCGACTAACCATCGTCCAAACCGTCGAACCTTCATACTGCTGAACCATCTATTGATATTTTAAGGCCATGAAGAGAAGCGCCCTAGTGAGTATAGTCGATTGGTGTGTTAGAAATGGCATGGGTCTCTTTGAAATAAGTGATGTCGCCATTATTTACATTTGCGAGTTTGGTATTTTGGCTTGCAATTCCTAACAAATTTATCGACATGAAGGTTTCAAGATTGGATGTTGAGTGATATGTGTAGAAGGAAGTGATGGCTTTTCGGTGGTATGGTAGTCCAGCAGTTTGGATGATGGTCTGCTAGAGTTTTTTGGCTTCTAAGGTGGTTGGCTCATTTGGAGAAGAACAGACAAGAGAGAGAGTTTTTGTTATTTTTAATATTTTAATAAGGCCTAATAGTAAAAAAATCCCTATGTTTGACACTTCTTACAGAAAAAACATCCCAACTTTTCATTTTTTTTTTTTGCGTTTTTATCCATATTTTCACGTTTCATTGCGAAAAACATCACTTTCACCAATTTGAAACGTAAGGATGTTTTTCACACTATAAACCAAATATATGAACGTTTTGTACTATAAGGCCTTCTAATAATTATTTGGACTTGTACTTTTTAAAATATTTAGGATTAAAATTGTAATTTATTCTTTATTTTTCTTTTCTTTATTTTTGGATTTTATTTAAATAGGAGGGTATTTTGATCATTTTACATTAAAAGGGGGTGAAAATGACGTTTTTCGCAATGAAATGTGGAAATAAGGACAAAAAGTCAAAAAATGAAGGGTATGGACGTTTTCCACAATAAATCTTAAAGGTAGGGACGTTTTGTGCCAATTATCCTTAAAAAAAATTGTTTTCTACTGTGTTTTATCATCATTACTTCAAGATCTTAATTCAGCTTATAAAAATAAAAAAAAATAAAAAAATTGAGTATACTTTGCTTCATTTTGTGGATCTAATCACTTTTTTGTTTGAGTATGGTGTGAAATTTCAAGCAGGAATATCATTATGTTTTATTCTTTATAATATAAAATCCTTTTTTAAGAATGTTTCGAAATCTATACCATTTAATTAGGGCCTATTTGGTAGTGATTTTGAGAATTGATTTTTTGACCGTTAAGAGAAAAGTGAGGGCCCCATGTAAGAGAAGAAGTCAAAAGCTACGACTAAAATAATGAGATAATGATTAAAAAATTAATTTTTTGGGGTGAAAAATTACTCCCAAACGGGCCTTAATATTTTGAAGAAAATAACACATGTTCCAAACCATTTAATTTTTACCAATGTGATTGAAACGTCATTATAATCTGGAATTCTATAGCCACTGGGCTGTTATTCCATTGGACTAAATTTAAACAAATAAAAATATAGCAGTTAATATAGTATCATTTAACTCCTATCTAAGCAAAAGAATTAAGGAGTTCAAGTCTCTTCGATAACTGTTAATAAAAACTGTACACATTTTATATGAAAAATGAATTTAAGTTTCACATGTGAAGGTGTGTCTAATACTAAATTCAGAAAAAATCAATGAGTTAATTCCTTAACAGTATAAACTTTTTTATAAGGTGATTAACAATTATTTCGTTTGACTCTATAGTGAGGTCCTGACTGAAAATTTTTAAAATTGAAAGGATAAACATTTGGACTATCAAAGATAAAATTTTCCAAAGCCACAATCATAAATAATTCCTCAAATATCCAAACTCTCAAGTATTGTAGGTGAATTTCAGCTAGACTATATCACAGTCACGACATTCAAAGTTTTTTTACGAACCACAAAAATGAACAAGAAAATTATTGAGATTCTAGACGCCTAAACATGTAACAAAAGAAACATGTATCTATTATAAATATTTGTCCAATTCTCGACCTAATTCACCCCAATTTTCGGTCGAATCCAAGATGAGATAATTGGTAATTTAACAATTTTCAATACCAATAAAAAATTTATTAATATATTTCTCCTCCAAGTAAGAGTATCAAGTAGGCTGAATTGAGTTGCTAGGCTTGCCCCACCTTGCGAACTAGCACACACTCACAAATGGGACAAGCTGAGCATGAGCTGGCTCGTTTCTAAAATTAACGGCTCTACTCACCCCACTAATTCTTTTGTAAAAAACCCGAATCATTTTTAATTGCATTATAACGAATTCGTAAGAATCTATTTCATTTTTACGCACTAAAGTGTAAACAAATGGTTAGCATAAAAAATCAATTTCGTTTGCAATTTTCGTACAAAAATAAAATAAATAAATTTAATAATGAACAAAAAGAAATCAAACCAAAAACTGAAACGATTCCAAAAGGTCACCTTTACGCTCTTGGGGTCACCTGGGCTGACAAATATGGTTTTATATTCAGGTTGTAATATTGTCCAAACTATGTGATGCATTTTGGTCAATCATATAATTTTCCAATATAGACCTTACTTTTGAGAGAGCTCCTACACTAAGTACCGATACCATTTTGCATTCTATCATTGAAGTAAATTGGAGAAGTCGAACCCTAATAATATCTCGTCTCATGCAGGTGCTAGAAGCATATAGATTTCATACATCTCAAATTCAGGGAAGGAAAAAAAAATCACTAAGCCCTTTTTTGAGCCCCATTTTAGGGGGGAAATATATTTTTGAATAGTGTATTAATGAGAAATGTGTGGTTAAAAAATAAAAAAAAAGTTCTTAATTTACGCGTAATATTATTTTATTGAAAAATGTGTTATTGAAATGATATTAAAATACTGTTTAAAAATGCATTTTTCTTAAAGAATAGGGCTCAAACAAGGGCTAAATTTGTATAGTTCGAATCATATTGCGAATTACATAATTTTATAATTCTTTCTCATAGTGAAGATATATTTATTTCAAAGGTAAAACTAAAATTATTTTGAAGTAACTGAAAGCAATGTTGAATAGTGCCTAATTTGAGCAAGGGATTGAACATTGTAGCTAGAGAGAGAAAAAAAAAATAAAGAAAAATGTTACATGCTGAAAATTATTATTGGAAGTGTTTTTCGTCTTGATATATACTTGGGATGACGAAGAATCTTCATCCCCACACTATAATGCAATTTGTTTAAAAGAAAAAAAAAAGAAAAATAGTTCCTTTATAAGAGTTAAATTATAATCATCTAGATATAATGTTATCAAATATAAGAACCCATTACGTTCAAGAGTATACATTGAATCTGTTGGTTCCAAAACAGTTTCTACAATCCAATTTAAACCAAAAACATTTGCAAGAAAATAAATTGCAGAACTCAAAATAAGGAGAACACAGAGAATTGTTTTTAGCCCTAAAGGCCTGAATGTCCAGCCTCCGGTCTAATTACTGCGTTGGGCATATACAAGTAGATATCGCTTTTGATCCAATAGAATCAACTAAAAATAGGTGCAAATGTATGAAGAAATTAGAGATTCTTTACTAAAGTTTATCTCGCCTCTCTACTATTACGACATAATATGCTCCTCACAATCTCTTAGATTGCACATTAAATACAACCAAGAACATTTCATCGAAAGATTACAAAGATTGAACACGAAGAAGAAGAGTATAGAACTCAGAGGAAAAGCCAAAAAAATAACTCAAAATATCAACCAACAATCAAAGGATAGAGGCGTATGAGGCTAAGTATCAACACCAAGAGTCACATAAATCCAACAGCTAGGAGATGGCAACGTGTACAACTAAATCACAACCATTAAAGAAGTCAAAAGTTGCACTTCAAGGAAACTCGGTTTACCAAGTCATGGGCTAAGATCCGGAAGTACAAACCCAACAGCCCAAGTCCAATAAGTCCAATAATACTGAGGCAGCCCCAACACAATAATATCCTCCTTGTTGAACTATTCTTTGCATTAACTAATGTATCTTGACATCAACTTGTTTCACTTGCACTTGTTATCTGTAAAAACAAAATAAACAAAGTTAGAAAACATTCAAAGACGATACAGCTTTATATTCTAAATTTACAACCTTCCATGTAATATCTAGAATTTTCAAGTAATTTTTGAATTTATTTAAAGGCAATATCTTAGTTCCAAGATCAAAAGTATTGAACCCCATAGGAATTTTTACTAGACTAGTTAGGCCTTTCTCAACCATGTTTCTCACAAAATGAAATTTCATATCAACATGTTTGATTCTATCATGAATAGGATTTTTGCTAAAGTGAGGGGAACTTTGATTATCTGTATTAACCTTAATCATATCATTTATGGAACCAATTTCATTTTACAATCCTCTTAACCAAAGATTTTCTTTAACAGTATCATATGCATCAATATATTCTACCTTTGTAGGAGATAAGGCAACAAGTTTTTGTAATTGAGATTTTCAACTAACACATCCATCACACCAAGTAAAAATACAAGATAAAGTGGATCTTCCTTTATCTAAATCTCAAGCAAAATCAAAATCAGTATAAACTTTAAGAGTTATGCCTTCATTGCGTCTTTTAAATTTTAAATCTAAGTCAAATGGACCTTTGAAATATTTTAGCATCCACTTAATAGCCAACCAGTGTCTTTCCCCTGGATTTGCCATAAATCAATTAAGAATACTTATACCATGAGCCAAGTCACGTTTAGTACACACCATGAGATATATAATTGACCCTATAGTATTAGCATAAGGAAAATTTTCCATTCTTTCAAATTCATCATCAGTTTTAGGGGACTATTCACTAGAGATTTTAAAATAATTAGCAATAGGAAGTGAAACATGTTTACATTCAAGAATAGACAATCTTTCAAGTATTTTTTTCACATAAGATCGTTGATTCAAATAAAGAATGCAATTATTCATATCGCTTTTAATTTCCATTCCAAGAATTATATTAGCTTTTCCTAGATCTTTCATTTCAAATTCAGATTTCAATTTTAACTTAATTAAATCTATTTCAAATTTGTCGTGGCAAGCAAGAAACATGTCATCAACATATAATAACAACTAAACGGATTCAGGTCCTACTGAACCTTTATAGAATAAACATGAATCAAAGTTGTTTTTAGCAAAACCCAAATTTTGAACATATGAGTTCA
Organism: Olea europaea var. sylvestris; assembly: GCF_002742605.1. Lineage (NCBI taxonomy): Eukaryota > Viridiplantae > Streptophyta > Magnoliopsida > Lamiales > Oleaceae > Olea > Olea europaea. The sequence goes on along the minus strand of NC_036237.1, from coordinate 20,509,072 downwards.
ATTTCTTATATCATTGTCTAGGGGCTTGTTTTAAGCCATAAAGAGCATTTTTTTTAACAAATATACCTTTTCAAATTTTGAATTAACTTCAAAACCCTTTGGTTGACTCATGTAAATGACCTCATCGATCACCATTTAGAAAAGGTATTTTTAACATCAAGCTGGTCCAATTTCCAGTTAAAATGAGCATTCAAAGGAAGCAAAATTCTAATTGAATTATATTTTGTAACCGACGAAATATTTCATTATAGTAGATTTTCTCTATTTGAAATAAACCTTTAGCCAAGTCTGGCCTTATATCTTTTGTTTTTTTACATTAGAATCTCCTTCTTTGATTTTAAAATTCAACTTACAGTCCACTATCTTTTGTTTTTTATGTTTGTTAACCAAAATCTAAGTTTTACTATTAATAAGAAGGTCCATCTCATCTTTTATGGCTTCTTTCCAAAAATTTGATTTATAATAGTTAATTACCTCATCAAAAGTAGTTAGTTAATAATTTAAGGAGTCTAATGCAGAAAACAAAGTCACAAAATCATCATTGTTGATTCTAGTAGAAGGAAATCTATTTCTTCTACTTCAATTATCTTGTCAGTTACTAATAAGCAAGAACGGGATTTTGAGATTCAGCTACATTTTTCGATACGACTTGATCATAATTTATTTCAAATTGGATAGTCTCCACCATAATCAAATCATTGGGAACAATAAAGTTTTCTTCTTAATTTCTGAAAACAATTTCCCTAACAGGTAGTTCTAACAAATTTCAAATCTGATGAAGCATTACAAGACATCATTTTCACTGAAGATGACATTCTTACTAATGATGACCTTGAAACCATTTTTAAGTTTAACCTAAAGTCTATAGCCTTTGGTTTGCTCTCCATAACCTAGAAAAAACAAGTTTTATAGATTTTGGTTCAAGTTTACCTTACTTTGATGAGAATAGATTGTGCAGCCAAAAACCCTAAGTCTAGTATAATCCGATGACTTACCAAACCACAATTTTTTCAGAGATTTGAAAGTCAATGGCGTTTGATGAACTTCTATTTATAAAATAAGTGGCAATTTGAAGGCTTCAACCCAATAAAAGATTGGGAAGATTAGAACTAAGCAACATGCACTTGATTTTTTCCAATAAAGTTCTATTCATCATCTTAACAACACCATTTTGCTGAGGTGTATATGTTAGTTCTATGCTTTAAAATTCCAGAGTTTTTATTAGAAAAAGCAAATTTAAAGTTATAAAATTCGAGGCCATTATCTGTAATAAGTGCTTTGACTTTCTTGTTGATTTGATTTTTAATCATCAATTTTTATTGTCTAAAATTTTGAAAAGGATCTGATTTTTGTTTCAAAAGAAAAGTCTATATTTTTCTTGAAAAATCATCTACTATAAAATGGATAGAATCTAAATTCCCTTAGTGTATTTACAGATGCTAAACCTACAGGTCAACATGTAAACAATCCAAAATAGAGGGGATTTATGAATTCCAAATTTAAAAGGTAATCTGTTTTGTTTTTCAATAACGCATTCTTCACAAAAATTTAACCTTTCAACATTATCATTTTCAAAACTTCCAAGTTTGTTTGAAATGATTAATCCCTTTTCACTAATGTGGTCAAGTCTTTTATGCCAGAATAAAGACTTATCGAAAATAGAACTCATAGCTACAGAACTGTAACCAACTAAAGTTTTGGCCTGCAAGGTGTAGATTCCATTAATCTTGGGAAAGGAGATAATTTCTTTACCATCAAGATTCAATTTTTTAAAACCTTTATGAATTCTTATATCATATTCTTTATCTAATTCACCTAAGAAAATCAATTTTCTTTGCAATTCAGGCACATATCTAGTGTCATTCAGTTAAAGAATATTATTTTTCAACAAAAGTTTTAATTTTCTAATTCCTTTTATCTGACTACTCATGTCATTGCCCAATTGAACTTGTTCCCCATTGAGATCAACAAATTTAGTAAACTATTCTTTTATAGGGCACATGTGGAAATTACAAAGTACAACCAGAATCAAGAGTCCATTGCTTCGGATTTCTTTTGATTGTATTGGCAAAGACAACTCCTTGTATATCAGGTTCATTCTTGTAGATAATGATTGCAAGACCATCATAGTTGTTTTTATCCTTCATATTAGATATTTTCTTAAAGCAATCTCTATTAAATGTCCAGTTTTTTCACAATAATAGCATTTCTTGACTTGCTTCTTAGATTTCACTTGATTCTTATTCTTATCCTTTGAATCTAAAATTTTGGAGTTTACCTTTCTTATAAGAGTTATAATTGCACAAATTAAGAGTTATAATTACTCAAATTTTTTATTTTATTTTGGATCAATTTTTCCTTGACACCTAAACCTTCACTAATTTTAGAATCTTTGAACTCAAATTTTAATTCAAATTCTATGTTTCTCAAGGCTGAGGTTATGATGTCAATAGTAAGGTCTTCTCTCCCATATTTCAAGGCATTTTTTGATTTCCCCGTATTTATCACTTAGAGAATTCAACATAGCAACAACTTGTTGATCATCAGATAATTTTTCATCATATTTAGCTAAATCTTAAATAAGTTTAGTAAACTTATCAATATTTACTTTGAGGCTAGAGGAAGAGTCAAACCTAAAGTTATAGAATTATCTCAAGTGGTACCATTTATTTGGCATAGTTTTAGTTAGGAAAGTGTACCTAACTTAGTCCAAAGTGTTTTAGCTGTGGTGGTTTCACCAACTTTCCTAATCACACTATCAGATAGGTGAAGAAAAATAGAATTCCAAGCTACCTCATCTAATTCTTGTCTTCTATAGGCACTAACTTCTGTAGCTCAAGTTCTATCAAGGACAACATCACATCTCTGTTGTAATAACAGAGCTCTCACTTTCTGACGCCAGAGATTAAAGTTTCTAGTACCATTCTAAATTTCAACTTCAAATTTATATGCATTGGACATATTAATGATAGAATCACAATAACAAAATTATACAATACACAGAGTATATTTTATTCAAGTAATATGGTAGAATTTCAGGATATTCAAATATCAGGATAGAACACGAAAATAGATTCAAGCTTACTTATCATGTGATTTACGCAAGACCGTAAAGTAGGTTATACAATTCAAATACAGAATACACAGAATTTATAGCAACTAATTGATGAGTGAAATAGTCAAGCACTTATCAAATATAATTATTAGGCTTAAGGGATGATAATCCCTTAATCCACTACTTCCATAGTTTCCTAGATCCTCGTGGGAGTTCTTTGTTATAGTTGGAGCTCAATTTTTAACTAACTCAACCAATAACCAGTAATTATAACTCCAAAAGCAGAATATAAATTATAAATGCTCAAAGTGAGGAATATAAACTGAACTCACAAACACGAACGAGCTTATGTCTAACCAAAATCAACCATTGATTCCATTAATAGATGATTCCATTACAATGTAGGAGAATTACAATTTACAAGATAAACATAAAGACAAAGATATGGTTCAATAGAACAAGAAAGAGATAGAGAACTGGAGAAGATCAAGAATAGAAGAAGAGGAGAGGAAGAAGAAGAAGAGGAAGAAGAAGAAGAAGGAAGACGACGAAGAGGAAGAGGAAGAGGAAGAGGAAGAGGACGAGGAAGAAGACGAAGACGACGACGACGACGACGAAGAAGGAGGAGGAGGAGGAGGAGGAGGAGGAGAAGAAGAAGAAGAAGAAGAAGAAGAAGAAGAAGAAGAAGAAGAAGAAGAATACTAAAGATCCGAGCCATAGAATTTCTCAATTCTGACACAAGGTACTTATTAGATCGAATGTAAAAGAAGAAGAAGAAGAAGCAGCAGCAAAGGGAGGGAGAAGACGACCGACAATAGCCAATTTCAATTCGGCATTCCACCCCTTCATCGTCTTCCACCAAAATCATATATAGAACAACCTAAGAGTAATGGGCTTTGGGCTAGCCCAAATATAATACAAGCCCAACTAACTAAGATAAATGCCCCAATACACAGTTAGCCATTACATCCCTTCCCCTTAAATTAACCTTGTCTTCAAGGTTCAAAATTGGGATGTCTTCTTAGTATGTAGTTAGTAGTTGCCTCATTCTCTTCACCACTCTCAAATTAAGCAAGTAGTGCAAGATGGCGTATGCTTCATTCGTCTCATCTTCTTGGTTTTTCTTAGCTAACATGATCCATAAATTTATAACTTCAATCAGATACTTGGATGCATAAACATGCTAGTTGATGACTATATGAACCGTGGCATGTTCGTCCATATCTACAATATGTACCCTATCAAAATAGCAATATATGTTTTCTATTGTAGCCTCTTGTGGATAAAGAAGAAGAAAACCTCTCCATTCTGTAGAAGTCATAATTCCATTATTGTCTATATCAGCTATACTGAGCCAGGTTTGGCCACTGATGAAATACGCATCTTTTCCACTTGTCAACACATCTACTTTAGAATTCTCATCAAGCATAGTCACATTTACAAAAGGTGAGATCGTATTTCTGTGTTTTTCAATTGAACATTCCTTCGCATATCCAACACTTCTTAAATTTGCACTATAACCAGAAGATTCTTTTGTATCTACTCTTGAAATTTGATCATTTAACTCAACGTTGTTTGAATCTTCTGATTGCCTCTCACTTGATTTGCTATACATCTCCACAACACTAGTGCTTTCGTTGCTTTCATTAGTTACTTTAGTTGAACAAACACTCTTTACTTCCTTATCTAGTTTCTTTACAATCACTTGTCTCTCAACATCTCGATCAAAAACCTTCACCATACTAAATCTCTCTTGACTTTCTTCCTTAATCTCCTTCAAACTTCTGGGCTCCATCAGTTTCACATTTTTTCCTATCTCATTTTCATGATCATCCAAAAAAATTCTTGAACCATCATTATTTTGGGATTCTTCCTCAATAGTTTCTGAAAATCTCCTACAAAGCTCATCTGAAAACAAGTTCCAATCCGACCCAAGATGGTTTGCAATGAATCCATAAAACCATATGTAAGCTCTCCTTTCCAAGTACTTATTAGCCATTCCTAGCCTTAGTTCATCCGAAATGTGATGGAGTTGGAAGTACTTTCTGGCTTCCTTAGCCATTTCCTAGGTCGTCCTTCTCTCCAAAAATGTGGAAAATCCATTTTAGCCTCTCGGTTTTCTCTAGAGAACCCGGAATGAATTTCATATCTTCTAAGGATTCCCCTACTGGTTTGAGATGGTGACGCATATACTTCTATTTGTTTTTCTTCGCAATCACACCATAGACTCCCATGTAGCCTTCTTCCTCCCATCATTTGTTCCATCCAGTCCAGGCTAGTACAAATACCCTGTAGCATCTGGTCGTTTGTTTTAAAGGCCACTCCCAAATCACGTAGTTGCTCTGATATCACTTGTTATGGTTGGAGCCCAATTTTCAACTAACTTAACCAATAACCAGCAATTATAACTCAGAAAGCAGAATATAAATTATAATTGCTCAAAGTGAGGAATATAAAATGAACTTACAAACACGAACCAATTTATGTCTAACCAAAATCAACCATTGATTCCATTAATAGATGATTCCATTACAATGTAGGAGAATTACAATTTACAAGATAAATATAAAGACAAAGATATGGTTCGACAGAACAAGAAAGAGATAGAGAACTAGAGAAGATTAAGAATAGAAGAAGAGGAGAGGAAGAACTAGAGAAGAAGAGAAAAAAGCGAGAGAAACTAGGAAGAAGTAGAACTAAGAAGAAGAGGAGATGAAGATAAAGATAGAAGAAGAAAAGAAAATAAGTGTAAGCAGAAGAAGAAGAAGTTTACCAGAAGAAACACAGAAGAGAAGAAGAAGAAGCAACAGAGGGAGGGGGAAGACGATCGGCAACAGTCAATTTCAATTCAACATTCCACCTCTTCATCGTCTTCCACCAAAATCATATACAAAACAACCTAAAAGTAATGGGCTTTGGGCTAGCCCAAATATAATACAAGCCCAACTAACTAAGATAAATGACCCAATACATAGTTAGCTATAACATTATCACGGTTCGAAACCCAGTTGCAGCTCGTCCTCCGTCGTAACTTGTAATAAACCCTAGTCAACTGAAAGTAGCTAAATTGTAACCAAAGAAAAGCAGAAAAATAGAAAGGGAGGAGAGGAAAATGATGTAAAATGAACAAGAAATGAGGGAGAAAAGTTGTTGAACGATTTCAACAATTTTACTAAAAATCAGAATACAGAGACCCCTTTCACGATGCATCTATGGCTGTATCTATAGCCACAAAATAGAAAAAGTCATGTTTTCCAAAAGCAATAGAAGAAACGTGTTTTAACAAAACTTAATACAATTCAATTAAGACAAAACAACATCTTTTCTACTTAACCCAAACGACGTCCTCTTCAATTCATTTGCACCAGTTAAGTTCGGTTGGCTTCTCTTCCTTTCCTTCTTCCTCCCCGTTGGCTCTTCCCATGACAACCCTCACCCTCTCCTTGATATTATCCCCAAGATCTAAAGAGAGGGAACTATGATAGTCTGTATCTTCCCAAGTCACGCTATTAGGATAGAGTCTGCCAAATGAATAAACCATTGTTCTGCTAAAGAATTCTTCTTTGTTACTATCCGGATATTTAACATGGACAATAATTTGTGCTCAGGTTGCTATTCATAACTCTCCTCCAGTCACTGTGAAAGGTTCTCCTTTAACTATTGGTTTAGTTTGTATCTTTGCATCTCCACTACTAGCTTCTCTATTTCTATCTTCTGAATAAAAGAGCATATATAGGGTCTGATTTTAAATGCATGTGCTCGTTCCTTCAAGGGAATGTGATGATCATGTGATCTAATCGTTCCTCCTTGATATGATACAATTGTCCCCACTATCACATAAGGCTCCTTACCAAACATTTTCTCCACCTTTCTCATCTCCATTAATTCGACAAAATCTTTAGAAACTTCACTCCTCAATTTTATCACTTCATTATTGCCTTGGCACTGGACACATCCTTATAGGAAATCAAAGGTAATTGGACCAAACTGACTCATCCAATCTACACCTAACATCATGTCACTCCCTGCTAATTCAAAGGTCCTGAGTTTGAATTGTAACTCCTAGTCTTGCACCCTCCATACCACAGCTTGGCATAATGTTGTACTTTCTAATTTATCACCATTGGTTGCTCTCACTGTTACTTTACTGGTTCCATCAATAGCATATTTCAATACTTTGGCTAATTCCTCATCCACAAAACTGTCTGTGCTTCCACTGTCAATCAGTATGGATACTCCTCTTCCCTCTAATAGTTTTATTTTTCCACTCTCCAGTCAATGCATTGATTGAAATTTCCATGATTTCTTCACCTCCTGATTCGAATTCTCCATCTCCCTTTAGTTCATTTTCCTCATCTTCATCTACCAATATAAAGTTCAAGGACATATTCTTGCACACATGGTCTATGGTGTACTTCTCATCACATTTGTAACAGAGTCCCAAGTTCGTTTTGGTTTGAAAGTCAGTAGGGGTGATGGTTTTGTAGTTATTTGTTGGTTTACTGGTTTTTTGCCATGGTTTTTTATTTTTGGTTTCTTCAGGAAAATTGGGAGAATAGGGATTCCGTTTGTTTGGTGAGAAACTCCTAAGTTTTTGGAATTTGTGGATGGCTTGAATGGTGGATTCCTACAGGCTAGCTATCTCAAATGCCTTAGCCAGCGTACTTAGTTTCATCATTATAACCATTGATCTAATTTCTCCTATTAAACCACTAGTAAATACAGCAATATAATAAGATTCTGGAACATGGGGTAATGCTATCATTACCTGTGATCTCAACCCCTCAAATTTCACTTGATATTCCTCTATGGAACTCAATTGTTTGATTTTGCTAAAACTCTCTACCACATCTTTACCTGTGGCTTCTGCAAATCTCCTGTGGATTTCTTCAGAGAATAGGTTCTAATCTGCCCTGGGATGTCTTGCAATGAACCCATCAAACCAGATATCAGCCTTACCCTTCAATTACATCTCCGCAATTCCTAACCAAAGTTCATTAGGATTCTGATGCATCTGAAAATACTTCCTAGCCTTCCTAAGCCACTCCCTAGGCCCTTCTCCCCCTCCCCCCCCCCCCCCCCCCCTGAGGGAAATCAATCTTAGGCAACCTAGTGTCCCCCCCCCCCCCCCCCCCCCCCCCAAATGAGGGAAATCAATCTTAGGCAGCCTAGTGTTCCCCTTCATTCTGGTGATAAGACTAGCCTCATTACTACTTGCTCCTGGTGTAGAAGTCACATTTTCGGGTCTCAAGTCAGCTATAGATTCAGCTATTCCCTTGTTCTTCTGTTTCGTTTTCAAGTCAGTGGAGATTTGAGCCATAAAAGCAACTGCCGTCTCATATTTTTGGTTCAATTTTAGCTTAGCATCTTCTATTATCTCTTGCCTACTACCCAGTACTTGAAAAGTTTGGTCTGTGGACTCAAGTTTATTCTCTAGACTGCTAGTAACAGCTTTGAAACCTGTCCCCAAATCTTCCATCTCCAAATCTAGCTTCTTCGGGTACTTTTCCACAACCTTAGATCTGATACCACTTGTCACGGTTGGAATCCCAGTTGCAGCTTGTCCTCTACCATAACTCGTAATGAACCCTAGTCAGCTGAAGGTAGCTAAATTTTAACCAAAGAAAAGAAGAAAAATAGAAAGGGGAGAGGAAAATGATGTAAAATGAACAAGAAATGAGGAAGAAAAACTGTTGAACGATTTCAACAATTTTACTAAAAATTAGATTACACAGACCCTTTTCACGATGCATCTATGGCTGTATCTATAGCCACAAAATAGAAAAAGTCGTGTTTTCCAAAAGCAATAGAGGAAACTTGTTTTAACAAAACTTAATACAATTCAATTAAGACAAAACGGCACCGTTTCTACTTAACCCAAACAACATCATCTTCAATTCATTTATACCAATTAAGTTTGGTTGGCTCCTCTTCATTTCCTTCTTCCTCCCCGTTGGCTCTTCCCATGACATTCTTGAACAAAGAAAAGTAATGGTAGATTACTTATCTTAATGACCAAAACATAGTATAACAGAACCAATTTAGTGACAGCAGATTAAAAGGGAGTGAGAAGATTATACTAAAGTCTAAAATGGCGAAATTGTGGAAAGAATGGAGCAGTGTAAGAATGCTAGAATTGAACCAATACTTCCAAATAATACAAAGGAACCCAACAAGTCACAATGACTTAGCAGAACTTGTCAGTGAGTCAAGAAATCAATAGGAATCGGAGTGAGTCAATTCAACTTACTAGAATCCAGTATGAGTTACAAGTACAACCACGGCTCAGTAGTGATTCAAGATCTAAGGAGAGTCAAAGGTACATAAGAGGAAAAACAAATTAAACCTCATGAACAGTAGAGTATTGAACAAGATAGATCTAACCCAAAAGACACAAAAATCTTAAAAGGATCCAACCAAAAGTTGAATTGAAAGCTAATCAAACAAATACCTTTTTCAGAAAACCAATTTATTTTCACAAAATCTTCTCAAAATCTCCAGATCTGCATCAAGCAATTGATTTTTAAAAACTTGGGTTTTCAGAGGGAAAAAAAAAAACCATAACCCATGATTTTAGAGAAAAGTGCACTGATATCATTTGTTGGTCCCAAATCAATTTTTACAACCTAGTTTAAATAAAAAAATGTTTACGAGAAAATAAATCGTAGAACTTAAAATAACAAGAATAGGAAGAATTATTTTTACCCTTAACGGATGTTCAGCCTTCGACATAACAACCACATCGAACATCTATAAGTAGATATTGCTCTAGATCCACTAAAATCAACAAAAGAATAGGTGACATGTATTAGGAAATCAAATTTCTCTCGTCTTCCTACTATGACAACAGAATATACTTCTCACAATCTCTTAGATTGCACACTAAATTCATTCAAGAACATCTCACCAAAAGATTACAGGGACTAAATATGAAGAAGAAGAAAAGTATATAACTCAAAAAGAAACCCTAAAAAATCACTCAGAATATCAACCAACAATCAAAGATAGAGATGTATGAGGCTAAGTATCAACGCTAAGAGTCGCACAGATCTAATAGTCGGGAGATGGCCACGTATACCATTAAAGAGGTCAAAATTCACACTTCCAAAAAAAAAAAAAAAAAAAAAAAAAAAAACGCGATTTATCAAGTTATGGGCTAAGACCCGAAAGTAAATATCCAACAACCCAAGTCCAATAAGTCCAATAATAGTGAGGCAACCCCAACACAACAGAATCAAAGATTAAAGAAATATTACATCCATAATCTATATAGAATAAATTTAATTCTTCTTTCATCTTACCAAACGCCATAACACAGTAGGCATTTTCTTTATATCTTTGAGAATTTAACACGAAACTAAACAAATCATTTTTATTATAAGAAGATGATAATGATCTAGACATTATGTAAAGTATGTGGTATAATAATGCAATAAAAAATATAAAAATAGATATTAGATATTGAAAGTTCTTTTTCGAAGAAGTAATACCAATATTAAACAAATTATGAAATTAATAAAAAATTTCAATGAAACACTTAGGAGAGTCATGAAAGCAAATGCTAAGATCTATAGAATGTACGATAAGAGACGAACGTGTGTAAAATTGAAGGTAGTGATATACCTCCTTATAAGCAAAATTTCAATGCAAAAAGTAAGATATGTAAGGAAAAAAATAAAAAATCAACAAATCAAATTTGACGGTGTCCTGAAATGACTGGACCTTTCATGGAGAAAAAAATGCAATAATGAAAATTGCTATATTTTTGCAGGCTAGGTGAGCCTGTGGGCTCATTTGATATCGGCTCGTGAGCTAACTCGTACGAGTCGATGAGCAGTTCATCCCACTTAATATCTCTACTTCCAAGCCATATATTTACACAAGGAATTACTTCAGTGGTTACTAAATTTTTAAGTAATTATGTCAATGATCATTAAATTTATTTTCTTACAATAATAATCACTCAAGTTTATAACTACTATACTAGCGATCACACGCCAAAAGAAATTAACATTGAATTATACATGGCACCATCAAATACTCACGTGTCACCAAAATGTATTCCACACATTAAATCTACTCCGGAAATGATTATTCTCTTATAGGTTTTAGTTACACTATATAGCAAGGTTATAAACAAGGATAAGGCGTGGCAAAGTGTTTAGATCAAGCCTTACAGGCCTATGCTTAATCAAGCGAACTTTTGGTGAAATAATGTATTGTCCTAATTTACTTATTATTTTAATCATTTTAGCCAAATAAATAAATAAATAATACATACTTTGCAAGTTCATTAAAGCATATTTCTCTAATTCTCAAATTTATGAATATTATAATTACTTAATATCTAATTCTTATATGTTGATTGACATGAATATAGTCTAAACCTTGTCTATCTCTTTGCCCGTGACGAATTGAAAGTCAAAGAAAATTTAGAACATAAACTAGATAGGGAAACAAGATGGAGCTTGAAATTGTTTGTAGCCTAGATTTTTGCTAGGTTGGATTTTTTTTTTTTTAATTGAGTTTTTCATATGGCTAGACTTTAAGAAAAGAAAATAAAATACTTTCCAAAGAAAAAAATGCCAATATTTCTCTTCTTTTTCTTCTTTTTATACAATAATATTATTAGGACTACACATACCTCATAACATCTATGTTATGTAGTACATTGGCCGAGGTGGTTCATTTCGAGGCCCATGTATCGAAGCTGTGACTTCCGAAACTCGTTTACTATCACTTCTCCCAAGAGATCCGTTACTACATAAGAATCTTCTTCAAATAATTGATGGGGCGTCTACCATAGAGTTTATGTGTCAAGTCTTGTCAAAGAGAGTGTCGTTCTGCCACATAATAAATGTAAAGTGGGCTAACAAGTCAAAAGTGATGCCTAGGATTAGATATATGGATTAAGGAGATGAAGCCACTTGTACTCTCATCCGAGGGCCACAATTTACCTTGTACTAATATAAATACTCTCCAATGTTGCCATTGTAAGGTGATTACAACTTTGTGCTATTGCAACTTTGAATACAAAACTCAATACTAAAGTAATACAAACGATTCATTACATTTAGCTTTCTTGCTATACAGCCAAGTTTACATACACATACACATACACATTCATCGATCACGATTTGTAATTATTGAACAATCGTTTTACAAGTGTCTTGCTGGATTTTGAACGTCACTGTCCCACGCCTTTGAGCCACTCCCACGCCTTCTAACAAATTGTTTCAAATGATTTGGGCGTCTTAGCATGTCAGAACAGGCTTATGTGTTTACAGGTGGATCTGGTATCTGTTGTTCGTGTGGCCTCAAATTGGAAATGAGGTCAACAAATTAGCGCCGTCTATGGAAAATCATACCATAACCATGAGCAACCGTGTGGTTAGAGCTTATCGAAAAAGAACATTTGGGCATCTCCCTTAAAAAATAATTTATTCTTGAAAAAGAACAAGAGAAAGCCCCATAAGTTGGGAAAAACTTGAAGTTAAAACCCTAGAAAGATGAGCTCTGATGAAGATATACCCCTAAGAGGGCGAAAGAAAATGCTAGTGCGGCCCCACCAGTAGCTGTCCCAACTAGTCGTTGCCGATATCACCAATACCACAAAAGAGACGGAACGCGAATGGCTGCCCAGCTTACTAGGGAAATAACCACTATGGTAGCGAACATGAGGAGCATCACCAATCAAAACATGGCCGTGCAAGAGCTCCTGAAGCAACGCAGGGCTAGAAAGGTTATCCAATCCCTCCCTATGCAACCCAAAAACAATTCCAGTAGAAAAGTGAAGATCAAAACCAACGAGCCACATCTTCTAGGTATAGAAGGGGAGTTAGCTCCATTGAAAGAGAAATAGAGGTTGATATTTCCTCAAACTACGCTTCTGGCTGACCCACCATAGTCCCATACAATATGTAAGACAACTTCCCACTGGAATATGAGCCAGAGCTTAGGTCTAGGAAGTCCAGAGTGTATTTGACAGAATCAGTCTAGTTGAGCTAAAGTATAGAAAACAACAACTGTATGAGCCTAGAACGAGACCACAGCCCCTCCTCCTGCAACCCAATAGCCAGAGGAAAGGCTTAAAAATGCCCTTCGTGCTGCTCTACCTAGAAATAGGCACCAAAGTAAGGAAGAGGAGGCTAGGAACCAAGCAGGTCCTTTTCATCTTCCATCTAGATATGAGGTTGATGAGAATAATGATTCAGACGAGCCCTAGAGATCTTGTGATTTGGATGATGAAGACAAAAATTTGCCATTTTCTAGAGAGTTAAGAAGTGCTCAAGTACCAAGCCACTATGTGATGCCAAAGATACCAAAGTATGTTGGGAAAGGCGACACGAAAAAACACTCAAACACTTACAAAAATCACATGAGCCAAAGAGTCGCGTACAGGGCCTTTCACTTGACACTTAGTGGAACGGCTAAAATCTGGTACAGTAGGCTACCACCTAGGAGCCTGAAGAGTTGGCCAAAATTCAGAACCATTTTCTTGAAGAGGTTCACTGTGAGTAAGGAAGGAGAGGCCCCCATCCAGGGCTTCCAAGATATGAGACAAGCACCTGGAAAATCTTTGAAAAGCTTCATGTCGTGTTTTTTAGATGAAATGACATATTGCATGCAAGTTATTGATCATGAGGCCTCGTTGGCACTAAAGAGAGGTCTAAACATGAACACTTTATTTTGGAGGGACGTGCAAAACTAGGATCCTACCATTTGCAATGCATTGCTTGAAATGATGAGACGAGAGATAATCAATGAGGAATTGATTGAACACATGAACCGGGGTGGACGGATCATGAGCTAACTCTTGATCCGTCCACCACTTACCACCAAGGATAGCATCATCCCAAGGGAGAGGATCATACTTGTAGTAGAAAATGGGAGAGTCACCACAAACCACATTGAACTTCATGGAGTTTTTGACTGTCGACTGCTAGTCGACCTATCATGTGGTGTAGGGAAGACCCACTTTGAAAGATTTGGGAGCCGTCACCTCCGTCCACCACTTATGCATGAAATTCTCGATCGAGAATGGGGTGGCAACCGTGAGAAGTGACTAGAGAGAAGTACAGGAGTACTACCTGAGCTACATAAGGAAGGCTGAACCCCTGAAAGTGCTCTTAAGCATGAAGATTTTGAAATGATTGATACTCCTCCCGAACAGTAAAAAGTATTCATACTTGACGTAATTGATCCCTGCATGGCAATTTCAATTGATGAGCTGGAGAGTTTCCCAGTGGACCCCCAAGATCGCGCCAAAATATTGAAAATGGGTAAGGGCCTCTCGATAGATTTCAAAGAGAAACTCAAGGACTTCCTATGTAGAAATCTCGATGTCTTTACATGGAGGCATGAGGACATGCAGGGCATTAACCCTAAAGTCAGCTACCACCTCCTTAAAATCAATCTTAAGGTTGTCCTGCATAGATAAAAGAGAAGAGCCCTCAAACTAGAGAGATACGAGGCCTTAAAGAAGGAAGTACAGAAGTTAATTGAGATTAGCTTCATTAGAGAGGCCATCTACCCCAAGTGGGTCTCCAACCTAAAGCTAGTGAAAAAGCACAACAGAAAGTAGATGGTATGTATTGACTTTACCAATCTTAATAAAGCCCACCCCAAATATAGTTCTCCACTTCCAAGAATTGATCGATCAGTAGACTCCACCGTCGGACATGAGTTGTTGATCTTTATTGACGCCAACTCAGGCTATTACCAAATTCCCATGTACTCGACTGATGAGGAAAGCACCTCTTTCATCACAGATAGAGGCTTATATTGCTACAAGCTTGAAAAACACTGGGGCTACCTATTAAAGGCTTGTTAATAAGCGTTTGTGGACCATTAGCAAAATGATAGAAGTCTACGTGGACAAAATGCCTGTCAAAAGTTTGATGGTAGATGACCATATAACGCACCTGAATGAGACCTTTCAAATTCTACGAAGGTATAGGATAAGGCTCAATCCTTTTAGATGCGCATTCGATGATGCGTTTGAAAAGTTCTTGGGATACATGGTCAACCAGAGAGGTATACAAGCCAACCTTAAGAAAATTGGCTGATGAGGAAAGCACCTCTTTCATCAAGATGAGATCCCCAGAAATCGAAAAAAAGTCCAAAGCTTAATTGGTTGTGTGGTCGCACTCAGTCGCTTTATCTCAAAAGCCATCGATAAATGCCTCTTGTTCTTCAAGGTTCTGAAATGGGAGAAGAGGTTCTAATGGACAAAGGAATGTGAAGAGGCCTTTCAAGGCCTGAAATGGCACCTAGGGTAGGCTCCCCTCCTCTCGAAGCCTAAGCTTGGAGAAGCCCTATAGCTATACTTGGTAGTTTTCAATGAGACCATCAGTGCAGCTCTTATTAGAAGAAAAGGTACAACCCAGCTACCAGTATACTGGTCACGAAATTATTTCTTTCGATTTAAAATTCACCGTAAGTGTACGGTTCATTAACAAGTAGTAAAATGGACTATGATTCCAAGTATCGATCCCACAAGGATTAAATTAGTTCAAATCAACCTATTATGACCTTAATCGAAACACGAAGGTAAAATTGATGTTTTGTACTCTACTAAAAGGATGTAAACTATGATGTAATTATAAATAAAAAATTATATTAAATACAAAATAACTTGGATGCAATTTAACTCGAATTTATGAATTAATGAGTTTACTAACACACTAGGATCACGAATCCCCTAAGCAATACCCGTTCAATTTTCAATCATCTAAATTTGACATACAATTTCACAAAAGATGAATCAATATTCCTATTTTGATTTAGCAATCTCTCTCGAGCAATGCCAAACCTATTCCAATATATGATTCGACTATATTTCTATGATGAATACTAACATACCGAAATGCATTATAAATTCATGAATATCCACTAATTCACACAAAGAATAAGGGTATATTTTTATTCCCTATCGGACCCTATGATGATTTATACTATGTCGAACGAATGCATAAAATAGGCCACCACATTCATATAATTAGGTACACAATAATCATATGGAAATAAAAACGTAATAAATCATTCAATTCCGAAACATGCGTTTAAAGATGTCAAATATCCAAATCAAAAATCAAACGCAATATGACAAGGTCCATCGATCTCCTAACATTGATAAATCTAGCCTAACATGCTAAAAAGAAAAAAACGCAAAAATATTTGAAGAAACGTCATCACCCGAATCAATCTTCAATCCAATCTTTACTTGGCGCGATGTTGTCCGCTTGTTCTCTCTTCGTTCCTCCTTCAAAATCTCTCAAAAACTTGTAAAAATGGCGTCCCTTGCATTCTGGTCGAGTTTTAGTTTATATAGGACCCTAAAAATATTGTTTCCATAAAACTTTCGACGGAAAAAGGAAACTGCGTTTTTGCCCTAATATTGCTCTATGCGGTCGCATAGAGTAAGTTTTTTTGCCTTTTTGTCTTTGGTATGCCTCTATGCAATCGCATAGAGGGTAGCACTATGAAATCGCATAGTGCTACCAACTATGGAAGATGTGCATTTTGGTCCACCAACTTGAATCCTTCACTTCTTGACATATTTTCTTCATTCTTTTCATTCCATCATCCCAAGACATCGTCAATTGGCAATTGGCTTAATAAATTTCTCGATTTGTTCAGCGGGTCAACTTTTGAATAATTGCACCTTGGTCCCTGAACTTTCACTTTGCGTCATTTTAGTCCTTTTTCGCGTCTTTTCTCCTGAATTTTACCATGTTCATCTTTGTTCCCTACAATTCATAAATATAATGAGATTATGTTACAATTTAATCATTTTGCTCGTTATTCAGTTATGTTTGTGACCTAAATAAGTGTGCAAAAACACACTTATCATATACTATGCCAGCAAGGCACTTCTAGCACCAGAGACATGCTATCCAATATGGAGAAGCTACCATTGGCCCTAACCACAGCTTCTAGAAAATTGAGGCCTTACTTTCAAGCCTACAAAATCCACATTCTATCCAATTCTTCCCTAAGGAAAGTACTTCAGTAGTTAGATGCATCAGGAAGACTACCTAAATGGATAGTGGAACTTAGCGTGTTTGATTTCAAGGTAAGGACAACCATCAAGAGCTAGGCCTTAGCCAATTTTGTGGCAGAATTTACCAATGTGCCCGAACTAGAAAAGGTGATGGAGCCTGCTGAGCCCCCACATATAATTTGTTCGTGGATGGGTCGGCTAGAGATACGAGCTTGGGAGCTGGTGTGATCTTTGTTAGTCCTGAGGGTCACAAGCTAAACTCAGCAGTGAGGTTTGAATTCAAGGCCACCAACAATGTGGTCGAAATGAGGCACTACTTTTTTGCCTCAACTTAGAGGAGGAGGGTGATCAATAGCGACTCCCGATTAGTTGTGAGTCAAGTCAATGGAAACTCTTCAATCAGATACAAAAGCAAGTCCTCTTACTTGAAGTTAATGGTGGACTTACTTCCATCTTTTGAAAATTTTAAACTGGTTCAGATCCCGCGTGGTGAAAACTCACACACCGAAGTACTTCTAAGCTTGCCAGCAGCAAGGACTTGAAATTGTTGATAGTGGTACCAATTGAGCCCCTCCTAAGGCCCTCTATTGAGGTCCCAGAAGTAACGTAGGTAGAAAGGACTCCCACTTGGATGTAACATATTGTTGCTCATCTCAAAGACTAGTTTCATCCTAACAACAAAGAGAAAGCCTACAAACTGAGATGGAGGTCAGCTCACTTTGAATTCGTTGATCATGTGCTTTACAAGAGGGACTTCTCATCTCTCCTTCTTTGATGTGTGGGTGGGGAAAAAGTTATGTATCCGTGAAAGTGTTTGTAGTAACCACTCAGGAGGTTTAGCTATGGTGCAAAAAGTACTGAGGTAGGGTACTACTAGCCCACCTTGAAAAAGGATGCTCTTCAATTTGTGCGCAAATGTGACAACTGCCAATGCTTCTCTCCTATCCAAAGACAGCCTTCACAGGAGCTAACTATAGTGTCTAGCCCTAGCCTTTTTCCAAGTGAGGCGTAGACCTTATAGGTCCTCTACCGGAAGGTAAAGGAAGTACAAACTTTGTAATTGTGGCAATAGACTACTTTACAAAGCAGGTCAAAGCCGAGCCGCTGGCCAAAATTACAGAAGCAAACACTTCAAAGTTCGTGCGGGAGAATATCATATGCCGATTCAAAATTTTCCATTCAATCGTCTATGACAATGGAAGACAATTTGACAATAAGAAAGTCAGGGGCCTATATGATGAGCTTGATATCAAGAAGTACTTCTTCACGCCTCATCATCTCTAGGCCAATGACCAAGCGGAGGCTGTGAACAAAACAATCAAACATATCTTGAAAAGGAAGCCAGATATATTAAAATGAGCGTCGATTGATGAACTACCACAGGTTCTTTGGGCAATTCAAAACACCACCAGGACTCCCACAGGAGAAACCCTTTTATCCATGCTTACGATACTGAGGCCATAATCCCGGTTGAGGTTGGAGTACCATCACCTCGTCGCCTATACTTCAATGAAATTTCTAGTGAAGAGCTTTGAAAGTGTGACCTCGATTTTATTAATGAGAAAATGGATGAATCTTAGTTAAGGCTAGCAGCCTATCAAAGGAAAATGACCAAGTACTACAATTCAAATGTGAAGAAGATGTCCTTCTGAATTAAGGACCTAGTCCTTCGGAGAGTTTTATTATCCTCCATGGAACCAGGGGTAGGCACCCTACAGAATCAGAAAAGAAATCCAACTCGATACGTATTAAATTGAAGACCTGGATGGGAAGGAATAACAGCTCCGTCCGTGAAACATTGAACATCTTAGAATATATTATCAATGAATGTATTAAACTAGTGGAGGATCTTTCCCAGTTCATGTATAAAACTTCAAGACTAAATAGAAGTTGCTATTTTCTAAGTGTTCAAATCCAAAAATCATAAATTTTGTTAAACCATGGGCACCTCGAAGGAGAGGTCTTGATCCCAAAAGGAGATCACCTTGCTTGAACTCCGAGGCGTACACCACATGCATCTCTTTGATGAAGCTGAACATCAAAGAGAGAAGCCTCCACATGGATGAACCATCCACCATGTGGGGAAGCGTGGGTACCTCGGAGAAGAAGTCTTGATCCCAGAAAGAAAACACATGCCTCACTTTGACGGAGCTGAACGTTATGGGAGATCCACATTGTATGACCTTAGTGCTGAACTCAAGTGTCTATGAGAGATGAAGCTAAAAGTTAAATATGATGAAGTCTTAACATTAAAATTCAAAATGAGAATACAGACTACGAACTTGTTATGACTCCTCAATCAATGAGTTAATTTATTCAACTACATGCCATGTTTAAGTTATCAAACTTAGCCATTATTTTGAAGTTGTTTAATGTAGATATCCCATTCCAAGTTCAATTATTAATTATTAGCTAAAAGTTATACACTTGAACAAAAAACGGTTAAGCAATAATGAAGACAAACAAGAATTGCAAAAACTTCATATATTGTACTTAAAATATATTACAATTGAGGGTTGTGGCCATTACAAGTATAAAAGCTTAAGCTACTCTACTACAGGATAGAGGAGGTCCAACTTCTTTAGTAGCAGGACATCCAGTGGCAACATCGTTAGAAGGCTCCTCTACAAGAGTTTCTCCCTCATCTACTCCCTAGGCAGGGGTTTGAGATACATCATCCAAAAACTCTATCTTTAGCTCATCTGTGTTTAGAGCTGGAAATAGTTTCTCTAACTTCTCCACTACTTCGACATAGCTGAACCTCCTCCAGTAGGCTGCGAAGCTTTGAAAATCCTCAGTTTGATGGAAATTGGCGATGAATTCTTTATCACCTTTTCCTTCGCTAAAGGAAGTTCAACTTCCAACCTCTCTGCCTCCTTTAAGTAATATTTCACTTGAGCCTAGAGAAACTGGTTAGAATCCCTAGCCCATTGGAACTATTGGCCGCCCTGCTTCAAAGCCTTAGACATCATCTTTTGGTGGTTATTAAAGGTCTCCACATTCTTCGTAAGAGTAGCCATTGGAACTGTAGGTTGGCCTACTCAAAAGCCTTAGACATCATCTTTTAGTGGTTATTAGATGTCTCCATCTTCTTCATAGGAGTAGCTACCTCACACTGAGACTCATAAGCCTCTTTCTATAAAACCTCTATTTGAGCCAAGGCAAACTCCAGCTTCGTAGGTGCATCCTCAGATTGCTTAGCCCTAAACTCCTCGGCCTCAACTTTTATTTTCTTCAACTCCTTTTCAGCAGAGGCCAGCTTGTCCACGAAGACTTATTTCTTATTTGAATATTTGCCAAAGCCTCCTGACATTCCAAGGTGATGCCCAAAATCCAAACACTTTTACTCATCGTTACCTTGGTGAGGTCTATCGCATCGCAAGTGGAAACATATGTCTGCCACCGGTCTGTCTAGAATTTGTGAAAACTGGCTGTAGCACTTTGAGCCTTGACAGGCAAGACGTCAAGCAACGCAGGGCCATGTCATCCTCGCGCCCCAAAGAATCTTACTAATTTTCAAGGGGTCCTCTCAACTCGAGGCTTCTTTATTATTTCTGGGACCCCGACCGCCTCTTTCTCTATTGTCCCCCTTGCAGCCTCTCATCATGCCTCCTCCTCCTCGACCCTTCATACCATCTCAATTTTAATTGCTTTCATAGCAAATTCCATTAGCTTCAGTGGAGGAGGGGTTCCTTACTTGAATGGGACATTGATCTCCCATGTATTTCCCAAAGAGCTACTAATGTGTACCAGCTTTCTCTTCTTCTAAGGTTCATCCGGGGCCTTCTCTTTGCCCCGGTCCTCCTTACTTTTATCCGACCTGGGAGGTACCTCCTCCTTAGTCCTGTTCTTAGTGTTGTCCTTGCTAAGGTGCTCTAATATGTCCCTTACCTCCTTCTTAGCACTAGATCTAGGCTTTAGAGCCTTAGCCCCAACAGTAGAAGTGGCCTTCAGAATATTAGCCATATTAGAAGTGGGGTACTCCTTCCTCTTGAACTTATCTACAAACAACAACAAACAGAAATTAAGACAAAAATATTAAATTAAATTAGAACATAAGTGTAAGTGTCTCTTACCCTTGGAGGCCAAAAGTCCAAAATCGATAAAGTATCTGCTTCTCTCTATGAGGTGGTTGAAGTGGCCTACTTTAAGGATGCTTGTAAATGTCTTCAATGACCTCAAATTCCGCTTTGTGTAGCTCAAAGTGCAACCCAAAATCTGCAATAAAGGTTGCAACAGTTAGCAAAAGTTTTGGAAAAACAACCATAAACAACAAAAGGTTAGGCACTCGCGTGCTTCGTAGTACTGGGTTGGCATTGTAAATGCTAAGGGTTTATCATCCTCTACCATCTGTCATTTGCCTTGGACCCAAAACCACGACTCTTTCCACCCCTTGGTGGAAGAAGACAGACCCACTACGATTGGTGCATGTGCCCCTCAGGGATTTAAGTAATACTACCCCTTAGACTCGTCTTTACCTAGTACCTAGGACTGGAGCACATGCAGAGGCATGTCCTCCCCCAAAGATACTATCTTCCATAGGAAGTACAACCTAACTAACCTGCTCTATCCATTTGGTAGAACCTGAGTCTATGCCAACATAGAATTCCTAAGTACAGCCCCTAAAGAAAGGGTGCGGTAGAAGACGCATACCTGCTTTGAATAGGTATTCACTTACTGCCACACTTCCTAACCTCGGAAAACAAGCACGTCTATGGTTCTCGGGTACTAACATCTCTCTGCTATGAGGTATGTAGTACCTATCCCTAAGTTTGGCTAACCTTTTAGGGATAATGTAGGAAGCTATCCTATTAGCCCCCCAAGCTGCCTTGTAATCTATAAGGTCCTCGATTATTGAATGATATTCAACCTTTGAGCCTACTGCCTCCTCACCAAATCTGGCAACAGTAACCAACTCTCTACCCGTCCTAGAATCCATGTCAAAATTCAAAAAATATACAAAGATTATAGAAACAAAATTTTGGAAAGGACCTAAACGTAAAGAACTCTAAGATGACAAAAGAAAGACACCGGAGAATGGAGAATCAAAAGACGTTGAAAAACTTAGATGGATTTGAAGAGAAGTTTTAGAAAAGATTGTAAGAATAAAAGTTGCAAAATGGGGGTGATTCGCCTTTTATATGAGGCCAAAATTGATCCAATCCGTTGGATTGAGGCCCATTCAATCTGAATCGTCAAATCTCCACTTCAATCTAGGACGTAGAATTCAAAAAGTTTTTTACGCCAATGCCTCAGATCTAAGCATGCTGCAAACTCTCCATCCAAGTGTATTGCCTTCTAGAATCCCCAACTGCAATCATCATTGCGCAATTAATATACAGTCGTACATGCACTGAAATTTTTAACGATTGGTAATGTACACCAACATCAAATTATTGGCACAGTTATCGAAAACAAATCACCAACAACTAGCCTAGTCAATTTAGCTTTATCTTGCCTCGGCTTCAAAAATTAATTCAGCTGTAATAAACAAGCCTTGCCAGTTCAAAATTCAACTGCTTCAGCTTCCAACAAACATTTTACCTCAAGTAAAATGAATCTCGATAGTTCAGCCTTATCCTGTTTCGGCTTGAAATAAAATTTAGCTACGATATTAATAAGCCTCGGCACCTCATAAATTTCCATGCTTCGGCTTCAAACAAAAATTTAGCTATTACACAAAATTTAGCCTCGGCAGTTCGACAATGTCATGTCTCAACTTGAAATTTATTTCAACAACCAAACATAACGAGCCTTGACAGCTCAGAATTTTCGGCCTTAGATTACAGTTAAATGCAATAATAATGAATTCCATGTATTAGTCACAACGAAGTGCTGTCAATTTTAAACTACAATCATGATATAAATATCTATACTTGGACTTGGGAGACAATTATTAGGAGTCCAAAATTTTCAAATTTTTTTCCCAAAAGGAACTTAGAAAATTCTACTCAAATAGTGAACTCCAAGCATAACATAAATGACTATACTTAGACTTAAGGACTATTTTTACATCTTGTCACACGTGGCCGACTCATCATAGCCCTTGGCCCACGTAAGCCAAAACACATGGCGTGGTGGCTGAGGCCCTTAAGCCTTTGGAATGCAACCAAAACAAACACCACAACTTAGGCTCAGCATGTTGAAGCCTGAAGTCCATTGGCCCAGGTGGTTCACTCCGAGGCCATGTGCCGAAACTTTAACTTCCGAAACTCCTTTACTATCACTTCTCCCAAGAGATCCGTTACTACATAAGAATCTTCTTCGAATGATTGATGGGATGTCTATCATAAATTTTAAGTGTCAAGTCTTGTCAAAGAGAGTGGCATTTTTGCCACATAATAAATGTAAAGTGAGCTAGCAAGTCAAAAATGATGCCTAAGATTAGATATATGGATTAAAGAGATAGGGTCACCTATATTCCCATCCGAGGGCCACAATTTATGTTGTACTACTATAAATACTCTATCATGTTGCCATTATAAGGCTAATGCAACTTTGAATACAAAACTCAATACTAAAGTAAATACAAATGATACATTACATTTAACTTTCTTGCTATACAGCCAAGTTTACATACACATTCGTCGATCACGATTGGTAATTATTGAACAATCATTTTACAAGTGTCTTGTCGAATTTCAGACATCATTGTCCCACACCTTTAAGATGCCCCCATGCCTTCTATCAAATCATTTCAGACGATTCGCGCGTCTCAACATGTCGAACTAGGCTTATGTGTGTGCCGGTGGATCCGATATTTGTTGTTCAAGTGGCCCCCAACCAGAAACGAGATCAACAAATATAATTGAGTTTACATGTACTTAATTGAATACTTAGAAGAGTAGTGCAATTTAAGTAGAATGTTTTATACTCGTGTTTAAAGCGGACGATGATAAGTATCTAGTGATACCCAATTGATGACCTAACATGCATTATAATTTTCTTAGAGACCACTATCTGATTAGTTAATTGATAAGTTTTTATGGCCAATGATCGAGCTAAAGCAATAATTTTCTTCAAGAAAGACTTGATTGTGTCATCAAACCTCAGTCTCGACCATGAAGTAACATAAGTTGTCTACAAGTCAACAACTTCTCCAGGCGTACTAGCTACAATATGCTGAGAATTATGAACATTATTTCTATTTCATTGAGAACAATCAATTAAAAGAAAGAAAAATAAAACTCAAGAACAAGCAAAATTTATAGAAATTCACCTCAATGTGAGACTGCATCATCTTTCTGTCGTTGTAGCAATTCACTGTGTTGGGTTTTTGATACCCAATAAATCCCGAGCTATGATGTTAACGTGGGTTAATATTATTTTATAGGCATAGGCTGATAAATGAAATAAGTCCAACAATCAAGTCCATAAGCTACACCCGGCCCAATTGTATTCCTTATGGATGGCTTGAATCTTGGCCCGTTTACCCCTTTATTGGCCCAACTTAAAGCCTAACCCTAGAGTATCTATTTGACTATAACCCTAGCCACTTTGATATGATGATTGTGTGATTTTGAGAGAAGAAACAGTGAATCCCGGCTGCCCCCCTTTTGTGTGAGAAAAAGGTGTCCAAAAGTGTCCAGAACGCTTGTATAACGTGTGCAATTGATGGTTCTTTCATAGTATACCTTTATGATGTCTTCTCCTAACCTTTGTGGCCATAAATTATCATCCCTTCTTGTCCTACGTGGGTAAGATTGTATAGCAACCAAGGTGAATCAATTGGTTGTGGTTTGGAGCCGATTGGATTGGTTGTTGGTTGAGAAAGGTACGTTGGACTAATCCTGGACAACCACCGTTTGAAGATCTTTTTGAGAGAGCTTCCGCAACAATTGGTATCAGAGCTTCAAGATGAAGGTTTTCGCTCGTGAAATCTACCAGAAATCGTCCAGAAAATCGGCAGAAACGCAGCAGAAATCAGATCGAAGAAGCTGTCCAAAAACTGTTAAAATCAGTCTCTGTTTTTCGCATTTTTTGATCAATCCAGAAGGAGTTTGGAGAAACGGAGACCACTGGCATAACGTGCAGGAGGAGGCGAAGCCTTCAGGCCAGCGCGTGTCAGTCGACGGCGGCGCGTGTGGTGGCGCATGAGGACCACGCGCAGGGGGAAGAAACGGCGCATGCGGGCGCTGGAAGGATTTTATGGCGACGGTCCCTTTAGGCAGTTTGTTCCTTTTATTATTTCTGACATTTTTCGTGTTGAAAGTTTTCTGTTTCAGGGTATGCAGAAGAATCTGGACAACGTTGTTTTTCGGGCGTTCGGGACTCGATCGTGATTTTTGGGTTGCTGCAGTTTCCAGAGACTTTAGGACGAATAGTGGTGGTCCTAAAGTGATAAATTCACAACTCTCATAATTTACAGACTCAGATAGATCCGCTCTGGTATATTGGCTTAACTTAGTTTAAATTTCAGCATTAGCAGATCATCGTGTGGGGTGATCGTTAGGATTGGGGATTGTCATTGCTTGCACTAGAAAATTTAGGAATTATTTGCTCTTTTTTTGAAGTGTTGAGTTTTGATTGCAAGTTGGTAGTTGATTTTGTACTTTACCTGTCATATAATCATTGTGTGAGACTTGTTGAGTGGAAATTCGAATTTTTGTTTACATAGCTTCGTGTTGCATTGATTTTCTTGTTAGAACACCTGGACTTGACCCATTCGAACATTCCCTTGATCTAAGATCGTGAATCTTATGAAACCCTGAAAATCTAGAACGGTGTATATTGCGGCCGTAGGATAACTTTGTGTGACCTATCTGTGCTTTTGGTTGTTCTAGTTTTTTAAAAATGTCTTCACACTTTGAAGTTGGAATTTTTAATGGGAAAGGGAATTTTTCAATTTGGAAACAAAAGATGAAGGGTATTTTGGTCCAACAAAAAGTTTCAAAGGTCATAGATGGTAAATTTCTTGCAAATTTAACAGAAGTACAAAAAGAAGAGTATGATGAACTTGGATACACTTCAATTATTTTACACCTATCTGATACTATTTTGAGAAAAGTAGGAAAACTAGATTCTACAATACAACTTTGGGAAAAGTTGGAGGACTTATATTTGCTTAAGTCAATTACTAATAAATTCTACTTGCTTGAACGATTTTTCAGCTTTAAAATGGATCCTTCAAAGGATCTTGATGATAATCTGGATGTCTTTAACAAGTTAGTTCAAGACATCGTTAATTGTGATGAAGAGATATCTGAAACGTATAAGGCTATTATCCTGCTTAATTCCATGCCTGATTCATATAGGGAAGTTAAGAATGCAATTAAGTATGGTAGGTACACCTTAACACCTGAGATTGTCATAGACTCACTTAGGAGTAAGGAAATCGAGATTAAGGCTGAAAAAGAGGATAAGAGGAGTGGCGAGTTACATATGATGAGGAGTAGGATGAAGTTTAAGCAAATGAATTTAGGTAGAACTCAAGACGGTAGTGATTCGAGTAGTGACTCGAGTGATAAGGGTAGTAAGAAGAAGGGCAAGGGACGAGACAAGTCAAGTGGTAGAAGGTGTTACAGTTATGGTAAGTTTGGACACTTTATTAGGGACTGTCCCAAGAAAAAAGATAAGCTGAAGGAAAAGATGAGAGGTGAGACGAATTTGATTGAGGGGTCGAGTTATGACCCCCAGTGAGGTTTATTAAGTGTAAACCTAGTCACTGCATATGCATCTATGTGTGATCCTTTTCTGCATGTGTGTGATTGTCTAAATTTTGTTGCGTGATTATTTGCTACATCTCAATGTGTTTGATATGTGCATTTGCATGAATTTGAGACATTAGGATTACTTGGTGTAATTGCTTGCATGCATAGTGGGTTAGGATGCATTAGTAGTATATTGTGTGTCTTTTGGTGAGGTGGAATATAGATGCCTAGGGGTACATGGTGGTCTGTACCGGGGATGTGGAGTGTGACATTTGGATCACGAGTGGAGATGTGATCAAATGTCTAGGATCCTTTATCTGGAATGAGACCCTGATCAGGTGGAGTGTGAGAGAGACACTTCTATCACTTCTATTAGGTGGAGACCCATTATCCACGTACGTTGGGAGAAGTGATGTGGAGATAGAGGATTATCCCGTGGACTTAGGATCTATAGTGACTTACTAGTTAGACATGAGTTGAGTGATCTGTCTAGTGAGCGTGGTGGGCGATGAGAGGAGATATGTGTTCTCGAGGTGTGAGCAACACGAAATGGGATAGGATAAGTGTGGTGAGATCTTTTCTTAGGGTCATTTATCAGGTGTTGCATATGTGGTTGACCGTGGTTTGATTGACTTGGTGTTAATCTATGGTTCTATGTGAACGTGTTTCTGAAAAGATCTGTGTGTGTTATCCTATAGTATATCGTCATCGCATGTGTATTTGCTCTTGATTGTTTACTGTTAAATATTTGCTTCTACTTGGGTGTTTTTTGACCTTAGCCCCAGTGAGTACATGGAGCGGGTATGATATGTGTTTCAAGTTGGAAACACGAGGTAAGGTCTGTGATCCAATTTTATTGGCTACCTTGATTATGCAAGTGTTAACTGTGTGTTTTGATTGCTTGCAGATTTATTGGGCATCAAGGTGGAGATTTATTGGGTTTTTGATACCCAATAAATCTCGGGCTATGATATTAACGTGGGTCAATATTATTTCATAGGCATAGGCCGATGAATGAAATAAGTCCAACAACCAAGTCCATGAGCTACACCCGATCCAATTGTATTCCTTATGGATGGCTTGAATCTTGGTCCGTTTACCCTTTTATTGGCCCAACTTAAAGCCTAACCCTAGAGTATATATTTGGCTATAACCCTAGCCACTTTGATATGATGATTGTGAGATTTTGAGAGAAGAAACAGTGAATCCCGGCTGCCCCCCTTTTGTGTGAGAAAAAGGTGTCCAGAAGTGTCCAGAACGCTTGTATAACGTGTACAATTGGTGGTTCTTTCATAGTATACCTTTGTGGTGTCTTCTCCTAGCCTTTGTGGCCATAAATCATCCCTTCTTGTCCTACATGGGTAAGATTGTATAGCAATCAAGGTGAATCAATTGGTTGTGGTTTGGAGCCGATTGGACTGGTTGTTGGTTGAGAAAGTTACGTTGGACTGAGCCTGGAAAACCACCGTTTGAAAATCTTTTTGAGAGAGCTTCCGCAACACACTGTAATAAACAAATATTTACAAGAGAAAATCGCACCTCTATCTTATCTAGTTTCTTTTTCCGTCTTTTTGGTGAAGATAATAAAGCATAAGGATAGCTCCCTATTTATATAGATAAATTAGGACAAAATCGAATTATATAAGAACTCTTAACTCTTTAATAAAATTTTATAAGAATACAAATTTCTAAATTGACCATAGATTAAAGTTTGGTCCGGAGGGGCCTCCTTTCCAATCCCACGACGACCTCACCACGAGAGTCACTTTGCAACCAGCAATTGATAGTCATAGTCAAATGTAAGTAGCGGTCCACAAATAGATAGCCACCGCCTAAAATTCCATCGAAGAGTCAGTACATGCACTCGCACCCCTGTTGGAGACAAGGTGGATACACAAAGTGACAATAATTAAGTTTCACTACTCAACACAGTATAGTCGATTCACGTAACATAAATTATTCCCCACTATATACACGCTTCAAAGAACCATGATTTAGCAATTGATAGTCATAGTCAAATGCAAGTAGCGGTCCACAAATAGATAGCCACCGCCTAAAATTCCATCGAAGAGTCAGTACATGCACTCGCACCCCTGGTGGAGACAAGGTGGCGCCGGTCATTTGATTTGACATTCAATATATATATATTTCATCTTCCAGGTAATAAATCAATAACAAAATTAAATATCCAGATTAAGATAAATAATTTGCCGGCATGGAATTCTTTTATGTTATATATATATATACCCGATACAGTTAGAAAATATATAAATTAATTTGATATTAATTAGGAAACTGTCTCACAGTTCGTCTTGTCGAAGTATAGATTCTAACGAATATTTATGAATATCTGATTAGGTATTAAATGTATGTTTGTGCAAAGTGTGTACAGCGTTCTTGAAAAAGTCCCCTTTACATCATATAGAGATCTATATTTATAGATGAATTTACGCAATTAGGAAAGACGCATATTGGTTATTGGACGCAACACGTGAAAATTATCTTGAGTTTCTCTGTAAAATTAGTATTGTCCAAAACAGTGCCATAAAATGATTCTTGCAATGAATATTTCGCTAAATGTTTGCATTAGTGTTATAATATCGGCCACTGAAGATCACTTTAAACATTGGTATTTAGTTATATCAACTCGTCGGCATGTTATTTCTTGTAATAACTTCAGTCGAAAATCCTATATGCTAAAATCTTCATTTAAAGAGGATAAGAAGTTCGTATACAATTTTCATCATCTTCAAGATATGATAACAATCACATGAGAAATCAAAAAACCATCTTATAAAATTTGTTAAACATGAATATTTAGCATCGATTACTATTTGTAAGGTTGTTAATTCACTTGATGTGACATCCTGCTATGTTAATATACTAAGAGTGTTTGATCCACATTCTTTAAAAAAAAATACATTTTTAAATAGTAATTTGACATCATTTCAACCATACATTCTTCAATAAAATAATATTACACGCAGATCCATAACTTTTTTTTTTATTTTTTAACCACACATTTCTCATCAATACACTATTCAAAAATACATTCTTGTTGAAATAATGTGGCTCAAACAAGGGCTAAAAGTTTTTAGCCCCTCTTCATTTTACTACGGTACTAGTCCATAGTCATCTGTTGGATAGCTACTTTTAGTATAATTTTTGTTAGTACCTTTCTCATCTTCATATTTAGCAGGGTGCTTTTTATTGGTTTCATTTATTTTTTCTTTGAATTGTTCAATCGCGTATTACCCTAATTTCCCTTCTCAAAATTGGAAACTAAACCTTACTTAGGTGCCATTCCTTTATCTTGAACATGGCTTTATTGAAAATTTTGCAAGTTTATTATGATATCGACATCTTGAAGTGCTTGGTTGTTCATGTACAACCATAATTTTACCCCCATCGACTTTAGGGCATCCTTGCAATATGTTGTTTTGACAAATGTAATATTATTCCCCATTAATTATGGGTGACCGTTTTAAAGTTTAGGACATAATAATTGATCATGTTCCAAATTTAACAAAATTAAATTTTAAATTTCTATTATTATATATTTTGTTCAGTCGACGTAGTAAAAGGACCAAACTGTGTCCCGTACCCCGCATAGGTAGCACCAAGAAGAAAAACATCAATTATTGTGAACAGGTGTTTTAATCGTGGGATTGAATATTTAAGAAATGGGCCTAATTCTTGGTTCTATCCTTATAGATTTCGTGTTGAAAATCACTATAAATAAAGACGATAGTATGTTGGAATCTTTGAGACACCAATTTCTAGAAAAATTCCTCTATTTTGACATGTTAAAAGCAAAATCTTATCCTCAAATTCGGAAGAATTCAAATCCAATTTAGTGGTATGATGTGTCAAATTAGGTAAATCCTGTGTTAGTGATAATGACATTCTCAAACTTTGTCCTTTTCACCCTTTTATTCGGCAGATGATTCATCCCTTGGAGTCTCCATCTAAGTCGGCAAGTTGATCCTAGCTTTAGAAGTAGAAAGATCGTAAACAAATTACTCGATCTATTAAACTTGTGAATCATGTTAAAAAGTACAGAATTTTTTGACAGAAAAATCTTACAGATAATACATGTCGGGACATCATTGGAAGATGGAAGAAAAAGAAAAAAACAATCCACTTACATTTTGTCACGTCAGCGTTGATACAAGTTCTGTGAAATTTTTCCTATATTTATGACTTTATTGTAACCTTGTGTAGATGAGTTTCTTATCGATTTATATACAAATGAATTCTTAACCTCTCAATTTTATAATATCCTAATAGCTAGATGTGATTGAGGAAAGACTGGCTAGTTGGATAGTCACTGAGGGATCCTAGATGAGGGGTAGCGAACGGGAGAAGGTGGTTATCGAGCAGGTAGATTATAGCCGGTTAGTCCGAACAAATGGAAAAGCTATTACTTTCTCTTTTATTTTAACTTTTTTCTTTATAATCATTTGCCTTTATTAATTTTATTTTTCGAACAATCAAATGAACGAAAATTGTTCGTGTCCGTCACAGATCATACCTTAACCGTTTCCGATTTCCGACTAGCCTTGGTCTTTAAGGACCGGAAAAGTTAGTTTAAGCATGCTGCAAAAATTGGGCTAATGGATAAGTTTGGAATTCACATAGGCCCCGGGCCTATATATTAAGATTTAGATTATGTCACGTCAAAAATATTCAAAAGAAGAGTGTTTTTTTTTCTTTCCCTTATCTTTCAACTTTTAAATGCATGAAGGTAGAAATTCTTTTCATAACTTGAGCTTTGAAGTTCTCCTTAATATAATTGAAAATTTGATGAATAAGGTTATGATACACAACTAATTTTTAATTACCACAAGTTGATCAACTGTTGCCGTTGGGATTAAAGAAAGAGAACATTAGGGCCAACATCATTTTTTTCAAAGAAATTGAAATATAATGCCAGTTCATACTCCCCAAAACAAAAGGCAAATCATTTGAATCTTTGCACTTCTCAGTTGTACCAATTGCTAGTACTCCCCTCCAACACGTCTCTGCACTTGCTTATACTCCCCTCCAAAATTTTAAACGACTCTTAGCCGGCACAAATTCATCCTTTCAATCTCCCCAATCCGCTACCATCATCCTCCACCAATATCTCCTTCTTCCATCTCCGATCCTACCGATAATATTTATCTTAAAATACATGTTCCAAAAAAAAAATAATAATAATAATAAACAGAAAAAAAAATAAACAAACAAACAATCAAAAAATTCTCTTGGGTTATTTAAATGTCCAAACTTCATCTATGCACCACCCACTACCCGAATCATTAGATCCCAGCTATTAAATGTCTTAATTGGCGTTATCTCATGTTCACTCAACTTATAGCTCTTTTTCACAAGGGAAAGTGTTCCCAAATTTCCTCTAAAAATATGGTGGATTCAAAATGGCTCTTTCGAATCAAACAAAACATGGATGACACAATTTATTATCAAAATGCCTGTATTTTTGTAAAAGGCTTTCACTAATGACCACGCGTTGATTACTATGATGAATAATGTCATTTGTATAATGATTTTTGACAACGTTGTATGTGTCAAAAAAGTGTTGATTGAAAAGATATATTATTTTTTCAACTTTCCAATGACAACGTGCCATGTGGCAAGCGGTCAATAATGTTGTAAAAAAAGATTATACAACAAGCATAATTGTACCACAATACCTTTAATCTCGTGGTTAGACCCACAACTATTAGACTCATCTTCAGTCTAGTCTTTTAAATTGTTGGATATCCAAAAAAACTCAATGTTAATTGGGTAATTCTCCATTGTATTTGTTTGAGGACAAACAATTGTTTGATATGTGATAATACTTCGATTATATTTCATCCCTTTGACTTCTTTCCTCATCTGATTGACCCCTAACACTCTCGAATCTTCATTGTAAGGTTTGATACAACTTTTTAATATTTGTACTATGGTCCTCAAACTTTGATTTTGCTTCATTTCATTCATTTTCTCTTGTAATCTTGTTTCTTTATTTTTCAATCATATCCAATTAAAGTCTTGGCATCTTTGACCTTTATTTCATCGCCCGTCTCATCTATGAATTATTTGCAACTTGATTCCCGTCTTTTGAATTACACTTTGTTCAGGTTTTCCTTTTGTCTCTTCCAATTTCTTGTTCAACTATTAAGTTTTACCTATTTAATATAAATATTCAACATTTTAGTCTATATTTTACCAGAGAAGTGACTAAATATCACTATTTAAGGCTCTAAATAGTGTATAAAATACACTTACCAAATACCCTCAAATGAAACATTTATTTGTCCTCAAACAATCACACAAGCAAGCAAAGATGTTTGGTTAGAAAAATCCTACTTTTTACCTCAATATTCAAGTTTTTAATGTTAATTCCACAAACATGCTTCAAAATCACATACCAAACCAATTTCCACTCTTACAATGCAAAATCAACGTCTGTGCGCGAAGAATTAAGCAATGCAATCAAGAATACACAAGTTGTTTCAATTCCCAACCTTTTGTGGTCAAATATATCCTTTCATCTATCCTATAATTCACGCACCACCAATTATTTTTCTTTTCGCTAGTTCCTAGTGTCTAATCTAATGTTAAATTATTCAATACCATCCTCATCCTCTCTAATTCAAGAAGTTGTTACGAGTTGCAAGTCATCAAATTAATGAACAAAGATTCTCTAGCTATTTGATTGCTTTGACCATCAAGCTTAACTATAATAATTATCCTTCATAAAAGGTCAAATTTTCTCAAAGAAGTGTTTGGAACCAAGACATATAGTGCTCTTTGCATTTTTATGCACTTGCTTTTTCTAATTTTCAAATTTATTTATTTATTTATTTATTTTCTTTTCTTTTTGAATTCTCTCCTTTAAACTTTCTAGATGATCCATATAATGGGTTTTAAGTCAATGACTCTCAAGTTAGATGACTTTAGGGCACCGAGTTTTGAGATACCCTTACAGACTTAATAACCCTAGTCGAATAGGCTTCGAAGAGAATTTATGTGATTTCATTTCTGATTGCTTTCTAAATGATCACTGTATCAAGCTTTAAGCCGATGATTCCTAAATTAGATGACTTTTAGAACACCAAGTTTTAAAATACTCTTACAAGCTTAATCACCCAAGTCATAAATGATTCATAGAGAAATTTTAAAAATTATATGCCTTGATTAGTATAATGCCCCTTATCATACACCTATTTAAACAGATCAACCTCCAACTAAAGACTTTCACCGAATTTAATCTTGTTAGTTTAAGAAAATCCACACATTTCTATTTCACACAAAGAATCTACATTCGCATGCGTACCTTCCTACAACAGTAAAATCACACCCAACCTATACTAGATTTGGTCTTAGAACAATCAATTTAAGATAGCTTTGGGTTAGATCTCTATGTTTAGTCTTTCAACTTATTCAGCATATGAATCAACTTGTTGCATCATGATGTAAAACTCATTTCTTGTACGCATGGTTCAAAGAGAAGTTTTAAAAATTATATGCCTTGATTAGTATAATGCCCCTTATCATACACATATTTACGCAGATCAACCTCCAACTAAAGACTTTCACGGAATTTAATCTTGTTAGTTTAAGAAAATCCACACATTGCTTTTTCACACAAAGAATCTACATTCGCATGTGTACCTTCCTACAACAGTAAAATCATACCCAACCTATACTAGATTTGGTCTTAGAACAATCAATTTAAGATAGCTTTGGGTTAGATCTCTATGTTTAATCTTTCAACTTATTCAACATATGAATCAACTTGTTGCATCATGATGTAAAACTCAATTCTTGTACGCATGTAATACCAAATTTTACAAGGCTAAGCATCAATCAATTTAAGCATATAACATATCCATAGTCTATAGATCAACACCAAACCTCAAATTAGATCATCACTATTGACCAGGAATTCTAACCCATACAAGCACACATCTTAATAAAAGATTTTTTATTTATTATTATTGTTATTTTTTTTTTTTTGTATACTAAACACAAACATACAGAATAGAGACACAAAACCCAAAAACATACTGAAAGCCAAAAACTCAAAATTTTCCCACCCCCAAACTTAGAATCGACATTGTCCTCAACATCCTAAAGCAAAAATAAAAATACAAGGGGATGGGAAATAAAAGGAAGGAGGTACTCCTTGAGTTTTTTTGTGGATGTGTGAGGCATTATGGGTGATAGCTAGACAATCTCCTTTATCATGCTATTCCCTTACTCTATGTCCATTTGAGTATTTTACGATGTCAGGTTCCTACACATAGTGGTCAAATTAAACATTAAAGATCAAATAATCTAGAACATATGTTACTTGGCCCAAATAATCGAAATAACCAACAATAACCTCAAGCACCTACAGGGAAACATGATAGGATGGTGATACCCTATAAATTTAAATGTGCCTAAGTTTGACACAAACTAATAATCAAAATAAACCCATATGCAATGTGGTACAGGAAACAAAATAAATAAAAGGGTTAGAAAAATTGGGTTGTCTCCCAATCAGCGCTTAATTTATAGTTTTTAGTTTGACTTCCAGCTTAATTATTTTGGGTTGTAGGGCTTGAGTAACTTTTCTTCATCAAATTCGCCACCCAATACAATTTCAAACACTATCCATTTACTTTGAAGGTGCCCTTCATATCATGAGTTACCTCAACTGCTCTATGTGGAAAAACTTGAACAAATGTGAATGTTGATGATCATCTAGAATGCAATTTTCTAGGAAAAAGTTTCAACCTAGAATTGAACATCTTTTGACCTAAAGTGAGCTCACGTCTTTGTATGTATTTATCATGTAGTTTTTTTGTCCTCTCCTTATATAGCTTTGTATTCTCATAGGCATCCATCCGAAATTCATCCAATTCATTCAGTTGCAGCATCTTCTTTTTTTCAGCTACTGTCATGTCCATGTTTAACTATTTTACTGCCTAATATGCTCCAACTCCACTGGGAGGCAACAAGCTTTTCCAAACACAAGGCGATATGGGGACATGCCTATTGGTGTTTTGTAAGTAGTCCTATATTCCCACAGTGTATATAGTCAAGCTTTCGAGACCAATCAGTTCTTGAGCTATTCTCTATCATCTCGAGTATTATTTTCAGCTCCATGTTTGACCCTTCCACCTGGCCACTTGTTTGGGGCTGATATGATGTAGCAACCCTATATTTCATCTCTTATTTTTCTAACACTAACTCCAAAAGGCTATTGCAGAAATGTTTACCTCTATCACTAATGATAGTTCTAGAGATACCAAAGCACGAGAATATGTTCTTTTTTCAGAAAGTTAATAACCACCCAAGCATTACTAGTCGGTGTTGCTATAGCTTCTACCCATTTTGAAACATAATCAACTTCAACCAACACATACTGACTGCTGTAGGAGGATGGGAATGGTCCCATAAAGTTGATACCCAAATGTCGAAGAACTCCACTTCTAAAATCGAATTCAAAGGTATCTCATTTTTTTGGAGATCGTCCCTGTACGTTGGCATTGATCACAACCTTTTACTTATTTATGAGCATCCTTATATAGTTCCTGATTGCATAACCTTTGCGCGTTGTTTTAGAATACCAAAATGCTCAACGTAAGTTGAAGAATGACGACGCTCCAGAATCTCTCAGATTTCCTCATCTGGAACACATATTTGAATAATCTAATCAGCATCCCTCCTGTATAATATAGGATCCTCCCAATGATAATATTTTAACTCCGAGAAAAACTTCTTCTTTTGTTGATACATGAATTCAGGGAAAAGCACATTACACACCAAGTAATTAAAAATGTCTGCATACAATGGCCCATTGTCAACAGCAAATATACGCTGATCTAGGAAAGAGTCCTTTTAATCAAACTTATCTTTTTGTTCTGCTTGTTCAAGCCTTGAAAGGTGGTTTGCTACCATATTTTCACACCCCTTTTTTTTCTCAAATCTTCAAATCAAACTCTTGAAGGAGAAGTATCCACCAAATCAACCTAGGCATTGTATCCTTTTTCAACATCAGATATTTAGGGCCACATGATCTATTAGATAGTTACCTTTTATCCCATGAGTTTTGATCTAAACTTATCGCAAGCAAACGCGATAGCTAGTAGCTCATTTTCTATCGTTGTACAATTCAGGTGTGCCCTCTGTCAAACTCTTGCTCGCGTAGTAGATGACATTGAGAATTTTATTCTTTCTTTGACCCAGTACCACCCATATGGCATAGTCACTAGCATCGTACATCAACTTAAATGGCAATTTACAGTCTAGTGCAGCTATAATCAGTATGGAACTTAACTTTTCTTTTAGAGTGCTGAAGGCTATCAAACATTCTCTAGGAAAGTTCAATGGTGTGTCCTTTTCAAGCAAGTTACAAAATGGCCTTGTGATTTTGGAGAAATCCTTAATAATCCTCCTGTAAAACCTTACATGGCCAAAGAAACTATGTACTCTCTTAATTGAAGTTGATAGAGGTAGCTTCTCTTACCTGAATCTTTACTTTATCCACCTTGATGCCATATACTAAAATCTTATGTCCTATTACTATTTATCTATGTACCATGAAGTGGCACTTTTCCCAATTTAGCACCAAATTCTTTTTCTCACATTGCTTTAGGACCATTTCCAAATTTGAGAGGCAATTCTCAAATGATGAACTGAACACTAAAAAGTCATCCATGAAGACGGCAATGATTTTTTCCAACATATCTGAAAAGATTGCCATCATGTATCGTTGAAATGTGGGAACGGCATTACACAACCCAAATGGCATCCTTTTGTATACAAAGTACAATAGAGATATGTAAATATAGTCTTCTCTTGATCTTCTGAAACCATTACGATCTGACTATAGCTGAGTACCCATCCAACAAACGGTAATGTCAATGCTCCGCTAGTGTTTCCAAGATGGTAGATAAAGGGCAAAGAAAATTTATCTTGTCTAGTTGCATTGTTCAGTTTCATGTAGTTTATGCGTACTCTCCATCTAATGGCTGGTCTCGATATCAGCTCATTATTCTAATTCTTAAACCTTGTAATATCGCATTTCTTTGGAACAATATAGATTGAACTAAGTCACTTACTATCAGAGATCGGATAGATGATACATGTATTAAGGAGTTTCAGGACCTCTACTCGCACGACGTGCTTCATGGTAAGATTCAATCCATGCTAATTCTTACTATTAGTATATACTCTTCCTCTATTAAGATTTTGTGTAAGCATATTGATGGACTAATCCTTCTAATGTCTGCTATAGACCACTTAATAACTATTTTGTGTTCCCGTACATCCATTATTCATCTCTGTTCTTCCAACTTGGTCATCTCATTTGCAATAATCACGGGGAGTGTAGATGACTCTCTTAAATAAGCACATCTCAGTTATGATAGCAATTGCTTGAGCTTTCTGAACAAAATGTAGTGGTTTACTAGGTCATGTACCAAGTTTCTCAAATTGTCTTCTTTTGATGGACGGAGTAGACTCCATAATGTAGGCAATCTGGCTTATCTCTTCAACAATGATTTTTTATATTATGAGTATACTAGAAGATTCTCCAAGTGATCTTAAGGGTGCTCAAAAATGAAAATCTCTTCCACTTCCAAATCCACCATATCAATACGCTGACAACTATTTGATTCTGCAGGATACTTGATAGCATAGAAGGCGTTGAATGTCACTTGCTCATCATTTAGTCGCAACTTCAATTATCCTTTTTGAACATCTATTAACACTCAACATGTTATAAAGAACGATCTTCCCAATATCAATGGCACGTCTTTATCCTCTTCAACCATGTCCAGAGTCGACGAAGTCCACAGGATAGATAAATTTATTAATCTTCATTAGTATGTCTTCAATAATCTTACTTGGAAATTTTATGGACCTATTTTACAACTGCAATAAGATCGATGTTGCCTTTGCCTCTCCTAAGTTTAATGTCCTAAAAATTAATGTTAGTACCCAAATCATATAGAACCTTATCAAATTTCATGTTACTAGTAGTACAAGGGATAGTAAAACTCCCTAGGTCCTTTAGTTTAGGTAGCGACTTATTCTATAAGATGGCACTGTATTCTTCACTCAGCATCATCCTTTCCAAATCCTCCAACTTTTTCTTGTTTGTGAGTATTTTATTCATAAATTTTGCATAACCGAGCATTTGTGCGAGTGCATCCACAAATGGTATGTAGATTTGCAACTTTTTTAATACCTTAAGAAACTTTGAGAACTGCTTGTCCAGCTTATGCTTCTATAGCCTATGAGGAAATGGAAGTGGTTAAACCATATTTTGATAAGAGCGGTTACCTTAACCTTTGGATCATCTTATGCTTCTTCTTGTTCTTTGTTCTACACAGATTTCTCCAAGTGTTCCTCAAACGTGGTAGGTACCTTCTCTTGTGTAGCAACTGGCCTCTTCACAATTAGTTTAGTTAGTTGTACCCTACTACAAGTAGTTATAGTCTTCTAGTGTTCCTTAGGGTTTGTTTCAGTATCAATAGGCAATGCTCTTGGTAGACTTGCTGAAAGTGCCTTAACTATTTGTCCTGTTTAATTTTCTAAATTTTTTTATGACAGCACCTTGAACTTGGAAGCTATTATTCGTTCGTTGCATGTGTTGAGTGGATATTTCTACTAACTTAGTCACAAGATCTTCTAGTCAATACTTCTTCTCATTTTGCTAAAATTTAGGTAGTGGAGTCTATTGTAGCGTAATTTGAGCTCCCTGATTATTACTCCATTGAAAGCTTAGGTGATTTCTCCAGCTTGGGTAGTAGGTGTTAGGATTTGGACTATGTTATTGTTTTTGAAAATTCTGAGTATAGTTCACATGTCCTACCGTCTGAGCAAAAAGAGATCATACGTTACTTACATCAACACTCTCGTGGTCCCCTCTAAAATGTTTATATTTCAACCCCACTATTTGAGTTGCATTCATCTTATCTACTTTCCTTGCCAATGATGCCAGCTGTGTTGAAATTGTAGTTAATGAATCAACCTAAACACCTCAATAGGTTTCTTTTCGCTCACCCTTTAAATATGCCAAAATGCACAGGTGAATGCTAAATCATCCAAGATTTGGTAAACTTGATCCACAGTTCTTTTTGTGGTAGATTTTGTGATAGAACCATCTTACGTAGAGTCGACATAAGCCCAGCTAAATAATTCAGACCAATGTAGAAGTATTGCATCTAAAGCCACTTTTGCAATCCATGTTATGGGCATTAGCGATGTAAACCTTTTATCATTCCCAAGCCTCTAAATAGCATTCTGAGTCCTGTTGTTCGAAAATAGTAATCTCATCCCTCAGGTTTGCAATCTTTTCGACGAATAATATTTGCTAAGAAATTTCTGACTCAGTTGTTTCCATTTAGTGATGCCCTATGCTGGACAAATGTCTAACCACTCCCTTGCTGAGTCTTTCAATGTGTATGGGAAGAGTCTCAGTCTGGTAACTTTTCTTGACATCACACATGTCCAGAAATCTTGAAATATGAGCCTTGGGATTCTCCGTAGCTCTTCTAACAAATTTTAGAGCATTTCAGAACATGTTGATAACATCTGTCCTCAGGTGGATGTTTGCATGACCAAACATCGAATATATGATACTAGATTGGCTTTCCACAATTGGTGGAACTATATATTAGCCAATGAGTCATGCATTTTCATTAGCTGCATTTACATTCGGTTGTATGACTCCCAGATTAGCTCCAATGGCTATTTGATTCAAATTTTCGTTTCCCTTTTTTCCTATTTTTTGTGTGTTAAAAAACGTTGTCTTTTTCGAAAGTTGAATATTCATTCAATTTTTTGGTCAAATTGAGCAAGATCACTGATTCTCCAACTTCGCATACAACGTCCTGACAAAGAAGCAATATAAGAATATTTCTAATATAATAAACTAAAAAAGTAAAATGAAAATTAAAGTTAAAATTAACTAAAACTTATCAAAAATAATAATCCCCATCAACAGTGCCAAAAATTTGACTCTTTGAAAATCCATAGGTGGATGGGATCATAAACAAGTAATACAATAGTCTATAGAGTGTTGAACATACGAGGACTATGTATTTGATCGAATTAAAGTTATTAATACCCTTGATCAAATAGTAATAAAGAGTTGTAGCAAATCGAAGTCTAAATTATCAAATAACTTGAAAGCAAATTAAAAGTTTATCAAATTCGTGAGATGTCTTGTTAAGACGTAGATCTCCCTTGCAAATTCATGTTTTGTTTCAACAATTTGAATTAACAATTTGAAATCATGTTTGTTAGTGATGTTCCTATTTTAATTAAAAGCTTCTCTTGATAGCAATTAATTCTAATCTTATATGTGACCTTCTTATATCTCTATGAAAGATACGTACACGCAAGAAAGCGTTAAACGAGTTAGAAAATCTATAAAAGTCATGTGGAGCATAGAGGAATCTCTCTATCACCTATCGAACCTCACAATGTTTATCACTACGTGCTAATGATCCTACTATCTCTCTTGATGATAATACAATCCACAAAAAATTCAACTAATGGTGGTTAATTAAAAAGCAAACTAAACAATGATAAACATCTAAACATTCAAGCAAATTAATGTCAATTCAATTATTTAAACCAAAAACTCATAACAAGAGTTCATCTCATCCTAACAATATAAAAATTTAGCTAAGCGTAATAAAATTACAAGAACACATTCTAAAGTTAATAAACATCACCCAGAATTTAAATAATTGGTGAGAAATCTCAAATTCTTGAATGACTTCGATATAATCTTGATATCTGTTGAAGTTTTCTTCCATTCCTTGTACAATCTTCTTGGTGTGAATTATACTCAATAGTTTTTATGCAATTCATTGATTGAAATCTCTCACAAAGATGAATTTGTCCTATTCTCTAATATGATTCTCTCAATTTCTTGAGTTGTTTGTTGCATAAAAGAGGCTATTCTATGTGTATGGGACGTTCTGATGTGTATATGACTCGAATCTAGGTCAAAGATATCGGCCAAATCCTTACTATATTGAGTTTTAATCGTATAACAAAATCTGAGATTAGGTCGAATTTTACACTATGCGATTGTATAGTTCAATGTTGAACCCCATTTCTTTATCCTCCATAGCACTATGTGACTGCATAGTTCAAGTTTTTCTCCGTCGAAAAACTTTCAGTACTTTGGTCATAACTTTCTTTCCCAATATCCGATTGAGACAACCCAAAGTGATTGGAAAGCTAATTCAAAGGGCTACAATTTTGATAAAATAGATTTTTTTCAATTTAGACATTACTCTTCCAAAAATGGGTCTCAAGTAGAGACTGAAAATTTGAAGCATATCTTTTTCATTTAGCTTAGCACTAATTCGAACATTTTGCTTTATTTTATTTTATTTTTTTATCAAATTATTTTAGTGCTTCTATTTTACCTTTCAGGTATTTTAAACGAAATTTGGGAGATGGTGAATTGATGCCAGTTGATCTAGAAATCGAATATAATTTTCACCATGGGCAAAGAGAAGCAAAACAACAAGATATGGCTAATTTACAAAACAATCCAATTGTTCAAGTGAATAAAGGGGCAATGGTCAATGAAGGAAGCATGTTAGTTGGGGAATTCATGACTCCACAAATTATTCAAAGACAATTTAACATTGTTTATCCTCCATTTGGACTGTCGAGTTTTCAACTGAAAACCAATGTCATCCGTTTGTTTCGAAATGGACATCAATTCTATAACATGCCCGATGAAAATCCACACATACCTATCTTTTTTATTTTTGAAGATGTGTCAACACTTTAAATATCAAGGATTTTTAGATGATGCTATTAGATTGAGATTATTCCTACATACTCTACTGGATAGAGCGCTTGAAGGTTAGACTCATAGCCTATTGCTAGTATCACTACTTGGAATAACTTGGCTCAAAAATTCTGCGCCAAATTCTTCCCATTAGCAAAGATATCAAAATTGAAGTATGACATATCCATATTTTCGAAGGGACAAATTGAATCTTTTGACAAGGCTTGGAACAAATTCAAGAACATGCTTCGAAAGTGTCCTCATCACGGCATTAGTAAAAGGCTCCAGGTCCAATATTTTTATGCAGGTCTTCTTCAATTTTACAAAAGCATGGTTGACTTATCATCCAATGGCTCTTTATCCACGAAAACAATTGATGAAGCCTTAGAGTTGTTTGAGAGAGTGGGTACTACCACAAGCATGTTGGCTTCTGAGTTGGTTGTTCATAAGAGGCAACATGAGTATATGAGGTAGACACTTATACAACGCTATTTGCAAAAATTATTTTTTTGGCTCATAAGGCTGAGAACATATCACAGTCAGCAAATGTAGTACGGGTTATGCGGCTAAGTTGTGAAGAATGTGGGGACAGATCATATTAGAGCAGATTATCCAATTCTTGCACAAAATGTTGAATATGTACAAGAAGGTCATCACCAACAAAATAACTTACATTTTGATACATACAACCTCGGTTGGAGTAAGGACCCGAATTTTTCTTGGAGTAATAAAAACCCCATTGCATCGCATGGTTATCAGTATCAGTAGTCTGAGAAGAGAACTCTGATGGAAAAGATGTCTGGCAAATTTATGGAAAAGATAGAGCACTACATGAAGGCAAACAATCAATTTTTGAAAAGAACTTGAAAACTCAAATGGGATAGATGGCATTTGCTACATCAAACAAGGCATCAGGTATCCTGCCAACCAATAATGAGACTAACCCTAAATAACAAATAATGGCCATAAGTACTTTAGAGGATGTAATAATTGAGGATCCATCTGCAAAAATAATCACAACCAGAAGTGGAGTGTAGTTGCTTGAGATTACAGTCAAAAGACTAGTTACAAGTATGAACAAAGTGCATACAATAGATGAAGAGTAAGTGGATGAGTTTGAATAATCAATCGAGGAAATTTTGAAAGAGAGTACATGCAATCCACAAGCTAAGATAGCTAATTCAATCAGAGAATATGTAGCTCCCATCCCATTCCCACAAAGGTTGAAGAAACACAAGCTAGATAAATAATTTCAGGAGTTTTTTGATGGGCTAATGAAACTCCACATCAATATTCCATTCATGGACATGATAAGACGGATATCAAGCTATGCAAGATTGTTGAAGAATGTGATATTAAAGAAAATAAAGCTTCCGAGATTTGAAACTGTGGCACTGATAGATGAGAGCAGTGAAAGACTATAAAATGAACTGCCTCCAAAACTCAAGGATCTAGGGAGTTTCACTTTACCTATTTCAACTGGAGAAGCTGGTTCTTTCAATGCTTTATGTAATACAGGCTCAAGTATTAACTTAATGCTTTTATCTGCATACAAAAAATTGGGATTAGGAGAAGCAAAAGAAACAACAATGTTATTGCAGTTAGCCGATAGAAGCATCAAATATCCAAGAGGCAAGGTTGAAGATATACTCATCTAAGCTAGCAAACTGATATTTTCGGTAGACTTCATTGTTCAAGACATAGAAGAAGACATGGGTATTCCAATAATCTTGGGGGACCATTCTTAGCAACAGGCCATACCTTGATTGATATGGAGAAATGTGAGCTTATCTTGGGAATGGATGAGGAACAATAAGTTTTTAAACTACATTATACATCTAAACAACCATCGAACCTCGACGAGTGTAAGTGTATTGATGAAGATGGACTTTCCATTCAACAAAACTATCAGAGGAGAAAATTAAAGCTTTGCAACAAAGAAAGTTGCAGTTGTCATGATGTCTACTAGCTGGACCAACTTGATCCTTCTACTCATCTACATCTATCCAAGAAGCTTTAGAGTCTCTAATCTTTACTCCTTTACTTTGATTATTTTTACTTTCATATTTTTGACAATGCAGTATTGTTGTTTGGGGCGGATAAGTATTAGAATACTTAAAATATATATTTATTTCGCAATTG
The DNA here is from genome assembly GCF_002742605.1 of Olea europaea var. sylvestris. NCBI lineage: Eukaryota > Viridiplantae > Streptophyta > Magnoliopsida > Lamiales > Oleaceae > Olea > Olea europaea. The sequence continues at coordinate 20,464,409 of NC_036237.1, read as the reverse complement.
CTAATCAGGTCTGTATTAAAAATTAAAAAAAAAAAACCTAAAATAATGTCTAGTTAGTGTTGACGACTTGCTGCCTATGATGAGTTTTGGGACTTATTTTGCTCTCCAGAGATGGAAGATAAGTTAGATATAATGTCAATTATCGTAGAGTTTGATAGGGGTCAGAAATATACTGCTATACTTTACGTAATCTTTAAAATATTCACAAATCTTTTAATGCATTTTTATATGTTCAATCTGTCATTGAAATATAGCCAAATCAAATGTAAAAATATATTTAATTTCCCTTGAGAAAGATTGTTAAACAATTTAAGAATATTAATCTTTATAATTAAGTCGTGTTGTCAAATTCATAAGGTTCAAGGTTAAAGGGGATTGATATAAGGGGATTCGAGATTCTAGTACGCATTTCATTAGTATATTTTTATAAAACTTACATTTAGTTATAACGTCGCATTGATTTTTGTTAAATTAAGTCTTGCACTTAGAATTTGATTATTTAATTTATAGAAAAAAATTCAATAATTTTAATTAAGGCAAAGATAATTTGATCTTAAACTAGTACAATTTCTGTAGGAACAATACTTGGACTCAAAAATCAACTTTATTACTTGTTAATGAACTGTACACTTGCAGTAGTTTTTTATCAAACAATAATTTCATCAACAAGTTTTATCTCTATGTCTTATATGAATCTTGAAGTGTTAATAAAAATTCGTGCATTCTTGTATATTTGCATCTGTCATATAGATAGAGTCGGATCATATATAAGAATAGATTTAAAATTACTCGAGAAAGATTTTGAATATAATAAGAATATTGATTCTTAAATTTACAATCGTGTTCTCAAAGTGTAAAACTAAGGTTAAAAAATGATTATTGTATGAGAATTCACGATCCTTGTACGTTCCTCATTCATTAAATACATTAACTCGCATTAAACATAATTTTCACTTAGTCTAGTCAAGTCTTTCTTAATTGTATACATAATTTATTTTAGTTATAAGTTCATCACAATGAATACACCTTATTACTCTTGTTTCGGTTAAGGTCACGCTAATAAAAATCAATCTGAATCAACCTTTGTGGAATAATACTTGAACTCAAAATCCACTATATTACTTATTAATGAACCGTACACTTGCAGTGGTTTAAATCGAAATACATTTTCGAAAAAACATGGTTTGACAACCTGCCGCATTTTAGGATTGAAATTCAATAATTAACACAACGAACAGTTTCAACATAACAAAATCAAACCATCTTCCACTTGTTATATGCAAAACTCAATGTGTGTGTGTAAACTCATAAAAACTTATAAGTATGTAAATTTATGTTTTCATTCATTAATACTTGCATTTTTATGATTAATAGATACTTAAATATTCTTAGTACCCTTATATTTTGATTTAGGTTTAAAATGGATGGAAATTACAGAATTGGAAAGAAAAGAGCGAAAAGACCAAAATGGAAGAAAGTGAAAGTTCAGGGACCAAGTTGCAAATAATTCACAAATGAGACGGATAATGAAATGAAGATTCAAGAGTGATAGAGATCAATTGGATGAGGAAAGAAGCCAATGAGATGAAATATAGTCGAAATATTATCACATACGAACTTTCAGACGAAAAAGTTATGCTCCAGATTTTTAATTTCTAATTGAGGCCTATTTTTAGCATAGTAAAATTCGAATTGGGAAATGTCTATTTCTAGTGAAACTTTAGTTCTTTGCATTAGCTTTCCAATAAACTTTGAATCGCCTCAATCGAACATTGGAAGACAAAGTTATGGTCAAACAACTAAAAGCCATTTGGAAGAAAAAAATGACAAAGCCATGCGACCGCACAACACAAAAGCCATGTGGTCGCATAGCTTGCTTCAGAGAATTCATAGGCTGAAAATGCTTGAACCATGTGACGGCAAGACCAATAACCATGTAGTTGCATAGAAGAATTCTAGTGCACAAAGTCTGGTTTCCTAATTTCAATCAAACACATATGGAAACAAAACTTTTTCATGTTATATAACCCTTAGATCATCCTAGAACGTACATATTTTTCTCTCACTGTACTCTAGTTTTCATGATGTATAACTAATTCTTTGTACTTGATCAAAGGAAATAGAAGCCATGGAGTCATTATAACTGTGAGGTCCATTTGGTTTTCATTGTTTCATTCATATTTTCAGTATTAAATGTTCTTCTACGCAAAATTTTATGATTTGTTATGTTTGATTGCTAAAAAGGCCTATTAGTTTATCATGTGTTACAATCTATAGTTAAGTTAAATATCAAATCTGTAATTGTTTGATCCCTTTAACTTGTTATGCAACTAGGGTTTGATGATTCACTACTTCAGGAATTATTGAATCTTAGGAAGAATCTTTGACTAGGTTAAAATGCAACCGTTGGTGTTTGTGTTATCTAGTTCATCGATTTCTCTAATGCGTAAGGTTGTTATTAAATTAAATCTTAGCGCTTGTCTAGGGTTG
>NC_036237.1:20455707-20460402 GCF_002742605.1 Olea europaea var. sylvestris | reverse complement strand
ATTCAAATGAAACTTTTTACGACAAGCAAGGATTCAGGTATGTTTACTATCCCTTGTACTATAGGTGACACTAAGTTTGAGAATGCTATGTTTGACTTAGGAGCTTCTATAAATTTCATGCCACATTCCATTTATGCTTCTTGGAAACTTGGACCTTTAATCAAAACTAGTATGGTAATTCAACTAGTTGATAGATCAAATGCCTCTCCAAAGGGTGTCATTGAGGATGTCCTTGTGCAAGTTAATGAAATGGTTTTTCATGTTGACTTTTTATGTGTTTGATATGGAAAATGGTGACCAAACTAGCCCTATCTTGTTAGGAAGATCATTCTTAAAAACATCCAAAACTAAAATAGATGTCCATAGTGGCATATTGACCATAGAATTTGGTGGTGAGATAATTAAATACAACATCAATGATGTAACGAAATTTTCTAGTGACGATAATTGATTGTCCACAGTGGCATTTTCTAATGATTAATTGTTTAGCATAGAATGTTTTTGAACTTGATGGAAATGATGAGTTGGAGGTTGCCACAGGTGAGAATGTTGAAAAAGAGAATGAGGAGTTGATTTTGAGCCCTAACTTGTGAGAAATTGTTGCAGCATTGAATAATCTTCCAAAGTTACATCAAACAGGTAATGTTTCATATGTTGATTTGCCAGTTTCTAATGAAAAGCCATTATCTTCTAATTTGCACGCCCCCACTCTAAATTTGAAGCCTCTCCCCAATCACCTCAAATATGTATTCCTTGGAGATGCAAGAACATTCCCAGTGATCATCTCAAATGAACTGAGTACAACGAAGGAAGAAATACTAGTATAGGTTCTCAACGACCATCGAATAGCTATTGGTTGAACAATTGCATACGTCAGGGGAATCAACCCTTCCACATGCATGCATCGCATTTTGATTGAAGAAGGAGCAAGGTCCTCCCATCAACCTCAAAGAATATTGAACCCACCCATGATGGATGTAATGAAGAAAGAAATCCTCAAGCTTTTAGAAGTTGGAGTGATTTATCCTATCTCAGATAGCAGTTGGGTCAGCCCAGTTCAAGTGGTTCCTAAAAATACTAGGATAATTGTTGTAAGGAATCAGAACAATGACTTGGCTACCACCTTTGTTCAAAATGGGTGACGGGTTTGTACTGATTATAGGAAATTAAATGCTGTAACCCGAAAAGATCACTTTCCTTTGTCTTTTATTGATCAAATTCTTGAAAGGTTAGTTGTTCATTCTTATTATTGTTTTTTTTATGGCTATTCAGGTTATTTTCAGATTGCAATTGCCCCAGAGGACCAAGAAAAGACAATCATCACATGTCCATTCGGAACTTTTGTATACCGTCGAATTCCACTTAGCCTTTTTAGAGGGCCATTTTTTAATGGTGTATGGTTAGTATATTTTCAGATTACATTGAGAAAATCATAGAGGCCTTTATGGATGACTTACAATCTATGGGGCTCATCGATAAGTGTTTACATAGCCTTGCACTGGTCCTCAAAAGATGCTTGGAAACCAACCTTGTGCTAAATTCTGAAAAATGTCACTTTATGGTTGAACAAGGTATAGTTCTAGGACATGTTATCTCATCTAAGGGCATTGAGGTAAATAAAGCCAAAATTGATATTTTTCAATCTCTACCTTACCTCACTAGTATGCGGGAAGTTCGTTCTTTTCGTGGACATGCAGGTTTCTACAGTAAATTTATCAAGGACTTCTCCAAAATAGTATTGCCCTTATACAAATTATTACAAAATGACACGGCTTTTGAGCTTGATGAGACTTGCAAAAAGGCATTTGATAAATTGAAGAAGCTGTTGACTTATGCGCTAATTATCTAACCTCCTGACTGGAACTTCTAGTTTAAGATAATGTGTGACTCAAGCAACTTTTCAGTGGGCGCAATGTTAGGTCAGAGAATTGAAAATGCATCACATGCCATCTATTATGCTTTTAGGACTCTAAATGATGCCCAAAGAAATTACTCCACAAATGAAAAAGAAATTTTAGCGATTGTTTTTACTTTAGAGAAATTTCGTCCTTATTTACTTGGTACTAAAATGATTATTTATTCTGATCATGCAGCTTTGCGTTATTTGATGATAAAGAAATAGGCAATACCAAGATTAAAACGATGAATACTTCTCTTGAGTGAATTTAACTTGGAGATCAAGGACAAAAGAGGAACAAAAAATAGTGTTGCAGACCATTTGAACCGTTTAGCTCACGTGGATGATGAGCTTCAATTGTAGGAAACCTTTCCTGATGAGCAATTGTTCTCTGCAAGCATGATATGGTATGCAAACATTGTAAACTATTTGGTTACTAAGATGTAGCCTCCTAATTTGTCTAGGGCTCGAAAAAACAAGATAAAGAGCGATGTGAAATATTATGTATAAGAAGATCCATACTATAGAAGCATTGTACTAATCAAGTGATTAGAAGGTGTATTCCTGAAAATGATATTGCCTCCATTCTCAACTTTTGTCACTCTTTTGCTTGTGAAGGACACTTTGGATTAAAGAGGACAACAAGAAAAGTTCTATAGTGTGGTTTCTATTGGCTGTCCTTATTTCCAGATGCCTATTTGTTCTGAAAGTCATGCTAAAATTGTCAAAAAGTCGGTAATATATCCTAAATAAATGAAATGCCACAATCACCCCTAGTTGTTTGTGAGATTTTTTATGCTTGGGGCATTGATTTCATGAGACCATTTTCTCTATCTTTTGATTTTGTTTATATTTTGTTTGCTGTGGATTATGTTTAGAAATGGGTGGAAGCCAAGGCCACCAAGACTGATTATTCTAAAGTTGCTCCAAATTTTATTGAGTCTAATATATTCTCCAAGTTTGGGATTCCAAGAACTCTCATCAGTGATCGAGGTACTCATTTTTGTAATCGAACTGTGGAAGCACTATTGAGAAAATATCATATAACCCACAAGGTGTCAACTGCATATCACCCACAAACTAGTGGACAAGCAGAGCTGTCAAATCAAGAAGTCAGTCCATCATTGAAAAACAGTCAACCCAAGCAGAAAAGATTGGAGTTTGTGCTTAGATGAGGCTTTATGGGCATACAGGACTGAATATAAGACACCAATTGGTATTTTACCTTACCAATTAGTGTTCGAAAAATCATGTCACCTTCCAATAGAGTTAGAACAGAAAGCTTATTGGGCTGCCAAGGGTTCAACATGAAGATGGAAGAGATTGGAGAACACAGAAAGTCGCAACTTCAATAGTTGAAGGAAATTCTCAATGATTCACGAAGGCTTTCCATGACAAGATGATATCTATGAAGGAATTTGAAGTTGGTCAAAAAGTCCTCCCATACCATTCGCGGCTTTATCCGTTTCTAGGTGAATTGTGTCCCCGTTGGATTGGACCATTTGTTGTTACTAATTTCTTTCCTCATAGTGCAATAGAAATCCAAAGTCTGACAATTTTAAAAGTGTTCAAGGTGAATGTCCATAAGCTCAAGTCTTTTATGAAGTTTTCCAGGTGGAGGACGTGACAAAATTAGATCTCAAAGACTCATTTTATGCAGATTAAAAAAGGGAGCAATAAGTTTAGGCAAAGACAATAAACAAAAAGCCTGTAGATTAGTTTAGTTATTTTCTTTTAGGATGATAGTAACTAAAATTTGTAGACAAAAAGCCAGTGAAATTTTGAGCCTTTAGATTGACACATCCATATTAGTCTCACTATTTTCTTTCATAAGTGATTTTCTTCCATGGGTTTGCTTCTTTAGAACTTGCCTTGATTCTCTTTGAGTCCATATTGATATATACATACATGCATGAACATGATTAAGGTCATCTTTGTTATATAAGTTAGATACCTTAGCCAAATAGCATATCCTGCAATTAATTTTTTGAGCCTTATTGCCTCTTTTTTTTCTTTTTTCTTTTTTTTGTAAATCCACGTTACAAGTTTTAAATTCCAAAAAAACAATATCTTTACCCAACCGTATAGATAGTGGAGTATTGTTCATCATTTTGATACGTATGGGTGTGTGAAAGAAATAAGTATGGGGGTGTATGAATTTATGGTAGGACTATGATTGGTGGAATGGAACATGATTTCAATTTCAATTCATAAGGTCTATTACTAGTGCAATGTTTTTGAGGTTAAAAAAAGAAAAAGAAAAAATCGAAAAAAAGAGGGAAAAAGAAAAGAAGTGATGGAGGAAATGGTTTTTAATGCTACAAATTATCCTATATTTGTAATTCCTCTTAACATCACAAGAAAGGATTTGGTCTGTGTGAAATAGATGCAAAGAATCTGTTGAGTGGAGTGTGGGACTTAATTGAGTTAATTTAATTTTTGCTCCAATAGTTTCGAGGGCTTTTGAGTTACCTGCCCAAATGTTTCTTGCAGTGAGCCTAAGCCAAGTTAAAACCCATGAAAAGACCTTATGATTTGTAAAATGCATGTGATCTAAGTGGTGGAGACTGAGAAGATATGCAAGAATATGGTAGATCACTTTCCATTGGAATGAATTTGAGCAAAACACTTATCCTTTAAACACATGAGAGTTGAGTGCTTATATCCCGTGATGGTCTACTTGTCTGGTTTAATCCATCTTCATATGAAAATGCATGTTAATTGATTATAAGTTGTGTGAGAATGTTTGTTCATGATATGTTTTGTTTTGAAGAGTTTGGTTGTTCTATGTGATGGCA
>NC_036237.1:20442700-20455475 GCF_002742605.1 Olea europaea var. sylvestris | reverse complement strand
CTAAAAGCTGCTCGAATGAGAAAAATGACAGAGCCATGCGACCGCACAGCACAAAAGCCATGCGGTCGCATAGCTTGCTTCAGAGAATTCATAGGCTGAAAATGCTTGAACCATGTGACGGCAAGACCAATAACCATGCACTTGCATAGAAGAATTCTAGTTGACAAAGTCTGGTTTCCTAATTTCAATCAAACACATATGGAAACAAAACTTTTTCACGTTATATAAACCCTAGATCGTCCTAGACTCATGCTTTTTTAATGATCTTTTTTATGGTTATGCCGGCGATGATAGGTGGATCTGGTAATTGGTCTGTTCCGCAATTCCATTCAAGTCGTAGCCGTGTCTGACCCGCTCAATCTTTCTTTCCGGAGTGAGTCAGGCGGCAAAGCCTTTAATCCTGCCTCTTCATACATATATTTCTCTCTTTGTGCTCTAGGATTCATGATGTATAACTAATTCTTTGTACTTGATCGAAGGAAACGGAAGCCGTGGAGTCATTATAATTGCAAAATCCATCTGGTTTTCATTGTTTAATTCATATTTTCAGTATTAAATGTTCTTCTGTGCATAATTTTATGATTGTTATGTTTGATTGCTAAAAAATCCTATTAGTTTATCATGTGTTACATATCAAATCCGTAATTGTTTGATTCCTTTAACTTGTAAAGTGACTAGGGTTTGATGATTTGCTACGTTAGGAATTATTGAATCTTATGAAGAATGTTTGACTAGGTTAAATATAACCGCTAGTGTTTATGTTATCTAGTTCATTAATTTCTTTAATGCATAAGACTGTTACTAAATTAAATCTTAGCGCTTGTCTATGATTGTTTACTAATTAGGGTTGATTTGAGCGCTTGTTTTATAACTAACTATTGTTAAGGAGAAATAGGAAATTATTTCCAACGATGAATGCTAAAAATGTGAATTGTCAATGACCAGTTATAAATCCCCAGTGGTAGAAGTTGACTTAGATCAAGGTTTGTTCTACTGATTTCATTTAATTCGTTAATTTGCATTGCCATTAATTGTTTTCTTAAAGTTGAATGCGTTATAACCAAAACTCCCCATTCTCGTTAATATAGCATAAAAAGTAGACTAAACACTCTTCGTTGGATCGATCCATACTTCCACTACTGCATTAGTTTTGAAGAATATAGGTTTAAATTTAGAGTGCATAGGACAGCACTTCCCACACAGTGAAAAAATGCAATAATGAAAATTTCTATATTTTTGCAGGGCTAGGCAAGCCTATGGGCTCGTCTGATATTGGCTCATGAGCTAACTCGTCTGAGCCGATTAGCAGTTCATCCCACTTAATACCTCTACCTCAAGCCATATATTTGCACAAGGAATTATGTTAATGGTTACTAATTTTTTAAGTAATTAAATGATCGCTAAAGTTATTTTCTTATGATAATAATCACCCAAGTTTCTAACTACTATACATGTGATCACTCGCCAAAAGAAATTAACATTGAATTATTCGTGGCACCATCAAATACTCACGTCACCAAAAATGTATTCCATACAATAAATCTACTCCGGACATGATTATTCCTTTATATGTTTTAGTTACACTATATAGCAAGGTTATAAGAAAGGATAAGGCATGGCAAACTGTTTAGATTAAGCCTTACGGGCCTATGCTTAATCAAGCGAACTTTTGGTGTAATGAAGTACTGTCCTAATTTAAATATTATTTTAATAATTTTAGCCTAATAAATAAATAAATAATGCATATTTTGCAAGTTTATTAAGGCATAATTCTCTAATTCTCAAATTTATGAATATTATAATTACTTAATATCTAATTCTTATATTTTGATCAGATATGAATATAGTCTAAACCTTGTCTATTTCTTTGCCTGTGACGAATTGAAAGTCAAAGAAGATTTATAACATAAACTAGATTGGGAAACTAGATGGAGAATGATGAATGCTTTGGTCTGGAACATAAACAAGATGGCGCTTGAGATTGTTTGTAGCCTAGATTTTTTGCTAGGTTGGATATTTTTGTTTTATTTCTTTTTAAATTTAACAATGATTGAGTTTTTCATATGGCTAGACTTAAAAAATAATAAAAAAATAAAAAATAAAAAAAAGGCTTTCTAGCATTTATTTTTAAGCCCAATTGTACCTTAGACGGTCAACGTAAACTTACTGTTAATTTGCATTAGAAAATTTGAATTTAGATGGAGATCGAGTCAATGTTTTTTTTTTTTCATTTTTATATTAGTTTTACAAAAATAGTATTCAATTGAGACTTTTAATGACTTTTTGGGAGTTAAAAAGTTTAAGGGTATTTAATTGAGACTTTTGAGACTCTCTAAAAATCACGGTATATTCAATTGAGACTTTTATAGACTTTTAAGAAGTCTCTAAAAATTACGGTGTATTCAATTAAAACTTTTTAGAAGTCTCTATAAGTTTTGGGGTATTCAAATTTTAATGACTTTTAGAGATTTTTATAAAAGTCTCTAGAATGCTAATCTTCAAGCAGAAAGTATTCATATAAAATCTTAAAATTTGTCTTTCATTAATTACAAGATTTTGGGAGACTTTCACAAATTTTTTTTTTCCAATCTTTTTTTCCTTTAAATTTCTATGGACATGTAGATTAAAATTTATTTTTTCTATTAATTATATCTATTTCCATTTATATTTCTTTTACTCTCTTATTATTTAACGTTATTTTCCATAAAACTAATTAAATTTGATTCTCGTAGTTTTTTTTTCCTTTTTTTTTTTTGCTTTTCTTTTTCATTTTTTGTGAAAAATATCTATTTTTTTATTAAATTATAAAATTTAATATGAAAATTTTATAATTAAATTTAAATATATTGATTTTTATTTATTTTTAAAAGTATATTATACTAATAATATTGAATCATATATATGTATAATTTTTATTATTATTTATTTAATTAAGGTCTTAAATTTATTTATTTTTTCAAATTTTTTTATTATATGGGAAGAAGGAGAATTGTGAGAACTAACACCTCATATATGAGAATTTCACACAATTGTACTAGATCCACGTGAATTTTATTTCGAATGAAAGTCTTCAAAAGTCTTTCGAATTCTACAAAAGTCTATAAAAATTTTAAAATGAAAGTTCATAAAAGTCTACGAAAAACTTCCACTAATTCCATACAAATCTATGAAAGATCCACGAAATCCACAAAAGTCATCACTTAAAAAAAATATATCAAAGTTTTCAAAAGTTTCAATTGAATACACCCTCTTAGATTGCATTGGAGATTTTTTAAATCAAAATTTATTTTATTTATGCGGAAAAAAAAGGCTAGCAATTTTTTTATGCCTAAGTGTACCTTGGACGATCAACATAGACTTACAGTTACATTGCATTAGAAATTTTGAATTTAGATGGGGATCTAGTCAATGACTATTTTTTTCCTTTATTATGTTAGTTTTACAAAGATACTCTTAGATTGCATTAGAGATTTTTTAAATCAAAGTTTATTTTATTTACATGGATATGTTTTTAGAAATATATGGTTGCGCTGGAAATACTCTTAATAGTCACTTCTAGTCAGAGTTAAGAGGCATATTGGAATACACTCACTCCGTCCTATTTATATAGATTGCTTTTATTTTTTACATTGATTAAAAAATCTTATTTCGCCCCCGTTTGATCCCCATTATTTTTCATTCCAGTACATTTCATTTTTCTCTCTTTTATTTTCAACCGCATAATCTTTCATAAAATAATATTACACATAAACAAAAAATATTTTCTTCTTTTTCAACCACTCATTTTTCAAAAAAATACTATTCCACCAATTTTCATTACCACAAAACTGGGGCCAAACGAGGGTTTAATGTTATTGAACAAAAGTAATTTTTATCAATAACTTTCCTAATTTACCCTTATTTAATTATCAACAACTAGTAATAAATTATTATTGAAAATAGTAAAGAAATTTAATGATTTAATTTTCAAGAAGTAGGTATCTTTAAATTTGTACAATTTCAAGACTAAGAGGAAAAATTTTGTTATAACTAGACAAATTAAATGAGAGCATATTAGTAAACAAATAAAAAATATTATCAATAAAGAAACATGACTATATAATTAGAAAAAGAAAATGATAAAAGTAGACTTATTAAAATAGACGAAAGAAGTATATATTTGAAAATTAGGTTAAGCGTTATCAATTTATTAATGAATCAATACCGCGACGTTTTCAAGATTTTCAAATTTGCCATTTTTAAATGGAATCCACAATTTCCATTTCCTTTTTGACCACATTTTATTGTATTAAAGATAAAGATCTCCAAACTTTACTCTGATTGTACTTATTTTTTCAACTTTTTTCATAGCGTTCTTATCCCCGATTTTCCATTAATTTGCCATCGTCTTGTCACCACTCTTAATATTCCATGTTATACCACTACCACTACCATCATCTGCAACATATTGTGTTACTGCCACAATCATCATAAAATCATCATTGTCACTATCGTCACCAGACGTGTGCAACCATGACTAACAACCAACACAAATGGTGTGATCACACCATCTCACTACCGTCAAAAGCCACCACAAAATCACCAATTAGCATTGCCACCTTCACTATCACCCTAACAAACACCATATTTGTACCACCATCACCCAAAAAATTATCAACCCGCAAAAAAACCAATTTCACACAAAAGAAAATTAGATCAATCATATCTATAGTTGTAACTCACGAAATTACAATAAAAAAAATGCAATCTGGACAATAAAGGAGGTAATGGTGGTGCCGGGTCTTGATAGTGGCGATAAAGGTGGTGAAAATGGTTTTAGACGATAGAAGTCGAGATAGCAACGAGGGTGGATAGTGGATTTAAATGGAAGGTTGATGAAAGTGATGGTCAACGATGATTGTGACGGTCGCGATGGCGGTTGCGTCTATGGTGACGGTTATTGGTTTTATGGTTTCTGATGCGAATGTGATTGAACTATTATTTATGATGAAACTAGTATCTACTAGAATAAAATTTAGCTTCTGTTTGAGCTCCTTTTTTGCTTAAAAAAAAGCGGAAAAAAGAGTTTTGTAGTAGTAATTTTTGGAAAATGTGTGGTCAAATAGTACGTAAAAGTTTTTATTGATCAAATTTGTGACTGAAAATAAATTTGAGGACAAAAAAAATTGAGATTTTAGATAATGCCATAGTCATAATGGGGCTCAAACAAGAGTTCAATTACAAGTAAAATTGGAATGACATAAAACATGGGCTGCTGGGTGTAGGTATCCCTTGGATACAGCCCTGCATGTAGCCCAAATCTAAAACGAGAGACCCAATTATGATAGAAGAGGAAAGGCAAAATCCGGATTCAAGTTATGGTTCATTATCCCTAATTATGATAGTCCAGTTAACCCCCATCACATACACACAATGTCACAGCAATATGAGAGGTCAGAGTTGTATTATTTTCTTGTAAATGAAATGTTTAAAATTGTCTGGCTAGAATTTAGGATTAAACGGTTCAATCGAGATCGATCTGATGATAGAAAATAAGGTTAGAGCTAGATGCAGTTGGCCACACGAATGTGTTTTTGAAGACTTGTAGATTTTCACAAATTATTGTAAAACTGATCATATATTTTGGTTGTTCATGTACTCCTACTTATATGTCAAAAATACTTCCCAAATTCACAGTAGTGAAAGGGTTTTGCTGCAACAAATTTGGATAATAAGAGCATCTTTAATGACTCTTTAAACGTGAAATAAAATTTATTTTTCAATAGACTATTTATTTTGACTTTTTAAAGTTAAGAGTGGATTTAACTCTCAAAATTTTTAGAGCCAAATAGACTCTCGACTTTTATTTTATCAAGGTGCAAGTTTCAATACTTAACTATTTAAATTCTTAATATTATATAGTCAATTGAAAAGAAGATTCCTCACTTCTTTATCTCGTTCAAAATCGTGCATGAGACTTTCATATCACATGACTCCTAAGTGATAAAAGAAAGAAGAATTTGTCCAAGTTGCTACCGATAGCTCTGGGGAATTTGGAATAGGAGAGCACTCATTTTGGGGTGGGCTTACTGCTGTAGTTATCCAAGTGACATTTAGAAATATATACATTATTAAAAAATGAGGCACAAACATTAAATGAATGTTGAGAAAAGTAAAATGAAGAACAAAAATAAAGTGTTTGTTAGAATGTATAAAACATTATACTTTTTAAATTTAACGGTACTTTTAATAATAAATAATCTTTTGAAGATATCCTAAAAAACACATTTCCATACAAATCCCTGGAAAATGCCTAAATGGTAAGAATCACGTGAAGTAGCTACAGATGATTAATTAAGAATAGTTACACATTCATTAACCATATCTTTCTGTCTTTTTGCGTTTCTTTTTGTTAAAGAAGAAATTAAGTGGAAAATTTTACTCCTTTTCCATGCACTTTAAACATTTTGAATGTACGAAATGAGGAAATTTAAGATTGTGTTTCACACACGTCAAGAATTAATACAAATTTGAAAAATAAGTTATAAAATATTATAACATATTTGGAAATTGTTTATAAATGATTTTATATTATAATTATGTATAAGTAAGTGGTGAATAAGTGAACAATATTTGTGAGTTTCTTGAAATATGTGAATAAAGTGACTTGACAATTTTATATTGTTTATAAACATGAGGTAAACTTACGCTAATTGTGCATAGATTTTTTTAGTATTGAATGATTTTCTTCAGAAAAATGAGCAATATGTTGTTCAAAATAAATTTTAGGCAACATGTTTATAATTTTTCAAATGAACCCAAAAAGAAAAAGTATATTTTCAGTGTTGTTCTTTCAAAAAAGAATAACATATTAGCTTCTAACAATGACTCTCAATAACACTTTAGGTGGCAGCAGATTTCATGCTCTTTTGATGACGGAGGAACCCGTAGTCGCTACTCTTCGAGTTCGTACTGGATAAATCCTCGAACTGACGCAATAACCTGAAAATCACGCCAACCAAGTAAACCGTACTAAGCAAGTCGGTGCGACATGCTAAATAATGCATAATGTTTTTCTAGTTTAATAGTATTTAATACCCATCTATCGTATTGAATTAAATGTAATAAATAATGATTATGTTATTTGTACATAAAAATGGTGCATAGTGGGTTACATAAAATGATGTAGAGAAAAATTTGAGTGAAAAAAATGACTGTGTTTAAGTTAACAAATGATAGAGTGACATGTAGCATTATGTAGTCGATTATATAAAATTTGATGTACACGTAACAATGTCTAATAACTAAAGACTCATTCAATTGATTACCAATTAGGTCGGTGACCACCTAAACTACTGTTATAACATCACGATTGATTAAGAATATTATTACTTGCCGAAGAATTTACCTAAGATTATCTTGATAACTTCAAACTTTGAAAATAAGCAGCAATCCAACGAACCGACTCTTTGGTTTCACACGTCTTTTGGCGGCCCTATCTTCAAATCAAATAATAAAAATTTTGAATACGACAGCATTACGTGGAGAGAATTGCAGAAAAGTAGAATTCAAAACGGCTTTTTATACTTTCCTTTTTTTTGACGAAGAGACCTTAGTCTAAAACCCTTATTAGATTCTTACTTTCCACTTATTATTTTTTCAAGACGTAATAAGTGATCTCACAATGGACAAAGTAAATGACATATTTATCGTTTTATGGACTCAATTTAGGAAAAGCCACGTGTATGTACATCTCCTCACGTGTTGAGGGGTCCACATGAATAAAATAATTGTGGACCCCTTCATTTTGAGCGGTCGTAAGTTGTACAGCTTTAGAAAGCCGTACACCGACCAAAATTGTTCAATATATTGAGATATGTACTAACACGGGACTGAAAATCAAAGTGTAAATTTGTATCAAAGGTTAAAATCTTAAGTTTTTTTTTTCCATCTTTTTATTAAATATATTACATTAATTTTATTTTGTCCAATAATTGCAAAATCAGTATTCACAAAATATTATTAAGATTATATAAATTTGTACAAAAAATTAAAAAATATATTACTTTAAATAAAAATAACTTTTTCTAAATCAAATTAAGGCAAAAACAAATAAAGCAATACATACAAGTACAACATAAGATAGAAAGATAAAACGAGAAATTTATGTTAAGAGGAAAGATTTCTGAAATTTTGAAAAAGAAGTGTGTTTATAATTGCCATAAATTTCAAAGAAACTCTCTCTCTCTCTCTCTCTCTCTCAGAGCATACATAATTGATCTGAGCTCTCTCTCTCTCTCTCAGAGCATACATAATTGATCTAAGCTCTGATCGATGGCAAGACATATTAATTACCAATGAAATAAATCTAATCATTTTATGATACCCACCATTATTTTACAGCAAATCCATCCGCTCACTCGAAGAAGAAATATATTCCATGCAGGGGTTCTCGAATCCATCCGCTCACTCGAAGAAGAAATCTATTCCATGCAGGGCTGGACATGGTCCGGTTCGATTCTAACGAGAACCGAACCGACCCGAATTTTTTGGATATCTAGTAAGTGAAACCGTCGGGTCCAAATTTAATTACGGAACAATTAGGGTTCGGTTCCATTCGATTCCGTATTATAATTAAAATTTTTAATATATACAAAGTTACGTTAATTTAATTAATGATATGTTCAATATTAGCTCTTACAAAATAATGTAGTTCAATCTTATATGTTTCACGTTTCTCTTTGTTGAATTCTTCAGAAATTTGATTATTAAAATCAGAAAAAGAAAAAGATAGCGAACTCAAAATAATTAAGAGAAATGTTGTAGAGCTTTAATTCGATTTTCTCCGGTAGAAACGGTACTACAGTAAAATAATAGATTTTGATAAAATTGAGATTAATTTGATTAAGTTAATTTTGAACTGAAAATTAGAAATATAAAAATCATATTTTGTGGTTTGAACTAAATTATTTAGTTAACAAATTTATTTAGAAAAATAAAATAATTTTACTTATCTAAAATAAATTAATTAAAAAAATTACGGAGATTCGGTTCTTCAGGTCTTGGCCTAAAATCGAGAACCGAACCATACCCGTTGGTTCTTGATTCAAATACCCGTTCGGGTATTTAACTTGAGAAGAACCGTCGGGTTCGGTTCGGTTCGGTTCCGGTTCGATCGGTTCGGGAGTTTTGTCCAACCCTAATTTCATGTATATATTATTTTGAATTAATCCTTGTGTACAGGGTAAATATTTACAGGGGAATTACAGACCCCCAGTCCAATAGATAATGAGAAAAAAAATTTTAAAAAAATTGGTCGACCCTATTCATGTAAGACCCTTGTAAAGGGTATGTAAGAGTTGAGCCTGTACTCAATTTTAATATTTTTTATGTGTGACCCACAATTATGGTTCTTGCCATAATCAAACATGAGAGAGAAAAAACCTTCTTCCTAGTTCCTTAAACGAGAGTTTAAGTGTCATTTTTAGGAGTTCCTTTTTAATTTCTCTCTCTTATCCTATTGAACTAATTCTACAATTATATATAGACAAATTTATCCTAATTGAAGAGGTCGACCTTGATTTTAAATGTATCAATTGTCTACGGAAATGATTAATTAAGTTTATCATTGGTAAACCAGTTTACTAGACTTGGTTGGTCACATTAGAGATGATTAATTAGTAAGACATAAATAGAAATGATTTGACCTTTTGGTCAAACACAGGAGACTTTTAACTGCTAAACACCACCTTAAATCATCATTACCTTTGTGATTAATTATAGGAGATGAGAGTTAAGACATCCTCCGTGTCGGCTATTTTGTCATTAAATTGTGGCGTTCGCATTTGTCCGGGTTGAACACTTCCTATTTACGAAAATAATAATAATAATAATAATAATAATAATAATAATAATAATAATAATAATAAGTAGTAAAATGTTTTTAAAATAGAGTTTTGAAGAGAAAAAATGCTCGTGGTTAAAATATATTTGTAATCATCAATTTCACGTGTAGAGAAAATGATAAAAAAAGAAATGTGAAAAGAATAAAGAAACGAAAATTGAGAGAGACATATTTCAACTTGTGCCTAAAATTATTTACAGGGTAATTGAGCAAAACTTTCTGATCTTTATCTCTGTTGCGAAATATTCTTCTATCCTTTTGGATTTACGAAAAACTCTCCTTGGCGACCTTTTACATGAGGAAGAACACTTACCATCTATGTTCGTTACTGAAGCCGTTAAATCCACTCAAATATGGTTAAAATTAAAAAAAGGAATAATTGTAGTTATGATCGCACTTTTTATTTTTGTAATTTATACCTAAACCTATTATTTGTATCGCCTACAGTCCTAAAACTTTAAACTTCAAAACTTCATTTTTCTTCCCCACCCCCACCCCAAAACATCATTTTCTTCCCCAATTCCACTCCCACGTGCCAAACCAAAATCCAAATCATTGCAATTTAAGCGAGACAAAGAAAAATTAGAATTGAAATGTAAACAATAACAAAGAAACAAAACTCTGAACCACAACATCAAATTTCTTCGAAGTTTATCTCACAAAACAATCAAAACCTTCATCAATCGCATCACAAATCGGGTTATAACTAAATTATTTAATATAAAATATAATATATTAAAAATTAAAGATAAGGTGATTTACATTATCACAAATCAGCATAAAATCAGTGTGAAAAGAATAAAGATAAAGAAAATTAAGAGGTGAAGAGAGAGAGAGAGAGAGAGAGAGAGAGAGAGAGAGAGAGAGAGAGAAACGCCTGGTGTCGCATTTTCTATACCTAGAAACGGTTATAACCTAAGCTGAAAAATGAGTCCCAGAATTTAATCAAAATTACAAACAACGATGACACGTTTACTCAAACATCTATTAGACATATAAAGGACCAAAATAAGGTACCTGATCATAGTCAATGTAGCCAGTGCTCTCATCCAGTCTGTAAGGCATCGTCTCAAAAAATATAGACACAGCAGATATCTTCTTTGTATCAGTCTGAAACAGAGCCCCACAAGAATTTAAAAGGTTAAAATGGCAAATCAAGATATATTATTAAGTAGAAAAGCACAAGTAGTTTGCAGAAGTTAAGAAAGTCACAATCACCTGATAACCATGTGATAAATGGCCACCATGAGGAAGATCAAGTGCCATGATCCTTTCATGAGGTTTTAGAAGAGCCGTATAAACTTGGAAATTGGAAGGGGACCCAGATAAAGATTGTACATTCACTGCAAAACCATGTGTGTGCTACCTTTGATGAGATAAGATTACAAACCAGTTCACTAAATTAAGAAAAGCAGCGAATATTTAGCGACACCAAATTGCTTTTTCATCAGCTCTGTTTTAAAAATATCAGATATTACAAGTATTATTGTATATTCAGTAACAATTTTCATTCTTCACAGCCATATGCCAAACGGAAACAGGAAGAAGATAACTGCTACTATGCAGCTAGCTGAGATATGGAGGGTCAACGATCCCCAAATTTCTTCTCAGCGTATCATTTTATAGCCCATCTCTGTCTCTGCAGTTGAATTCTTATTTTATTCTAGAAAATTCCTTCAAGACAGATCAAAAGCAATTTGATAGTGGTCTTGTTCTGATTAATGCAACTGCTGAACCCATAGAACAAGAAAAGATATATTTAAAACAAGAGTAAACAGATATATTGAAAAAAACACCGATTGTAGCCTAGCTTCCATAAGTTTCATTCTGACTTCCCTATTCTAACCAAGTTTCAGCTTTTAATCAAATATGTAATGGTGGGTTAGATGCATAGTTGTCAAATTGATATTCAGACCAAGAAATATTATTCCACTTTAAGCAAATCGACTAAATCTGATAATCATAAGTTAATACAATGAAGGCATAAGTTCTTAAGGAACTTTGACCTAATCAAATGAAATTCAAAAATGTCAATAACAAATATAAAATTACAATTTTATATGCAAGAGAAGTAACCCCATTGGGAAATTCACATTAAAAAAAATTATGATCTTATTGAACTAGAGAGCAAGGCATTTGATTTTTGGCAGAGATGTAATACAGAGCAAGGAACTTGTTTTTGCAGCAGAGATGTAAAACCACATCTCACCATTGTCTATTTTCTGTATCCATATGTTCACATAATTGCCAAAATTCACTGTATGGAGCTAAAAGAACAAGATGCAGCAGCTTCAAAAATATTTTTACTATAATAAAGATCAAAAAAGTCACTACAAAGTTATTTTCCTCACACATAAACAAAATTTCAAAAAGTGTAACCATTTATCATCTTTTGTATGCAATTCAAATATTCAAAGCTCCTAAGTTCACATTCATGTTCATTTCTTCTATTACCCAACAAAATGAGAAAGAAAGCAATACAGAACATTTAGTTCAATCATCGTTCCCAAAAAAAATTATTAACATGATAGTCACCAAAATACCAAAAACATACATAGAAATGATTAACCAAATTTGTGTCACCTACAAAGCCTAAATTTGTGTAACCTACAAAAGCCAACAGTATCACATTGAAAAAGAACTCTTAAAGTAGCCTTATTGCTAAGTTCCATAATATGTAAGCCGAGTCATCATTTTTGAATGCATATCATGCAAACAGAGAACTGTTTCTTTGAACAAAATTATAGTTTGTAAAAGGAGAATGTAGTAGGACAAATAGCAAGAAAACCTTGAAAGGAGGATAAAACTCTGAAAAGTGGTGGTCTTCAATCTTTAAATCTTGGAGGTCTCTGAGAATATAAATTCAGGTTTAATGAACCAAAAAAGTAAAAC
>NC_036237.1:20386426-20436591 GCF_002742605.1 Olea europaea var. sylvestris | reverse complement strand
TCTCTCTCTCTCTCTCTCTCTCTCTCTCTCACACACACACACACACACACACAGAGCACAAAAATGTGTCAGCAAACATCTTTGCCACTGGCTTGCAAGTCCAATTCAGACAGCGTGTTAACCTCTTTGATTCCTCAAACTCCAACATCTAAACATCAACCGCAAACAAGTCATCAAACCGAGAAACCCCACAAAACTACACATCTTTCTTTAGTCATTCAAGAATACAAATCCATAGCAAAAATAGCCTTCCCCATGATCCTAACTGGCCTTATACTTTACTCTCGTTCTATGATTTCCATGTTGTTTCTTGGCGGGCTTGGCGATCTAGCCTTGGCCGGAGGTTCGTTAGCCATAGGTTTTGCTAACATCACTGGCTACTCGATCCTCTCTGGTTTAGCCATGGGAATGGAGCCCATTTGTGGACAAGCTTTTGGAGCCAAAAAGTACAAAATTCTTGGTCTCAGCTTGCAAAAAACAATCCTTCTGCTTATTTTCACTTCATTTCCAATATCTGTTTTGTGGGTCAACATGAAAAATATTTTACTATTATGTGGCCAAGATGAATCCATTGCAGCACAAGCTCAAGCATACTTGTTATATTCACTTCCCGATCTTTTTGCTCAATCTTTACTACACCCTTTAAGAATATACCTTAGAACACAATCTATAACTTTGCCTTTAACATTTTGTGCAGCCCTTTCAATTCTTCTGCACGTTCCCATAAATTATCTTCTTGTTTCAAGGCTTGGTTTAGGCATCAAAGGTATTGCACTAAGTGGTGTTTGGACTAACTTCAATCTTGTCGGATCATTAATTGTCTACATATTTTTCTCGAAAGTTTATGAGAAAACATGGGGAGGACTATCCATGGAGTGCTTGAAGGACTGGAAATCCTTACTGAATTTGGCCGTTCCTAGCTGCATTTCAGTCTGCCTCGAATGGTGGTGGTATGAAATCATGATTTTGCTCTGTGGATTATTGTTGAACCCCAAGGCAACGGTTGCTTCAATGGGTATTTTGATACAAACCACTGCATTAATCTACATATTCCCATCTTCTCTTAGCTTCAGTGTGTCAACCAGAGTAGGCAATGAACTAGGCGCCGGCCGCCCAGAAACCGCTAAACTTGCAGCCATTGTAGGCCTCTCCGGAAGCTTCATACTAGGGCTTTCAGCACTGTTTTTCACAGTATCAGTAAGGAACAATTGGGCTAAACTTTTCACTCATGATAAGGAGATTATTGCATTAACATCATTAGTTTTACCAATTATAGGACTCTGTGAACTTGGAAACTGCCCACAAACAACAGGCTGTGGGGTGTTGAGGGGAACAGCTAGGCCTAAAGTTGGAGCAAACATTAATTTAGGATGCTTTTACCTCGTTGGAATGCCGGTGGCGGTAGGTCTAGGGTTCTTCCTGAACTTTGATTTTGAAGGGCTGTGGCTTGGACTTTTGGCTGCACAGGCATCTTGTATGGTGACAATGATGGTGGTTTTGCTTTTTACAGATTGGGAGTTTGAATCTCAAAGGGCCAAAGAACTGACTGGATCAGCCATTGTTGATGACAGTGAAGAAATTGAGGAAGATAAGTCAATAGGTGCACACGTCTCAACTGTGTAGCAGGGAATATGGTCCGTTGCTATCCAATCCTCTAACGGAACATACCACTAAAACAGAAATCAAGGAAGATTATTGTTTATGCTAATTAATAACAGTATAGTTTATCATTAAAGTGTAAAGTAGGAAGGGTAATTTTTTTCTCTTTATTATTATTATTATTATTATTGGCTTGCTAATTTTCATTGCTAGCCTTGAAAATTTAAGCATGCATTTGTCTTTTGTATTCTACATAGGTAGCATATACCAAGAATTTAATTAAGTATCAGCAGCCATTTTGATTTAACAATGTAATAGAGAGGTAGGTTTCATTTGATCTGTAACTATAAGACACTTTTTTATTTTCCTTGTGGGAATTTACAGTTCTTGTTCGAAGATGATTAAATGATAAATTCCTCCTCCTCCTCCTCCTCCTTCTTCTTCTTCTTCTTCACCATTTTATTGAGGATTACGAGTTTGACATGTGTCTTTGTAAGTGTTTTGTACCAATATATATCATTGTTGTACACTTTTACTTCCATTTGTTTCTCTCAATAATACCGTGGCATGTTTGATTTACAATACTAGACAGTATTGTATTATAACAAAGTCGAATTTGAATTTTGTTTCTTTTTCAATTATATCAAATAAGTTTTATCCATCATACGTGCCAAACATATAATTTTATCGGAAATGAGTTGGCTACCCATCAATCCTCTAGCTTAAATGAACATAATCCACATGGCCGCTCATTAACCCCTATATTACTATATATTGTGATGTATTAATTTTGAAAGAAATGTTGTATCTTAATAGACATATGTACGTCCGTGACTCTATGAGCATCAATGCAGAGATGAGTTTTATCATAATCAGATTTATTATGTGCATACAATTAATAATTTATTTATTTATCCCCTTAAATATTGTAGTGTGATTAATGAATGTTTGATAAATCGTTTTTACTTGTGAATCCTACGAAATATGTAAATACAAAGTATCACAAATTGTATGAATAAAAATGACGAACTTGTTTTGATTAGCTTTTTAAACTTATAAGTTGGATATGTTGGAAAACACTTTAAAAAAATGCTGAACAAACAGGGGAAAAAATGGGTGATTTGACAACCTGTGATTGAGTGTTTTTATGTCTTTTTTCTTAATCTCCAATGAAAACCTGTCACATGTTGTCTAAAGATAAAATAAAATCTATCATTGATTCTGACTATGTAGCATGATTCAACACTTTACTATGCACTAATGCAAAATGTCATGCTATATCTAAGCATGCATGCATTTGGTCCGTTGTATTATGAACATTCATAGTGCACACTAACTAATGTCCTCCTCCCCTCGCCCCACAACCAACCCAACCACCGTCTCTTTTCCTTGTGCTTTTTTAGTCGACATGATGTTACAGGTTATGTTCAAAATTAATGGTCGTGGGTTCGAAGATCTATGGGCCTCGAACCAATGGATCAAATGTGCTACATACTTGACAAAATGCACAACACAGACGCATATAAATATTATACATTTTATTTAAACTATGTTGTTTAACCTCGGTTTGACAAATTTTTTTGAGATTATAGACTTTTGAATATCATAAAAAGTGGTTAAAAGGTAAATAAAAATCGTAAAATTAAGAAAATGTGATTAAATAAAGTTTGATCAACTCGAAATCTTACAGATAAAACATGGCTATCAAATGGAATGTTGGTGATCATCATCTTCAGTTAAACAAGTTTGAAAATTGATCCATATTCCTAATTAAAAAGTAAAATTGAGTGTGAAACAAGATATATTAGTGAAAATGGGCGGCGGCCGGAGGTGAAAGCGTCGGCCGTGGGGAACGAAATGTTTACTTTCAAATAAAACTGTCAAATAAATGCGCCATTAGTACATGCGGCGCCTGACAAAATATTAATTTTTTATTTTGTAGAGCTCACGATTTTAATGATTAAATAATATGACCTATATCGTACGGTTAATATTGCTACTTACAAAAGCGATAACGTAATAAGTTATTCAAATGACTGTCGCCTTCTTTGAAGCCACAGGCAATTGCCTGTCCATTTCTACTCCAAATTTTAGACATATTTATCAAGTGGAGCACTTCGATAGAGGTTTGTTTAAATTTTATCTTGATCAAACTTTAATTAAATCACACATGTAATGAGATTCACAATTTTTGTCAAATTTTTAATCATATATTTCATCAACTTTTGTCAAAATTTATTAAAATTTTTATATAAAACTTTATCAAACCATCCCTAAATAATCATGCAACATATCGCACATGAAAATCGAATAAAATGTGATATTTATAGGGCATTAAGTTTTATCCTACTGGTCAATCTTGTTAAGAAATAATAGCAACTCTCGTTGTTCCTTTGTCATCTCGATGTAGGATATTTATCCTTAGCAACACTAAGCTCCCGTTTGGTCCTCATTAAATTTCATTCCATTACATTTCATTTTTATCTCTCCTATTTTCAGCCACACAATCTTTCATAAAATAATATTACACGTAAATTGATAGTTTTTCCTTCTTTTTCAACTACTCATTTTTCAAAAAAATATTATTTCACCCATTTTCATTTCCAGAAAATGGGAGCCAAAAGGGGGCTAAGTATGAATCGATCTCACTCACCCCATCTTCACCCGAGCAAAAATATTTGAATAATTCAGTCTATTTAGACTGTTGATAGTGAACAACTTAATTATCAACTAAGTGACTGGACATCTTAGATGTAAAGATATGCATTCCATTTAGGATGTTCAATAACTTAATGACACTTTAACGGTTGATCTCAATATATTTATAACGCATTCATAAGACTAGTCAAATCCGAAGAGATACCCAATTTAGATAGATATGAATCTTGGAACTTTATGAAGTAAGCATTAGTTATCTACTACTATAAAGAAGTTTTTGATATGCCAAAGAGGTTTAATGTCAAGGGGCCGGCCCCATGCATTGGTGACCTAAGGGCATACTTGATTGGGATCAAAGGAAATGACCACCCAAAATGCCCACTTTTTATCCTTTCTTCGTTTTATGGTAAAACAACTATAATATATAATATAAATGAGTTTACACGTACTTAAGTGAATACTTAGAAGAGTAGTGCAATTTAAGTAGAATGTTTTATATTCATTTTTAAAGCAGACAATGATATGTGACAAGTGGTACCTAATTAATGACCTAATATGCACTATGATTTTCTTAATTAACTCAAGATGAGACCACAATCCGATTAGTGAATTGATAAGTGGTTATGGCCAATTATTGAGCTAAAGCAATAATTTTCTTCAAGAAAGGCTAGATTGAGTTGTCAGACATCAATCTCGACCATGACGTAACATAAGTTGTCCACAAGTCAACAACCTCTCCAAGCGTACTAGCTACAATATGTTCAGAATTATGAATTTTAATTCTATTTTATCGAGAGCAATCACTTGAAAGCCAAAAAAAAAAAAAAAAAGCACAAGATTTTTAGAAATTCGCATTAATATAAGACTACTTCATCTTTTCATCATTGTAGTAATTCACTATGATGAATAAATGTTTACAAGAGAAAATCACACTTCTATCGTATCTAATTTCTTTTTCTTTCTTTTTGATGACCATAATAAAGCACAACGACAAATCCCTATTTATAGAGAGAAATTAAGACAAAGTCATATTATACAAGAACTCTAATGCTTTATTAAAGATTTATAAAAATACAAATTTCTAAATTGTCCATAGATTAAAGTTTTTTCTGAGAGGGCCCCCCCTTTTCGATCCCACGATGACCTCACCTCGGAAGTCCATCTACATCCAACTAGGGGTGATAATTGGCCAAGTCAAGCTCAAGCTCGACGTTCCCTTTTTTTACGGGCTCAGCTCGTAGGCTTAACCCACGTGCCATTCGCCCGTGGGCGAGCCGAGTGTGTTCAACTTGCCTAGCAAGCAGGCTCGCTTGAGCTCTTCCAAATACAGAGCCCGAGCCGCCAATGAGCCACCTTTCTATGAGCTGAGGTAACGAGCCGTTCGACTCGATTATCACTCCTATATCTAGCTCCATGGAGTGGTAATAATTAAATTTCATAAATTAACACAATATAGTCGAATCACGAAGTATAAATTAGGAAAAATTGCAACAGCAATCCCTAACCTTTCATATTTTTGCAGACTTTTACCATAAACTTTTAATTTGTGCCACCTACAGTCTCAAACCTTTAAAAGATATGCACCTGAGGTCCAAATGGATAAAAATCGTTTGTTTGACCGTTAATTGACCGAGGAAGTCAAAATTTGATCAATTTTGGCCAAACTAAAAGGGGTAAAATGGTACATTTGCTATTTAACCCTATAAAATAAATAAATAATGAAAGCTATTCATCTCCTTTTTCAGCCCCACGCCAACCCACCCCACCCCACCCAACTACACCGTACTGCATCGAAAACCATCAATCCCCAAAACCTCAAACATCTATTGCCACCCAACAAAACCACCAGCTCCACTTCCTCGAACAACCCGATAATAACTATTTCAACATCTTAAAGCCCTCCATCCTAAGACTTGCTAGATTATCAAGAACTTTATCGATGCTGATCATGTTGATGAAATCTCAATTGTCGATAACGCTACTACCGCCGTCGTCACAATCGTTCTTCAGCACACCATCTGGTCCTTTTGATTTCACAAGTGTTAAGCTTGATTGTGATTAAAGGATATTGAATCGTTTGATTTCACATTTTTCAATCTTCATTTTTCAAAAACCCCATGTTTCTCCTAGATTATGATGACTGGAAAAGCAGAAAATCAAAGAGAATAATTAGTGCTTTAATTTTTGTCATAGCCACCAAATTGGAGCCGCTGAGGTCTTTGTTGTAAAGTAGCTTTTCGGAGATTCCAAGGAGTTGTTCGGGTGGTGGTGGTGTGATGTTCCATTTTTGCATCTTAACTTGGTGTCTTTAAGTTGTAGAGGCGACAATAGGACCAGTGAATTTAGTGAAGAAGATGAAGTTTGGTGTGGGGGTGGGGTGATGGGGACTGTAAAAGGGGTGGAAGAAGAGATGTTTTTTTTTTTTTTTTGGTTTTCCTAATTTAATTTTTAACTTATTTAATGTGAGGAAAATGAAAAGTTACGATTTTACCCTTTTTACTTTGGTCAAAATTTATCAAATTTTGACTTCATTGGTCTTTCTATCCATTTGGACCTTATGTGCATATTTTTGAAAAAACTGGGACTGTAGCTGGTACAAATTGAAGGTTAATATAATATCTGCAAAAATGTGAAAGATTAGAGACCGCTGGTGCAATTTTCCCTATAAATTATTCCCCACTATACACACGCTTCAAAGAACCATGATTTAGCAATTGATTATGTTAAAAATATAAAGGTAGTCGTAGTCAAATGTAAGTAGCAGTCTACAAATTGATAGCCACTGCCTAAAATTCTATTCAGGAGTCAATACATGCACTCGCACCCCTGGCGGAGACAAGGCGGCGCCCGTCATTTGATTTGACATATTTATCTTTAATCAATATATAAATTTTTTCCTATAATTTTTTCCCATCGCCAGGTAATAAATCATTAACAAAATTAAATATCCAGTTTGAGATAAATAATTTGTCAACATGGAATTCTTTTATGCTTGATGCATTTTTTTTTTATTCACCCGATACAATTCGAAAATATATTAATTTGATGTTAATTAGGAAACCATCTCGCATGTTGTCTCGTCGAAGTATAGATTCCAGCGAATATTTATGAAGATCTAATTAGGTATTAAATGTATGTTTGTGCAAAGTATGTAAAACATTCTTGGAAAAGCCCTTTTACATCGTATAGAGACCTATATTTATAGATGAATCTATGCAATTAGGTAAGACACATGTCTTAAAAATATTTTGAGGTTCTCCGTAAAATTAGTATTGTCCAAATAGTGCCATAAATATGAAGATCTGATTAGGTATTAAATGTATGTTTGTGCAAAGTATGTAGAACATTCTCAAAAAAGCCCCCTTTTACATCGTATAGAGACCTATATTTATGGATGAATCTATGCAATTAGGTCATATGCATGTCCTGAAAATTATCTTGAGGTTCTCCGTAAAATTAGTATTGTCCAAATAGTGCCATACATATGAAGATCTGATTAGGTGTTAAACGATTGTTTGTTCAAAATATGTAGAACATTCTCGAAAAGTCCCCTTTACAACGTAGAGAGACCTATATTTATAAATGAATCTATGCAGTTAGGTAAGACGAGTATCATGAAAATTATCTTGAGGATCTCCATAAAATTAGTATTGTCCAAATAGTGCCATAAATATGAAGATCTGATTAGGTATTAAATGTATGCTTGTGCAAAGTATGTAGAACATTCTCGAAAAAGCCCCCTTTACATTGTATAGAGACCTATATTTATAGATGAATCTACAGAATTAGGTAAGACGCATGTTGTGAAAATTATCTTAAGTTTTTCAGTAAATTATTATTGTCCAAACAGTGCCATAAATATAATGCACAAGAGACTGTGTGGTGGACTTATTTTCGGGGTTGTACTCAAGTATGACTTCCCTTATCACTTAAATCGACAGTTTCTGATGTAATTATTTTGGGATGTGATTCACATTAGGAACATGGCTTTATTGAAAATTTTGCAAATTTATTATGATATCGACATCTTGAAGTGTGTGGTTGTTCATGTACAACCATAACTTTACCCCCATCGACTTTAGGGCGTCTTTGTAATATGTTGTTTTGACAAATGTAATATTATTCCCCGTTAATTATGGGTGAGCGTTTTAAAGTTTAGGACATAATAATTGATCATGTTCCAAATTTAACAAAATTAAATTTTAATTTTCTATTATTATATATTTTGTTCAGTCGACGTAATAAAAGGAACGAACTGTCCCATACTCCAAATAGGTAGCACCAAGAAGAAAAACATCAATTATTGTGCAAAGGTATTTTAATGGTGGGACTGAATAGCCAAGAAATGGACCTAATTCTTGTTTCTATCCTTCTAGATTTCGTGTTGAAAATCACTATAAATAAAGACGATAATATGTCGGAATCTTTGGGACACAAATTTCTAGAAAAATTCCTCTATTTTAGCAGAAAAATTTTGACATATTAAAAGCAAAATCTTATCCTCAAATTCGGAAGAATTCAAATCCAATTTAGTGGAATGATGTGTCAAATTAGGTAAATCCTGTGTTAGTGATAATGACATTCTTAATCTTTTGAACTTTGTCCTTTTCACCCTTTTATTAGGTAGATGTTTCATCCCTTGAGTCTCTATCTAAGTCGGCAAGTTGATTCAAACTCTAAAAGTAGAAAGATCGTAAATGAATTACTCGACCTATTGAACCTGTTTAGATGAGTTTCTTACTGATTTTTATACAAATGAATTCTTAACCTCTCAATTTTACAATATCTTAATAGCTAGACGAGATTTGAGGAAAGGAAAGACTGGCTAGTTGAATACTGCACGAGGGATCCTAGATGAGGGGTAGTGAAGGCGAGGAGGTGGATTTCGAGATATTCAGCTGGTCTGAACAAATGGGAAAGCTATTTCTTTCTCTTCTAGTTTTAACTTTTTTTGTTACAATCATTTGCCTTTATTGATTTTAAGATTTAGATTATGTCAAGTCAAAAATATTCAAAAGCAGAGTTGTACCCCCCCGCCCCTCCCAATACCCCACGCATCTTTTAACTTTTAAATGCATGAATGTAGAAATTCTAAGGATAAAACCCCTTGAACATGCCCCTATCCAAATAAGGGCCGACGTGGCAGCCCCTTATTGAGGGGTTGTTTAGACAGGGTCTGTCCATATAACATCCTCCAAATTCTTTTCATAAGTTCAGCTCTTTCTTATCTTAATATAATTGAAAATTTGATGAATAAGATTATGATACACAATTAACTTTTAGTTAGGGACCACAAGTTAATCAACAATAGTAGTTGTTGCGGTTGGAATTAAAGAAAGAGGACAATAGGGCCAATATCATTTTTTTAAAAGAAATTGAAATATAATGCCAATTGTTAGATTGATGATAAATATTGACCACTTTATAAGTTTTATTGATTAATCATACTCCTCAAAACGAAAATCATATCATTTGAATCTTTCCACTTCTCAGTTGTACCACTTGCTCTCCAACGTAACTCTACACTTGCTAATACTCCTCTCCAACATTATAAACGACTCTTAGCCGCCACTAATTCATCCTTTCAGTCTCCCCAATTCGCTACTATCATCTTCCACCGGTATCTCCTTCATCCATCTCCAATCTCACCAACGATATTTATCATATGAATACACGTTCCCAAGAAAAAAAAAACAAAAAAAAAAAAAAAAAAAAAAAAAAAAAAAAAAAAAAACAAAAAAAAACAAAATAATAAATTTCCTCAGGTTATTAAATGTCCAAACTTCATCTATTCGCCACCCACTACCCGAATCATTAGAACCCACTAGTATAACTCAGGCTATTAAATGTCTTAATTGGAGTTACTTCATGTTCACTCAACTTATAGCTCGTTTTCACAAGGGAAAGTATTCCCAATTTCGTCTAAAAATATGGTGGATTCAAAAGGGATCTTTCAAATCAAACAAAATATGGATGACACAATTTATTATCAAAAAGCCTGTATTTTTGTAAAAGGCTTTCACTAATGACCACGACAGATAATGTCATTTGTACAATAATTGCCGACAATATTGTCAACAATATTGTATGTGTCACAAAAATGTTAATTGGAAAGATAAATTGTTTTTTAAATTTTTCAATAATGACGTATCATGTGGCATGTTAATAATATTGTAAAAAGGATTATACACTAGACATGATTGTACCATGATACTTTTAATCTCATGGTTAAACCCACGACTATTAGAATTATCTTCAGTCTAGTCTTTTACATTGTTGGATATCCCAAAAACTCAATGTTAATGGTTTAATTCTCCATTGTGCCTGTTTAAGGACAAAAAGTTGTTTGATATGTGATAGTATTTTGACTATATTTTATCCATTTGACTTCTTTCCTCATCTGATTGATCCTTAATACTATCGAATCTTCATCGTAAGGTTTGATTTTGCTTCATTTCAGATATTTCTCTTGTAATCTTGTTCCTTTATCTTTCAATCGTATCCAATTAAAGTCTTGGCAACTTCGACCTTTATTTCATCGCCCGTATCATCTATGGATTATTTGCAACTTGGTTCCCATCTTTTGATTTCATTCTTTTTATGGGTTTTTCCTTTTATTTCTTCCAATTTTTGGTTCAACTATTGAGTTGTACCTATTTAATACAAAAATACAGTGATTTATAAAATATTTTACCAGAGAAGCAACTAAATATCACTATTTAAGACCATGAATAAGTGTATAGAATACACTTTACAAATATAAAATACACTTATCAAATACTCCTAAATTTAAACATTTGTTTATCTTCAAACAAAACCATCATTTAAATAACAACAAACACACAAGCATGTAAAGATGTTTGGTTAGACAATCCTACTTCTTACCTCAGGATTCAATAATTTAGTGTTAATTCCACAAACATGCTTCAAAATCACACACCAAGCTAATATCTACTCTTACGACGCAAAGTCAGCACGTATGTGAAGAATTAAGTAATCAATCATGAATACACAAGTTGTTTCAATTTTCGACCTCCCGTGGTCAAATATATCATTTCATCTCTCGTATAATTCACTCACCACTAATTATTTTTCTTTTCACTCGTTTTTAGTGTGTAATCTAAGGTTAAATTATTCAATACTATCCTCGTCCTCTCTAGTTCATGTGGATGTATTAGTTGCAAATCAATACATCAATGAACAAGGATTTTTCAATTATTTGATTGCTTCGACCGCTAAGACTCAACTAGACTAATTATCCTTCATCAAAGATCAAATTTTATCAAACAAGTGTTTGGAGCTTAACCAAGGTATTTAGCGCTTTTTGCTTTTTTATGCACTTGCTCTTTCTGATTTTCAAAAGTTTTTATTTTTATCTTTTTATTTTTTCTTTTCTTTTCTTTTATTTTTGCAATCTTTTCCTTTCTTTTTGCAATCTTTTCCTTAAGCATTCTAGATGTCCATGGAGCAGGCTTTAGGCCGATAACTTTCAAGTCGGATGACTTTAGGACACTAGGTTTTGAGATAACCTTGCAAATTTAACAACCTAAGTAAAAAATGCTTCAAAGAGAATTCGTGCAACTTCATTTCTTATTGCTTTTTAAATGACCCCAGTATCAAACTTTAGGCTGATGACTCTTAAATCAGATGACTTTAGGACACCAGGTTTTAAGATATCCTTATAGACTTAATCACTCGAATCATAAAGGCCTCAAAGAGAAGTTTTAGAAATTATATGCCTTGATTAATGCCATGCCCCTTATCACACACCTATTCAAGCAGATCAACCTCCAACTAAAGATTTTCTCCAATTTAATCTTGTTAGTCTAAGACTATCCACACATATCTTTTTCACACAAGGAATCCACATTCGCATTCATATCTTCTTACAATAGCACACCCAAACTATACTAGATTTGGTCTTAGATCACTCCATATAAGATAGTTTTTGGATCTTAGCTCTATGTTTAATCTTTCAACCCATTCAACATATGAATAAACTTGTTCTAACATGATATAAAACTTATTTCTTGCATGCACAAATACGAAATTTTGGAAGACTAAGCATCAATCAATTTAAGCATGTAACATATCCACAGTCCATAGATCAACACCAAACCTCAAATTAGACCATCATTGCTGACCTGACTATCTAACCTATACAAACACATCATAATAAAAGAATTTTTTGTGTCAAAAAAAAAAACCACACAGAATAAACACTTAAAAACACAAAAAATACGAAAAACCAAAAAATCAATGTTTTTCCCACCTTCAAATTTAAAACGGAAAAGGAAGAAAGTACTCCCTAATTTTTCTGGAATAATTATGGGTGACAGTTAGATAATCTTCTTCATCATGTTCTTCCCTTGGTCTAAGTCATTTTGAGTGTTCCACGACATCGTGTTCATTCACATAGTGGTCAAATTGAACATTAGATATCAAATAATCTAAAACATGTATTACTTAGTCCAAAC
Source organism: Olea europaea var. sylvestris (assembly GCF_002742605.1). Lineage (NCBI taxonomy): Eukaryota > Viridiplantae > Streptophyta > Magnoliopsida > Lamiales > Oleaceae > Olea > Olea europaea. The sequence continues at coordinate 20,423,857 of NC_036237.1, read as the reverse complement.
AATTGAAATAACCAACGATAACCTTAAGGACCTAGGGAGAAACATGATAGGATGGTGATACCCTATAAATTTAAATGTGCCTAAGTCTAATGCAAACTATTAATCAAAATATACCTATATGCAATGCGGTTCAGAAAGTAGAATAAATAAAAAGGTTAGAAAAAACTAGATTGCCTCCCAATCAGTGCTTATTTTATAGTTTTTAGCTTGACTTGCAGCTTGATTATTTCGGGTTGTGGAGCTAGGTGAGTAACTATTCTTTATCAAAATCACCATCCCAATACACTTTCAAACACTATCCATTTACTTTAAAGGTGCCTTTTGTTTCGTGAGTCACCTCAACCACTCTATGAAAAAAATTTTGAACAACTGTGAATGGTCTAGATCATCTAGAATGTAATTTTCCAGGAAAAAAGTTTTAACCTAAAATTGAACAATAATACTTTTTGACCTGGAGTGAACTCATGCCTCTATATATATTTTATCATGCAGTTTCTTTGTCCTCTCTTTGTACAACTTTGCATTCTTGTAGGCGTCCATTCAAAATTCATCCAATTCATTTAGTTGCAGCATCTTCTTTTCTCCAGCTGCTGTAATGTCCATGTTTAACTATTTTACTACCCGATATGCTTGATGCTCCAACTCCACTGGAAGGTGACAAGCTTTTCCAAGTACAAGGTGATATGCTGATATGCCTATTGGTGTTTTATAAATAGTCCTATATGTCCATAGTGCATCGTCAAGCTTTCGAGACCAATCACTTCTTGAGCTATTCATAGTCATCTCGAGTATTCCTTACAGTTTTTTTGTTTGGCACTTCCACCTGGCCACTTGTTTGGGAATGATACGGTATAGCAACGATGCTTCGCCCTATATTTTGTGAACACTGACTCAAAAAGCTCGTTGCAAAAGTGTTTACCTCTATCGGTAATGATAGTTCTAGTAGTACCAAAGCACAACAATATGCTCTTCTTCAGAAAGTTAATAAACACTCGACCATCATTAGTCAATACTGCTATAGCTTCTACCCATTTTTGAAACATAATCAACTGCAACCAACACATTGATTGCTGTAGAAGGATGCAAATGGTCCCATAAGCTCTATCCCCTAAACATCGAAGAGCTCTACTTCTAAAATTGAATTAAAAGGCATCTCATTCTTTTTGGAGATCATCCCCATACATTGGCATTCCTCATAATATTCATAGCATCCTTAAATAGTAATGGTCAGTAAAATCTTGATTGCAGAGCATTCACAGCTATCTTGGAAGACCCAAAATGTCCCGCGTAAGCTGAAGAGTGACAATGCTCCAGAATCTGAGAGATTTCCTCATTTGGCACATATCTTTGAATAATCTGATCAGTACCCCTCCTGTACAATGTGGGATCCTCCCAATGATAGTATTTCAGCTCCGATAAGAACTTCTTCATTTGTTGATGCGTGAATTCAGGAGAAAGCCATTACACACCAAGTAATTTACATTGTCTACATACCATGGCCCACAATCCACTATAAATGTACGTTCATCTGGGAAAGAATCTTTAATAATATCTCATCTTTCTGTTCTGCCTGTTCAAGCCTTGACAGGTGGTTTGTTACCACATTTTCACACCATTTTTGTCTCGGATCTCCAAATCAAACACTTGAAGGAGAAGTATCCACTGAATCAACCTAGTCTTCACATCATTTTTTGACATTAGATATTTCAGGGCCGTATGATCTATGTAGACAATTACCTTCTATCCCATGAGATATGATCTGAACTTATCGAAAGCAAACATAATAGCTAGCAACTCATTTTCTGTGGTTGTATATTTCAGTTGTGCCTCTATCAAAGTCTTGCTCATATAGTAGATGACATGGAGAATTTCATTCTTTCTTTGACTCGGTATATCCCTACTGCATAGTCACTAGCGTTGCACATCAACTCAAATGACAATTCTCAGTTTGGTGCAGCTATAACTGGTGTGAAAATTAACTTTTCTTTCAGAGTGCTGAAAGCTATCAAGCACTCTTCAGAAAAGTTGAATGGTGTGTCCTTTTCAAGCAAGTTACAAAGTGGCTTTGTGATTTTGGAGAAATCCTTAATAAACCTTTTGTAGAATCCTGCATGGTCAAGGAAACTCTGAATTCCCTTAACGGAGGTTGCTGGAGGTAGTTTTTCTATCACATGAATATTTACTTTATCCACCTCCATACCATCTACTAAAATCTTGTGCCCAAGTACTATTCCTTTCTACACCATGAAGTAGCACTTCTCCTAGTTTAGCACCAAATTCGTTTCTTCACATCGCTTGAGGACCATTCACAAATTTGAGAGACAATTTTCAAATGATGAACCTGTTCACGAAAATAATATTTCGATTTAAATCACCACAAGTGTACAGTTCATTAACAAGTAATAAAGTGAAAAATTTGAGTCCGAATGTCGTCTCACAAAGATTGAGTAGTTTAATTCTATCTACTTGACCTTAACCGAAATCGAAAGATATAAAAAGATTTGTGATAACGTGACTTAACCATAATTTTGACCTAATAAGCAAATATGTATAACTCACGTGAATTTAAATGCAAAATAAATGTGAAATGCAAAATTGATGAAATCAATGAATAAAAATCACAGTAAGATCACGAATACCCACGCAGTATCCACTTTTAACCCTGATTTCACAATTTGACAACACGTTGATAGTTTGAAGAATCAATACTCCTAATTCTATCCAACAATCTCTCTTGAGCAAAGTTGAACCTACTCTTATATCTCAATAACCTATATATCTATGATGGGTACAAGGACGCATGTGATTTTGTGAGCATTTAAGGATTCATACAAGGCATAGCGGTATATCTCTATCCCCTATCAGACCCTAAGATGATTTATACCCTGTCGAACTCACTCTCCTTCACTCGAATGCATGAAATAAGTTACCATATTCATATAATTACGTGCACATAATTATTGAAACAATTAATTGTATACAAATCATTCAAAACTCAGGCACGTGTTTCGATGTCAAATTTGCAAAAACTAGAAAGTAAAAATCACATCACTAAGTTCGTCAATCTCCTAGTACATGAAAACCTAGCCAACATGGAGAAAAGAACAAAATACATCATGGTTGTAAGAAACGACATCACCGATATATGACTTGGCTTGTAATTTCCTTGATCGTCGAGTTTCTCCTCGTGATTATGGTGTAGAATCCTTTCCAATATGAGTTATTCTTCTTCCCCAGATGTTCCCGTTCAATTTGATGATTTTAGGGTTTATATATCGCGTCCCAACGAAGTTTCACAAGAGGTTTAACGAAAACAGGAAACTGCAGCATTCGACCCCGAAATTGATCTATGCTACTGCATAGCTATATACTTATACTTCATAGTAAAAATATTTTTGGCCCTTGAAATCTCTGATGCATGCATGCGACTGCATGGGCATTACTACTATGCGACCGCATAGTAGCAAAAACTTCTTGAAATTGTCCTTTTGGTCCTCGAAACTAGTTCTCTTCAATTTTGACTCGTTTATTCATTCTCTTCACTCAATACATCAATAGTGGCCTCCAATTGGTACTTGGCTCAATCGAATCCTTGATTACTCCTTCAGGTCATCTTTTGGATAATTGCACTTTGGTCCTTAGACTTTCGTTTTTCTCCATTTTGGTCATTTGTTTCTTCCTTTGATGATCCCGTATTATCCTCGAGTTGATATTTAGCTCATTTTCATTCTCGATTCTCCTTTTGGTTCAACTTTTGATTATTTGCACTTTAGTCCCTGAACTTTCATTTTCTTTCATTTTGGTACCTTTTTGCACCTTTTCTCTTGAATTCCATTGAATTAGTCAAGATAGTCCCACAAAATAAAATTTAATAGAATTACGCTGTATTCCACGGTATTTATCATGAAATAGTCATGTTTTGTGGCTTGAATAAGTGTGTAAAAATACACTTATCAGAACCGAGCACTGAAAAGTCATCCATGAAGACTTCAATAATTTTCTCCATCACATCTGAAAAGATTACCGTCATGCATCGTGGAAATGTGGCAAGGACACAACCCAAATGATATCTTTCTGTGTGCAAAAGTATCGTAGGGACATGTAAAAGTAGTTTTCTCCTGATCTTTTGGAGCTACTACAATCTAATTATAACCTAAATACCCATCCATGAAATAGTAATGTAAATGCCCCACTAGTCTTTCCAACATCTGGTCGATAAAAGGTAAGGAAACATGATATTTTCTAGTTGCTTTGTTCAATTTTCAACAGTCTATACATACTTTTCATCCCATGACTGGTCATGTCGGTATGAACTCATTATTCTCATTCTTTGCCACTGTAATACCTCTTTTTTTTGGAATAACATGGATCGGACTAACCCTCTTGTTATTAGAGATCGGATAAATGATGCTTACATCAAGGAGTTTCAAGACCTCTACTTGCATGACGTCCTTCATGGTAGGATTTAATCTAAGCTGATTTTCCACTATTTGCTTATACTCTTCTTCCATCAAGATTTTTTGCACGTATTTCGATGGACTAATCCCTCTGATGTCTACTATAGATTACCCAATAGCTATTTTGTGTTCCCGTATAACCCTTAGTAATCTCTACTCTTCCAATTTGGTCATCTCATTGGCGATGATCACAGGGAGCCGAAATGACTCTCCTAAATAAGCATACCTTAGATGTGATAGCAATTACTTCAGCTCAAGATTTGGTGCTTTCCAAATAGAATGTAGTGGTTTACTAGGCTTTGTACCAAGTTCCTCAAATTGTCTTCTTCTGATGGGCGTAGTAGACTCCATAATGTAAGGGATCTGGATTATCTTTTCAATTGCTATTTTTTTATCTTGTGAGTGTACAAGAAAATTCTCCAAATGGTTTTGAGGGTGCTCAAGAATGAAAGTCTTTTCTATGGCCAAATCTACCTATCCATATGAAAACAACTATTTGATTCTGTAGGATACTTGATAGCATTGAAGACATTAAATGTCACTTGCTCATCATTTAGTCTCAACATCAATTATTCTTTCTGAGCATCTATTAAGGCTCGACATCTTGCGAGAAACGATCTTCCCAATATCAATGCTACGTCTTTATTCTTCTCAACCATGTCCAGAATGACGAAGTCTGTAGGATAAATAAATTTATCGACCTTTACCAGTATGTCTTCAATAATTCTCCTTGGGAATTGTATAGATCCGTCAACTAACTACAATGAAATCGATGTTGTCTTTTCCTCTTCCAAGTTTAATTTCTTGAAAATAGAGTAAGGCTTGAGGTTAACGATAGCACCCAAATCACATAGAACCTTATCAAATTTTATGTTACCAATAGTATTAAAGATAATGAAACTCCCTTGATCCTTTAGTTTAGGTGGCAGCTTATTTTGTAAGATGGCACTGCATTCTTCATTTAACATTATTATCTCCAAATTCTCCAGCTTCTTTTTTGTGATATTTCCTTCATAAATTTCATATAGATGGGAATTTGTATTAGTGCATCCACAAATGGTATGTGGATTTGTAGCTTTTTGAATACCTCAAGAACTGCTTGTCCTACTAATGCTTTAGTAGCCTATGTGGGAATGGAAGTGGCTGAACCATTTATTTGGCAAGAGTGATTACCTTAACCTTTAAATCCTCTTATGCATCTTCTTGTCTTTGTTCTGTAGATTCCTTCAAGTGCTCCTCATTTGTAGTATATACCTTCTCTTGTGTAGCAACTGGCCTCCTCACATTTAGCTCAGTTAGCTGTACTCCATTGCGAGTAGTTATAGCCTTGCAGTGTGCTTTAAGGTTTGTTTTAGTGTCATTGGGCAATGTTCTTGGTAGTCTTTCTGAAAGTGCCTTGGCTATTTATCTTATTTGATTTTCCAAATTTTTTACGATAGCTGATAAGTGTATTTTTGTACACTTATTAGGCACTTAATTTAATATAATTATTGATGAAAAGAATGGAATTCTACTCACAATTAAGTAATATTTGCTTTTGTAGGTTAAAAATCACTCGTAGTAAGAGAACAAAGCAAAAAAAGAGGAAAATGGACTAATAGTGTACAAATTTGTGATGTTGGGGACCAAAATGCATGTGTCAAAATTGGAGGAATAGTGATGCAATTTACGGAGGGCATAATCCAAAAGAAAAGTCAAACTCTAGGGACCAAATTGTACAAAATCAAAAGTTGAGGGACTTGGCATGCAATTATTAAGAGAATAAGATGCAAATTATGCCAAAACCCATTTTTTGGCTGCTGGACAGAAACAGGGTGCCTAGGCACCATTTTTTCATATTAAAAAAGGGCCCGAGACCAATTTGTTCATTTTCCAAAACTTCAGGGCCATGGCTGCAATTTTGCTAAGGGCACGATTTCTTCAGTTCTTCAATTCGGTCTTCTGCTGGGCTCCGTTTTCTGCTGGGTCTTTCTTTCTTTTTTATTTTATTTTACTTTCATCTTCTTTTCTTTTCCTTTTCTTTTTTCTTGGTTATTTTGGAGATACAACATAGAGCAACAAGGAGATTACATCAAGCATTTAATAAAGCATTTGGGGAAAATCATTGCAAATCTACAAAAAAAGGGTTTTATCTATATCTTTGTATTTTCTCCATTATTTAGCCATATTTGTAATACATTGTAGTAATATACTCCTTTGTTGTCATTTATTTAACATGGGCTAATTTAATGAGTTGTGATTTATAGTATTAGTTTAACCTAGTTTTAATTGATTTTTCAATATTTGCTATTTGATATTAAATTGATTATTTCCATGTGTTTCTACTATTGTATCTATTGTATTTTCATTTATGTGGCCAATGAATAAATATGTTTCGTGAAGTGTACATAGTTCGAGAGAAGATTGTGCATTTTAGACTAAAATGGTAGAAACTCTAGGTTTGTGTAGAGGATAGATATATACCTCTAGCCCTAGGTGGCTCAATGAGCTATTTTCATAACAATTTAATGCGGTTGTTTGGTTGTAATCGACATAGAGATATAGTAGGTTAAACCAATCAATTAGGGTAATTAGCTAAAATTGGAAAATCGATTAAATGAGTAATTCGTTAATTGACATGTGGAGAAATTAATTAGGCGACGGTTAAGCGAAACCATGAATCCCAACCACGTTTTTCTCCAAAATTCCCAAGATTCCCATATTTTCTTAGTTTGTATGTTTTTTTCCTCAGTTTCTAAAATCAACTCTTTATTGTGTGTTTTTTTATTTTCATTGTTAGAATTAAATTGATTAAAGTTGTGTAATTTAAAGTAAACATTCCTTGAGGGATCGAAAACCCGGACTTCAAAAGTCCACTTTATTACTTGAACGTGACCCGTGCACTTGCGGTTGTATTTTAGCGAACAATAGCACCCTGAACTTGCAAGCTCTTATCCATTCGTTGCATGTGTTGAGTGGATATTTTTGTTAACTTAGTCACAAGATCTTCTAGTGAAGACTTCTTCCGATTCTACTAAAATCCAGGTGGTATAGTCTATTGTGGCGCAATTTGAGCTCCCTGATTTTTACTACATTGAAAGCATGGGTGATTTTTCTAGCCTGGGTAGTAGGTATTAGGATTAGGATTTAGATTGTGTTGTTCCCTTTGAAAAATTCTGAGTATAGTTCACATCTTCTACTGTTTGAGCGAAATGAGATCCTATGTTACAATCAACACTCTTGTGGCCACCTCCATAATGTTTGCATTTTGGTCCCACTGTTCAAGTTGCATTCATCTGATCTACTTTTCGATGCCAACTATGTTGAAATTATAGCCGCCAATAAATCAACCTCAAACATCCCAACAATTTTCTTTCCACTCGCCCTTTCAATAGGCCAAAGTGTACTAGTGAATGCTAAATCATCCATGATTTGGTAGACTTGATCTATTGTTCTTCTCATGATAAAACCATCATAGGTAGAATCTACGTTAGCCCTGCTAATCGGATTCAGATCAACGTAGAAGTATTGCATCAGAAGCTACTTCTGTAATGCGTGTTGTGGGCATTGGCGGATTAAACCTTTGTATCATTCCCATGTCTTCGAATAGCATTCTGAGTCCTATTTTTGGAAACTAGTAATCTCATTCCTCAGCTCTACACTTCTTTTTAACGAAAAATATTTGTTAAAGAATTTTTGATTCAGTTGGTTTCATGTAGTGATGCTCTGTCTTCGGTAAGTGTCTAACAACTCCCTTGCTGAGTCTCTCAATGTGTATGGGAATAGCCTCAGTCTGATCGCTTCGTTTAACATTCCTGAATACTCGATAATTGGACACATGTCCAGAAATCTTGATATATGAGTGTTGGGATTCTCCGTAGCTTTTCCAAAGAATTGTAGAGCATTTTGGAACATGTTGATAACATTTGTACTCAGGTGGAAGTTTACCTGACCAAATGCTAGATATACGATACTGAATTGGTTTTCCACGATTCGTGAAACCATATATTCGCCCATGAGCCTTGCATTTTCATTAGTTGCATCTACATTTGGTCGTACAACTCCTAGACTAACTCCAATGGCTATTTGATTTGGATTTTCATTTGTCATTTCATCCTTTTTCTGTTTTGGCGTGTTTCCAACTGTTGTCTTCTTCAAAGGTTGAATGTTCATTCGATTTTTGGGTCAAATTGAGTAAGATCACCGATTCTTGAACTTCGCATACAACGTCCTAAAAAAGGAAGCAAGAAAACTGTTAATTTTTTTAATATAATTAGATAAAAAAAGTAAAATTCATATTAAAATTAATTAAAACTTATCAAAAACAATAGTTCCCGGCAACGACGACAAAAAACTTAACCCTTTGAAAACTCTAAAGTAGATGGGATCCTAATGTGTCGAGTGTCAAACCGACGAGAACTATGTGTTTTGTTGAGTTAAAGCTATTAATACCCTTAATTGAATAGCAATAAAAAGTTGTAGCAAATCGAAGTCTAAATTATCAACTAACTTGAAAGAAAAGTAAAAGTTTATCAAATTTGTGAGATATATTGCTAAGGTATAGAATCCTTCTTGTAATCCATTTTTTGTTTCAACAATTTGAATTGACAATTCGAAATCATGCTTGTTGGTGATGTTCCTATTTTAATTAAAAGCTTCTCTCGAGAGCAATTAAATCTAATCCTATACGTAGCCATCCTATATCTCTATGAAAGATACGAACGTATAAGAAAGCATTAAACGAGTTAGAACATCTATAAAAATCATGTGAAGCGTAGATGTATATATTTATCCTCTATTGAACTTCACAATATTTATTACTACGTGCTAATGATCCTACTATATTTCTCAATGATAATAAAACCCACAAACAATTCAATTAATTCCAGTTAAATGGTAAGCAAACTAAAAAATGATAAACATCCAAACATTCAAGCAGATTAACGTCAATTCAATTATTTAAACTAAAAACTTCATAACAAGGATTTATCTCATCCTAGTAATATAAAAACCTAGCCAAGCATAATGAAATGACAAGAACACATTCTAAAATTAATAAAAATCACCCGAAATTTAAATAATTGGTGAGAAATCTTAAATTCTTGAATGACTTCGATGAAATCCTAATATCTCTTGAAGTTTCCTTCCAATCCTTGTGCAATCTTCCTAGTGTGAATTATGCTTAATAGTTTTCTTGCAATTCCTTGATTGAAATCTCTCACAAAGATAAACTTGCTTGTTTCTCCAATATGATTCTCTCATTTTCTTGAGTTGTTTCCTGCATAAAAAAGGCTCTTCTATGAGTATGGAACATTCTATTATTTAAATGGCTCGAATCTAGATTAAAATATCACCTAAATCATTGCCATGTTGAGTTTTAATTGTATAAGGCATCCTGAAATTCGGTCGAATTTTTACATTATGCGACTGCATAGTTCATTTGTATGCGATAACGTAGTTCAATGTTGAACTCCATTTCTTTGTCCTGTGTAGCACTATGCAACCACATATGTTTTTGAACTATGTAACCACATAGTCCAAATTTTTTTCTCCGTCAGACAGTCTTTAAATTTTTTGGTCATAACTTTCTCTTTTAATATCTGACCGGGCAATCTAAAGTGTGTTAGAAAGCTAATTCAGCTACAATTTTTAATAGAATCTTTCAAATTCAGATGTTTACTATGCCAAAAATAGGTGTTAAATAGAGACTGAAAAATCTAAAACGTAAACTTTTCATTTAACTTAGCACTAATTCAAACTTTTTTGCTTTTATTTTAGTGCTTCTATTTTACCTTTAAGGCATTTTATGTAAAAATCTGGAAGAATTGAACTGATACAAGCTGATTCAGAAAATTAAATGAACTAAGAAAAGCAGAGCAACAAGAGATAGCTAATGTACAAAATAATTCGATTATTCAAGTAAACGAAGGGCAGTGATTGATAAAGGGAACATGTAGTTGGGGACTTCACAAATTATTCAGAGCAATCCATCATCGTTTCTCCTCCAATTGGATAGTCAAGTTTTCGACTAAAAAACATTGCCATCAATTTGTTTTAGAATGGACATCAATTTTATGGTAGGCTCGATGAAAAGCCACATACACATCTATAAATTTTTAGAGATATATCAACACTTTAAATAACAAGAGGTTTCAGATGATGCTAGTAGATTAAGATTTTTCGTATATTCTACATGGTAGAGTGCTTGAATAATTAGACTCACAGACTATTGCCAGTATCCTATTTAGAATGACATGGCTAAAAAAGTATACACCAAATTCTTCTCACCAAAAAAGATATAAAAATTGAAGCATGAGATATCCATATTTTGGCAGGGAAAAATCGAATCCTTTGACAAAGCATGGAATAGATTCAGAACATGCTTCGAAACTGTCCTAATCATGGCACTAGTAAAGGGCTCTAGGTCCGATATTTTTATGCAGGTCTACGTCCATCTTACAAAAGTATGGTTGACTCATCATCCAATGGCTCCTTATCTACAAAGATAATTGATGAACCCTTAAGGTTGTTTAAGAGAGTGGCTACTACCATAGCCATGTGGGATTCTGAGATGGTTGTTCATAAGAAGACAGCAGGACTATATGAGGTGGACACTTATGCATCGTTATTTGCAAAAAAATGATTCTTTGGTTCATAAGGTTGAGAGCATATCACAGTTAGCCAATGTAGTATAGGTCAAGCAACTAAGTTGGGAAGAATGTGGGATAGATCACACTATAGAAGATTGTCCAATTCTTGCACATTGAACATCTTGAATATGTACAAGGAGGTCATCACCAACAAAATAACCTACATTCTGACACATACAACCTTGGTTGGAGAAAGAATCCAAATTTTCTTAAAGTAACTCCAATTGCATCGCATGGCTATCAGTATTAGCATCCTAAGAAGAGAACTCAGCTAGAAGAGATGTTTGACAAATTTCTGGAAAAAACAAAGCACTACATTGGGGCAAACAATCAATTCATAAAAAGAACTAAGACAACCCTTCAAAATCAGAGTGCTGTAGTCAAGAACCTGGAAACTCAGATGGGATATATGGCACTTGCTATATCAAGCAAGGCATCAGGTACTCTGCCAAACAATATTGAGACTAACCCTAAGGAGCAGATAATGGCCATAAGTATTTTAGAGGATGTAATAATTGAGGACCATCTATGAAAACAATCACAACAAGAAGTGGAGTACAGTTGCCAAAGATCATAGTCAAAAGATTAGTTATAGTGATAAACAAAGTGCATACAATAGACAGGAGCAAGTGGATGAGTCTGAACAATCAATTGAGACAATATTGAAAGAGAATACATGCTATCTACAAGCTATGGCAGCTAATCCGGTCAAAGAATATGTAGCTCCCATCCTATTTTCACAAAGGTTGAAGAAACACAAGCTCAATAACCACTTTGAAGAGCTTTTAAATGTGCTAAAGATACTTCACATCAATATTCCATTCATAGACGCGATGAGATAGATTCCAAGCTATGCAAGATTTTTGCAGGACATAATATTAAGGAAGATAAAGTTTTCAGAATTTGAGACTGTGGCGCTGAAGAGGAGAGCAATGCAAGACTACAAAATAAACTGCCTCAAAACTCAAGGATCTAGGAGTTTCATTTTACCTATTTTAGTTAGAGAAGCTGGTTCTTTCAATGCTTTATGAGATACAGATGAAAGTATTAACTTAATCCTTTTATCCGTATACAGAAAATTGGGATTAGGAGAAGCAAAAGAAACAACAATATTATTGCAGTTAGCTGATAAAAGCATCAAATATCTAAGAGGCAAGGTTGAAGATATAATCATCAAAGTTGGCAAATTGATATTTCTAATAGACTTCATTGATCTAGACATAAAAGACATGTATATTCTAATAATCTTGGGGCGACCATTCTTAGCAACAGGTCGCACCTTGATTAATATGGAGAAATCTGAGCTTATCTTGAGAGTGGATAAGAAAACAAAAATTTTTTAAATTACATAATACATAAAAACAATCATCAGACCTCGATGAGTATAAGTGCATTGATGACGATGAACTATTCATTAAATGAAACTGTCTAAAAAGAAAACCAAAATTTGGAGGCATTATTGGTAGAGAAAAGAACGGCGAATTTATAGTTTTGAGAGCCTAAAAAGGATGCAAAGCTGGAAATTGCAAGTGGTGCAAGGACGAAATATTTCGATTTAAACCACTATAAGTATATCACCCAAAAAGTTGTGCATTAGACTCGAAATCGTGCGCTTAATGGGATGCAACCCATATTTCTATCCTTTTTTTTTTTTTTCATATTTTGATAAATTATTGCATTACAAGTAGTTTTATGAATTGCATTTATTTTAGGAAAACATGCATTTAAATGGTTTATTTTTAACACACCTTAGGCAATATTTTACGACTTGCATTAGTAACCTAGGCATATTTACTTTTTGAGTTCATTTTGCATAGGCTCATTGTTAACATTCTAGCATTATATTCAGTCTACATTGATGTGATATAGATTACTAAGGTTTTACATAGATTTCAATCTCCAACCCATTTTGAAAGATTTATCATTTCCTAGCTATAGGATTTTTGTAGGGATGAAGCTATGTTAGATAGTCTTTCCAAAAGTTACAAGATTATAATTTTCTTGGTATGAATTCATTACAAATATCTAAACCTTATTCTCTATCACTAATATTTATTTTGAATGCTTGAAACAAAGAAAAGTGACAGTTGTCATGACGTCTAACAACTGGACCAGTTTGATCCTTTTTCAGCATCTACCCCAGGGAATTTCTAATCCTTACTCATTTACTTTGATTATTTTTGCTTTTACATGGGTGCAATGTAATATTTTTGTTTGGGGATGGATAAGTATTAGGGTACTTTGAATATATATATTTTTTCTCAATTGCTAATCGGGCCTGTATAAAAGAAATAAAAAATAGCGTCTAGTTAGTGTTGACAACTTGCCCCCTATGTCAGTTTTTGGCTTGTTTTACCCTCGAGAGATAAAAAATAAGTTTGACATAATGTCAATTGTCCTAAAGTCCGATATGAGATAGAAATATACCATTATGCTTTACGTATTCCTTAAGTATTTACAAATTTGTTAATGCATTTTTATATGCTCGCATCCGTCATAAAAATATAGTCGAGTCAAATGTAAAAATAGATTTAATTCTACTCGAAAGATTGTTAAACAATTTATGAATATTGATCTTCATAATTAAATCATGTTGTCAAATCCATGAGGTTCAATGTTAAAGCGGACTAATTTAAGGGGATTTCGGATCCTAGTACTCTTTTCATCAGCATATTTTTGTAAAACTCGCATTTAATTATAACCTTGCATTGATTTTAGTTAAATTAAGTTTTGCATTTAGAATTTGATTATTAAATTTAAAGGAAAAACAAACAAATTTCAATAGTTTCGATTAAGGCGAAGATAATTTGAACTTGAACTAGTGCAATCTCTATGGAAATGATACTTGGACTTAAAAATCAATTTTATTACTTGTTAACGAACCGTATACTTGCGTTAATTTTTTATTAAACAATAATTTCGTCAACGAGTTTTTAGCATAGAGATATATCGCTATACCTTATGTGAATATTTAAGTATTCATAAAAATTCATGCGTACTCATATGTTCGCATCTATTATAGAGATGTAGTTGGGTCATATATGAGAATAGGCTTAAAAAAACTCGAGAGAGATTGTTGAATATAATCGAAACATTGATTCTTCAATATACAATCATATTGTCAACGTATAAAACTAAGGTTAAAAAAGTATTATTACATGAGAATTCATGATCCCAGTACGTTCGTCATTCATTAAATACATTAACTTGCATTAAACATAATTTGTATTTAGTTCAGTCAAGTCATTCATAATTGTTTATGTAATTTATTTTAGTTATAAGTTCATCACAATAAATACACCTTATTACTCTAGTTTTGGTTAAGGTCGCGGTAATAAAAATCGAACTAAATCAATCTCTGTGGGACAATGCTTGGACTCAAAATCCACTTTATTAATTGTTAACGAATCGTACACATGTGGTGATATAAATCGAAATATATTTTCGTAAAACATAGTTTGACAATCTGCCATATCTCAGAATTGAAATTCAATAATCAACACAATGAACGGTTTCAATAATAAAAAATAAATCAACCTCCAGATGTTATATACATAACTCGATGTGTGTGTGTGTGTGTGTAAACGCATGAAAACATACCAAGCTCATGATTGGTTCAACTCCCAACCTGTAGTGTTCAAGTATTTCCTTCTCCACTTGAGAGATACACACCCCAAACTTACTCTTTTCACTCAATTATTCCAGGATGTGTTCTAATGTTGAAGTTTAGTTAATTCTAATTTTTACCCTCTTTTAGTTTGGATAGATCTTGCTATCACAAGTTCACACTTCAACAAGTGAAGTTCACTTGTTTTTTATTATTTCAACCCTTAAAACTAAACCAAGCTACTTGCCACGCATTAAAGGTATAGTTCTATCAAACCAAATATCTTGGTGCTTAATCATTGTAATTATGTCTTCCCTCACCTTAGGGCACTAGATTTTAACCCCTGTAAGCTTATTCACTCAAGTTATAAAGGCTCGAGAAGATGATTTAACTTCTCCCCTTCTTTCTTTCTATATGACCCATGTAGTTAGCTTTGAGCTGATGACTCCCAAATCAGTTGATTTTAAAGCACCAAGTTTTCAAATATCCTTACAGGCTTACTTGCTCTAGTCATAAAGGCTTTGAGAGAAGTGTTCTCACATAAATTAATACCATGCCCCTTTTCTTTTAAACATTTAGTTTCCAAAATCATCCCTAAATTAAGACTTTCACTTTATCTTCATTTTATTAGCTTTGAACAATCCACACAAGATAAATTATGCTCAGAACTCCTGCTCATCTTAATGTTCCCAGCAATATCTCGACCATCTCCAAATCACCAAAATAATGGATCATGGATAAGTACGATAGAGGTTTTTGAGGTATAACTTATTCAATTCAACACTTTTCTAAATAATGAACCAATCAACAACTTAATGTGTAAAACATGAGTGTCGTGTACAGAGAATGTCAAGTTTCTCATAAACAAGTATTGGCTAATCTAATCATACACTATTTTCACTATTCCTTGTCCATACCTATTCCAATATTCAACATCATTGCTAGCATAACTATTAAACCTACACAAGCACAAAAAATTAATTCTTTTCACACAGACAATCACATAAAAGCTGAAAATTATGCAAAAATATTGATGAATGTCAATGTCATGAAAATTCCCCTAAACTTTTACAAAATATTACCCTTAATGTAAAAACAAAAATAATCAAAATAAAGTAGAAGGATTAGAAGGTCCCTGAGTTAGATACGGATAGGTAGAAGGATCAGGCTAGTAAAATTGGTGGATATCCCAACAACCTTCACTCTTTTTTTTTTTTTTTTTTTTTTTTTTTTTGGTTTTTTTTTTTTTTTTTAAAAATTTAAAAAAAAAAAAAAAAATTGACTTCATACCCCCATTTAAAATTTCTAATAAAATGATATAAATTATATTGAGAAATTTGTTGAAGAATAATAAATGATTACTAAATAATTGAAATTTTTTAAAAAAAAATAAAATCCTTACTGTTTTTTTTTTTTTTTTTTTATTTTGCTAGGATTCAATTTTTTGATTCGAAAATTCAAAATAAATATTAGTGATTGAAAAATAAGGCCTAAATATTTGTAATATATGCACACCAAGAAGAATTTTTAATCTTCTAACGTTAAGAAGATTGAAATTTAGGTACAACAATAAGAGTGTATATCACATCAATGCAAGCTCAATGTATGATATGGAGTTAACGATGAGCTTAAATAAAATGAACTCAATAAGTAAATATGCCAAATTACTAATGGAAGTCTTAAATACTACCCAAATTTTGTTAAAGATAGTTACGTGCATGAGATCCTAGCCATGACTCTAAATACTAATGTAGGAAAGTTTTACTTGGACATAATTATAGCATATAATGGTGTCTATAATGTGATATGGCAATCATTCGGTTGTTAATGTGCAAGTGTGAGATTTGAATTAACGGTTGGATCCAGTGCCACATGTAATTATGGATACCATTATGTAGACAATTATGTATATGTAGCACTTCCCACTAATGTAATCCCAAAAAATATGTATAGTGCAATAACTAACTAAAATAAGTGAAAAGTGATAGAAACTGCGTTGCCACCCATTAAGCGCTCAATTTACAGTCTAGAGCTCAAGTTTTAGCACAAGCGTGTCATGGCACTTTGAAAATGGCTTTGGAGGTCCTGCTTAGCTTGCTCATTATGACTTGTTCCATATTGCAACTTTTCTCCAAATTTTAACCTTGCCCTTTACCAAGTAGTATGACTTTCTCTTATTACCCTTTTCGAACTCAACAATTTAAACTTCAATCTTCTCATAAGATTTAATCACAAATTCAATTTTTGAGTAAATGATAAAATCAAAGGATTGTATGCTAATTTCCTCTTCTTTGAATGCTACAAGTTCTTTTCCGTCCGTTATGATTAATTTCTCGATCTTTTTATGCCCCTCTTCTTTAATTGAAGTTCTCTCGATTTCAATGTCCGTATTCAAAACTGTTGGTAAGGAAACAATGACATCTTTTCAGAGAATCTTCTTCTCTTGTTGTATCTATAAGAAGTCCGATTGACTTATTCCTGTAATTGTTGTCCATTAATAATCGGTTGAAGAAATAATCCTACAGGCAAATTACCCACATCAAATTGTGGTGAGAAAAATAATGCATCAGGTAAGTTATCCAGAATAGTTTCATCAAATTCATATTCTTCTTTTAAATCTCATAGCCACTGTCCTATAATGAAATCTCCCACAAAAATATCCTCTTATCAATTTCTTGAGCTACCAATTGTTGTTGTCTTATGATGAAGTCACATATAAGCATCTTGTTGAAATCAACAAAGCCATCTTTTATCTTGTTATTTTTGTTCTTTTTTGTATCTTGAAAAAGAGAGAAACAAGAATGAAAATGGAACGAAAATAAAAATACAGGTAGACTTTCAAATTAGTGCCAAGATACATAAAATCAAACTAAAACTCAATTCCCGTTAATAATGCCAAAAACTTGTTATGCAGAAATATATTTCGATTTAATACCACCGTAAGTGTATGGTTCGTTAACAAATAATAAAGTGGATTTTGAGTCCAATTATCGTCTCATAGGGACTGATTTAGTTCAATTTTATTACCATAACCTTAATCGTAACAAGAATAACATAGTGTGTTGTTGTAATCAAATTATAAATAAAATAAATTGCGTATGCAACTAAGAATGATTTAACTAAACTAAATGCAAATTATGATAGATGCAAATTGATGTGTTCTAATGAATAACAAACGTACTAGGACTGTGAATTCCCATGCAGTAATCATTTTTAACCTTAGTTTTATACTTTGACAACACAATTGTATATTGAAGAATCAATGCTTCAATTATATTCAACAATCTCTTTCGAGTAGTGTTAAAACTATTCTCATAAATGACCCGATTATATCTCTATGGCGAATGCAAAGATATAAGAATGCATAAATTTTTATGAACACTGAGAGATTCACATAAGGCATAACGATATATCTCTATCCCCTATTGGACCTTATGACGATTTATACCATGTCGAGCCCGTTTTCCTTCTTTTGAAAGCATAAAATAAGCAACCATATTCACTCAATTACTGTGCACAATAATTATGGAGAAAAGAAATTCATATAAACTATTTAATATCCAAAATGTGCTTTAATGTCAAACATGTAAAATTCAAAATTAAAAATTCATACTACATTGTTCATTGTTCTCTTACAATAAATAAATCTAGCTTAACATATTGGGAAGAAGAAAACACAAAGAGTATTGAAGAAACGACATCACCAATTTAAATCTTCAATTGAATCTTCAGTTCTTCCAATTAATTTTCGCATTCCTTGCCTTCTTCTGTGCTCTAAAATCCTTGTGAATGTGTTGAAATGCATAATGAATACTTAGAGATGACCATAGGGCTTTAAGAGAAATCTCAAGATTGGTTTCCATAAGAATTTTAATAAAATAAGGAAATCAGATCCCCCGGATTTGTACTATGCTATAGCATAGTTTGATGGATTTTAGCCCTAAAACTTGCTAAAATTAGGTATGGGGCCACATAAGAATTAACACTATGCGACCGCATAGTAGTGACAAACTTCCAAAAGTTGCAATTTAGTCCTTGAACTCCGTTTCTCATCTTTTGACCTCTTTTCTCATTTCTTCTTCTTTCAACACTCCATATCTTTACCAAATTGATCCTTAACACTTTTAACATCTTTGTTTCTGCTTCCAAGTCATTTTTTGACTATTTGCACTTTGATCCCTGAACTTTTATTTTCTTTCATTTTGGTTTTTTTTTTTGCTTGTTTCTCCTTATTTCTGCCACATTCATCAAGGTTGTCCTCCATAACATAATTTACATGTAACTAAGCTATATTCATCAGTTTTATCAACAATTATTCATGTTTTGTAGTCAAAATAAGTGTGTAAAATGCACTTATCTGTACTATTAGCAAGGAAGTTAATATGTAGCAACCTCAAGGCTTCATTCATACATTCATCTTACATATCTATATCAACTCCGTAAGAATATATACGGTCTCAAACTAGCCCATCCTGTATGGTGGTTTTCTATTATCTTACTGATTTTGCTTCACCAATTCACATAGTGATGCTTTACTATTTATTTATCATGTCTCTACAGTTACAATTTATTTATTTTTTTGTCTATGTATACGACTTACTAGTTATAATAAATAATAGCACCCTATATCTTAGTTTATTTATGCTCGTCTCATTGTTCTTTATAGGGATCTATGTGTATGGTAGGAGTTGAAGTCCTCCTCATATCCTCTCGCTTACGTGATCTATTGTGCAAGACTGATATGACAAGTGAATAAGATTACTTACACCGATGTCTCTTCCTAATATCTCATTCTTACTAAAAAAGCTCACTTTCACCACATGCAACAGTATATCGACAACTGATTGATGCTCATCAATATCTCTACCACTTATCTAGACATCTTGTATACTATAAATAAGCTTTCTCAATTTGTGCACTAACCAGTAGAGAATCACCAGAAAACTGCTAAACAGGTCTTCATATACTAGAAGTCCATCCTGCATTAAGGCCTTTACCTAAAAGCCAAGTATACTTTTCTGCTCTTTATTTTGACAATGTAGATTGTGGTAAGAATAGTCACGAACACATTTCCACCTCTACATGTAGTATCTATATTGGTGGTAATTGACATGACCCATCCCGAATTCCCATAATCGACCTGACATGTATCGTGCATCGATAGTAGATACCAGTTAAGTGCTAGATCCGTCACAGGAAACTTTGACTGTAACAAATTTTTAAAAAAATTTTGACAGAGTTTTCTTTGAAATATGAACTAAAAGCACTAGATCAATGATCAATTTTCTCAAATCAATACATATACCCCTCAAAACACAAATTATTCAAAATAAGATGTATTTGAATGATATTTACACTCCTTTAAAAACCAGAAGACTCCAAATGCACAACATATACAAAAATATGCAATGAGTCCATGATATGGATACATTTTTCTGACAAAAAAATGAATTTATCCTAAAAAATATGAAATATATAAACTGACAAGATGAGACATACAAAAAATGACAATGTGTGGCTCAACTCAATGAATCAACAGGCTCAAATACTGCTCAACCCAGCTACTATTTGATAAGAAAAATATAGACAAAATATATGAGCTTGTAATTCAGTGAGTAAATATTTTGCAAATAAGTATACTTTTTATATTTATGCCAACTCGTTAAAAACTGATATATATACACATATTTATTCTTTAAATTGAATAAACTAAATTCTATAATCTGAAATATGATAAATTGTATATTACTGAAAATCACACCAAAGAGATACCGGAAATAACTATACTTGTGTATCGATTAATCTCGATGTACTTGGCAAGATTATTCAATTTTAAAATTATGTAATTCTGAAATTTTAAAATTTTGTAACTTTGGTCATATGCGAGTAACCATAATTGATTATACATTGTGGAAACACATTTACACCAGTGTAGACTAGGATAAAATCACTTGGTACTTTCTGATGATTTTTAAAAATAACTTTAGATATACTAAAATATCTAATACTGATATAACATGCTAATGAAATGATTTAACTAAAATGAATTTAATTTTAAAAAGAACTGATTATAAAATTCCTTTTATTTTAAAAATCATGCTGTCAAATCAACTATATGAAATAATTAATTTTTTGATATAATAAATTTAATATATATTAATTTCTAAAAAAATAAATTTCTCCACTCACATTACACAAGATATAGACTAGGATGGTCAATAAGTTTTT
Source organism: Olea europaea var. sylvestris (assembly GCF_002742605.1). Lineage (NCBI taxonomy): Eukaryota > Viridiplantae > Streptophyta > Magnoliopsida > Lamiales > Oleaceae > Olea > Olea europaea. Next base: position 20,402,936 of record NC_036237.1, on the reverse strand, counting down.
TTCAATTTCTTTGTCACCACCTGAAATATGTTACAAGATAACCAATTTAACCACTATCAAATCAAGGAACCTTTAATATTGAATGATGCAATACTTAAATAAATTTCTCAATATTTGAGTGAATCTCCCAAATTTTCCTTTAATCAATTGAAACCAATTCTACATTCTGGTCCATTTACTAATAGCTAATTCATTAAAATAACCTTTGTCCCAAGCATAAGAATAATTATCCCATCTTCCATCTAGTGAAAATTTGAAATAACACTAGACCATATTCATTTTTCAACTTGTTCTCTAAAATCATTATTTCAAGTGAATAATTCCATCGATATAATCATTTTCACAAATAATCAATACCCAAACATCCAACTCAAAATCTACTGTTTGCCCAAAAATTGTATTTCTTACCTTGATGTAAATGAAAAGTAACCAATCAAGGAACTTCAACAAACAATGGCACACATTTTTCTTAATCTATAATTTATACCAACAAATCAAAACCCTAAAAATTGGGCTTGAATTACGCTACATCTCTTGGAGAAATTAGAGAAATTGAAGAATAAAGTTTGAATAGCAAAACCTAACTCTTTTCCTTCTTTCCTCTTATTTTTTTCTTATTTTTTTCTTTTTCTTTTCTTTCTCTTTTTCTTCCTTTCTTTCACATTCTTTCGTTAGCTTTCTGCCCTTTTTTTACAGGTTGTTGATTGCGTATATATGTAAACTGAAAATAAAAAAAATGAGATTAATTGCCAAGTGAGTGGAGCAGTAATTCATAACTGCAGAGGAAGTCCTCCAACCTTCATATAGCACTTTCTTAAATTCTTATCTTTCAATACTATATAAGTAGATCCCCAAAATTTAAATTAAATTTTATCCATCTTAAACCTTCAAATATTATAAATTATAAAATAACCCCCAATAAAATAATTTACTTCATTTAACTTAGACTTTGACGAGTCAAGTTTTGATTTTTGTCTAAAAAAATTGGGTTGTAACAATCTTACCTCCTTAAAAGAATTTCATCCTCAAAATTCAACTTGCAACTGATTGGGTGATCAATAGATTAGGATATTTAACACGCATCTATTCCTCATTCTCCTACAAAGCCTCTTCTCCACCTAATTCTTCCATAGGACCTTTACGAGTAAAATTATCTTGCTTCGCTGAATTTGCACCTTTCATTTTAGAATTCTCATCGGCTCTCTATATAAGAAAATTCTCCAATTGAACTAGTTGAAACTCTAGAACATGAGAAGGATCTGTAACATACTTGGGGAGCATAGAAACATAAAAAAAAAAAAATCATAGACCTTGCATAATTCAGTTGGAAAATTTTATCGATACTCAATTGGACCAGTCCACTCAGCAATCTCATAAGGTCCAATGTATCTTGGACTTAACTTTCCTTGCTTGCTAAATCTCAAAACTTCTTTCCAAGGTGACAATTTTAGAAAGACTTTATCTCCAACCGCGAATTCAAGATCTTTCTTGCTTCTATCTGTATTACTTTTCTATCTATCTTGTGTTACTTTCAACTTTTCTCTAATTAATTTCACATTTGATAAAGTCATTTGAACCAATTCAAGGCCTAATAACTTCCTTTTACCAGCTTTTTCTTAGAAAACAATTGTTCTGCACTTTTTATAAAAAAAGCTTCGAAAAGAGCCATTTTCTTTATTGGATTGATATCTGTTCTTATAAGCAAACTCCATCAACGACAAATGAGTACCCTAACTACCTCTGTACTCCAAAACACAAGCCCTCAACATAACCTCAAGAGTTTGTATTGTCCTTTCTGATTAGGCATCTGTCTGAGGATGAAAAGCTATACTAAAATATAGTTTAGTACCCATGGCTTCCAGTAAACTAGCCAAAATTTAGATGTAAACCGAAGATCTATACATGACACAATAGAAAATGAAGCACCATATGGACTGATTATCTCATCTACACACAACTTTGCCAACTTATTTAAAGTATAAGTGGTTTTGATCGGCAAGAACATAGCAATTTTGGTCAAACGATCTACAATAACCCAAACACTATCATGACCATTCTGAGTATGAGGAAGTCCAAATAAAAAGTCCATAGTAATGTGCTCCCATTTCCATTCTAGAATAGGAATGACTATAAAAGTCCTATTTTTTCTGACGAACTGGCTTTATCTATTGATAAATAAGATATTTGGATACAAAATCTGCTATCTCTGTCATCATATTAAGCCACCACAATGTGTGGTACATTTTAATACCACTGGACCCATAGCATAAATAGAACTATGTGTCTCTTCCAAAATCTCTTTCTTTAATTTTGAAATATTTGGAACACATAATCTATTACACATAGCCAATGCACCATCATCTCTAATTACATAATTCGTTCTTAACCTGACATTAACTTTTGCTTTCAATGTTTTCAATGTCAGGTTTTGAGATTGAGCTTCTTTAACCTTATCAATCAAAGAAGGCCTCGCTTGAAAATGAGCTAATATTATCCCTGAAGTAATAACTAATAACTGAGTATGCAACTTCTTGAACTCACAAATCAAGGAACCACTATTGCATTAGATAGAGAGAAAGAACCGATCTTTCTACTGAGAGCATCTGCAGTTACATTAGCTTTCCCCGGGCCATCAGTCTTGTAATCATAATCCTTTATCAACTCTAACCATCTTTTTTTGTCTCAAATTCAGTTCTTTCTTATCATAGATATACTTCAGGCTTTTATGATCAATAACTATTTGACACTCCTCACCATACAAGTAATGCCTCCAAATCTTCAATGCTAACACCACTGCAACTAACTCCAAATCATGAGTTCGGTAGTTTAACTCATGCTCAATTATCTCGAAGCATAGGCTATAACTTTCTCATTTTACATTAGAACATATCCCAATCATTTGCATGAAGCACCACTATAAGTCATAAACTCTTTACCTGGAGATAGAAAAGGATAGGAATAAAAGCTAATCTTCTTCTCAACTTTTGGAAAATATTTTCACATGTTTTAGTATACCCAAATTTGGATTTTTTTCAAGTCAAACTAGTTAAAGGAAAAGCAATTTTTGAGAAATCATCTACAAAATGACAATAATAACCTACTAGTCCATGGAAATCTCGAACTTCTGTCATATAACTAAGGTGTTCCTATTTCATTATTGCCTCAATTTTCTGAGGATCTATATAAATACCTTCTATTGAGATAACATGACCCAAAAATACAACTTTATCCAACCAAAATTCATATTTACTGAACTTAGCATTTAACTATTTATTTCACAAAGTCTGTAAAATAATTCTCAAGTACTCAGTATTCTTGTCACTACTGCGAGAATAAACCAATATGTCATTGATAAAAACAATTAGAAAATTGTCTAAATATGGGTAAAGCACCCTATTCATCAGATCCATAAATGCTACTGGGGCAATAGTTAACCCAAATGGAATCACTAGAAACTCATAATGGTCATATCACGACCTAAAAATAGTTTTCTATACATTAACCTCCCTAATTTTATGTTGATGGTACCGTGAACACACATCAATTTTCGAATATACTGTAGCACCTCGAAGTTGGTAAAACAAATCATCAACGCGAGGCAAAGGATATTTGTTGTAGATAGATACTTTATTTTTATTCAATTGTCTATACTCAATACACAATTTTATTGTCCCATCATTCTTCTTCACAAATAAAACTGGTGCTCGTCATGGAGATACACTGGGTCTAATGGAACCCTTGTCAACTAAATCTTACAGCTAAACTTTCAATTCTTTCAAGATGTTTGTGAAATAGGGGTAATACCTAGGATCAAGTCAATGATAAACTCAATTTCCCTATCTAGAGATACCCCTCGAAGATCTTAGGAAAAACATCAGAGAAATCTCTTAACCCCGTATATCTTCAAGTTTCAACTTAGTGATTTGAATGTCAATCACATGAGCCAAATACGCATGGCAACTTTTTCTAAGCATTCTCATAGCAATAAGTGCAGATATAGCAAATGAAGGTAATATTTCTTGTTCACCACTAAAAATAATTCTAGGCTCTTCTGGCCTTCTGAACAGCATTTCTTTGCAAAAACAATCAACTAAGGTATGATTTGTAGCTAAAAAATTCATGCCCAATATCACATCGAAATCATGAATATCAAGTCGAATCAAATTAGCTTTCAACTCCCGATCATTCACTCCAATCATGTAATCCTTGTATACACTATTAGCTAAAAGTGAATCTTTTACAGGTGTTGCTACCACTAAATCATTGTCTAACGGTTCTAATGTCTGGTCCAAATAAATAGAAAATGTATATGATATAAATGAATGTGTGGCACTTGAATCAATTAAAGAACGAGCCTTTCTGCCAAAAATAAATAACTTACCTATGACTACACTTGATGACATTGGCATCATGCTGAGTCACAGCAAAAACTCTTCACTAAGCCCTGGGACATCCTATATGGCCTTTCTGTCTAGTACCATTTCTACCAGCAACATCAGACTGAATAGCACTAGTAGTACCTGCTTTACTTGCCAACGTATCCTAATTTTAATTCTGTTTAGATATACCAACACCTGGCTGTAAAGATGCCCTCTGTGATATACCACCCTGCTGAAAATGAATTGGACACACTCTCTCTATATGCCCAATCTGACCATAGTGATAACAAACACCAACGCTCTTAAAACACTCATCAAGATGAAATTCTCTACACGATTGACACTGAGGAAACCTAGCAACACTGGAGCTATCACCTTTTCCTAGAGTAAATGATCTCCCAACAGACCCATGGTATGAGTACGACTACTCCTTAGCTACTGTATTAATCTTTGGCTTGATCTCAAGCCCTGTGTTCCACTAGATTTGTATTTGAAACTATTAGAGGTGGAAACACCTAATCCACTTCCTCTGTGATCTCTCCTCGATAGTCTATTGGTAGAGACTCCTATACATGTCTGCTTACCAATACCAACTCCAGGTTTCATTTGTTGTTGACTACTTTGTCGTTCTGAAATACTTTTTCCAACTATTAGCTGCTTTTGCAAGTTTTCAAAAATTTTCATACCCTGATGCTGTACCATCGATCTGATTTCTTCTCTCAAGGCACACTCAAGCCTCATGCACTTATTAGCTTCATCAACTACGAAGACTGCAGCATATTTTGATAATCCTACAATCTTTTTCTGATATTCCACCATTGTGAATGTCTGTATTAGTTTAAAAAATTCATTCTTCTTTTCATTCTTATAAGAATGAGGGTAGTAATACAAATTAAAATCATCTTTAAAATTACTCCACTTGATCATAGAAGGATCAACATATTTACTTTACACAGATCTCCATCAATCATATGCACCTCATTTTAACAAGATAGTAGTAAGATGTAACTTTCAATCATCAAGACAACTCGTAACATGAAATATTCTTTCAATCTTTACCATCCATAATTCGACTTCTGTTGGATTAGCCACACCTGTGAATACTTTAGCCCTCAATTTAGTTGCTCGCTCAATACTATACTCTTTATCAGAATTTCGTAAAGCAATAGCAACATCTGTAGCAATCCTATCAATTACAAGATTAGGCTGAGCAATATCCCCACGTCGTAACTGCTCATGAGTCTATTTTACTGATTTCTCAACCCTACTCACATATCTAATGTCCGCCCTATCGGGAGCAACTTGTAGTTGAGGCGAATATCCTGGGGTTTGCAAGTCTTACCACCAAAAGCCATGACCCCCAACTACAAAATATGAATGATTTAATGAGCAAAAATTCAAAATAAGTGTACAATAAACTAACTCCATGACAATGGTCTAATACCAATTGACACGATCCATCCACACGAATGTTTAAAATCTTGTTGATAGAATTTCCTGTAAAACGTGTAATAGAACCACCTTATCAATAATTAATTTCCTCAAATCAATGCATATAATATAAAACAATATACACCAGCCCCTCAAAACAAAAAATATTCATAATAAGGTGTACTGGAATGATATTTGCACCCCTTTAGACACTAGAAGACTCCAAACGCACAACATATACAAAAATATGCAGTGAGCCCATGATATGGATACATTTTCTGACAAGATGCATCTATCCCAAAAAATATGAACTATATAAACTGATAAGATGAGAAATACAACAAATGGCAATGAGTGGCTCAACTCTGTAGATCAATAGTCTCCAATGCTGCTCAATTCAGCTACTGTCTAACAAGAAAATTGGTGACAAAATATATGAGCTTGTAACTCAGTGAGTGGATATTTTTCAAATAAGTATTCTTTTTATATTTATGCCAACTTTTTAAAAATTCATATATAATAAAAAAAATCATTTCACAATAATATAAGCTAAAATCTTTATTCTTTAAACTGAATAATCTAAATTTTTTAATCTGAAATCTGTTAAGCAGTATATCACTGAAAATCACACTAAAAAGGTATCGGAATAATCATATTCATGTATCGATTAATCTCAATATACATGGTAAGGTTATTCAATTTTGAAACTCTATAATTCTGAAATTTCGTAATTCTAGTCATACATGCGTAGAGCTACCTAAAGGCTATAATCTACTCACACACTATGGAAACACATTCACAATAGTGGAGAGTGGGTAAAATAACCATAATTGATCATGCACTATGAAAACACGTTCACACCAGTGCAGAGTGGATAAAGTAACCATATGGGGTCATACACTGTGAAAATATATTCACACCAATGTAGACTAGGGTAAAATCACCTAGTTACTTTCTAGTGATTTTTAAAAATAACTTTAGATATGCTAAAATATTTAATACTAATATAAAATGTTAATGAAATGATTTAGCTGAATTGAATTTAATTTTAGAAAGAACTGACTATAGAATTCACTTTATTCTAAAAATCATGACATCAAATCAACTGTATGAAATAATTAATTTTCTGATATAATGTAAATTTAATAAATACTATATTCTGAAAAATAAGCTTCTCCACTCACATAACACAAGCTTTAGACTAAGATGGTCGCTAAGCGTTTCCAATCTCTTCATCACCACCTAAAATACATTACAAGATAACCAATTTAACTATTACCAAATCAAGAAACCTTTAATATCCAATGATATAATACTGAACTATATTTCTCGATACTTGATTAAATCTCCAAATTTTCGTTTAATCAATTGGAACTAATTCCACGTTCTAGTCCCTTTACTAATAACTAATCATCAAAATAACCTTCGTCCCAAGGATAAGATTAATTATCCCATCTTTCATCTAGTGAAAACTTGGATTAAACTTGCCCCATTTTAATTGACATCTTGTTCCCTAAAACCATTATTTCAAGTGAATAATTCCATCAACATAATCACTTTCACAAATAATCTTTATTCAAGATTCGACTAGAAATCTAGGGTTTGCCGAAAAATGGTATTTCTTACCTTAATGTAAATGGAAAGTAACCAATCAAGGACTTAAACAAACAATGGTACTCATTTCTCTTAATTGTAATGTATACCAACAAATCAAAACCCTAAAAATTAGGTATAAATTATGCTACATCTCTTAGAGAAATTAGAGAAATTGAACAATAAAGTTTAAATAGCCAAACATACCTCTTTTCCTTCTCTCTTCTTCTTTCTTTCTTCTCCTTTTATTCTTTTTCTCTTTTTCTTCCTTTCTTTTCCCTTTTTATACTTAGCTTTCTACCCATTTTTTTCATGTTGCCATGTGTTTATATATGTAAAATGAAAATAAAAATGGAATTAATTGACAAATTAGTGGAACACTAACTCATTATTGCAAAGTAAGTCCTCCAACCTTCATACAATGCTTCGTTAAACCTTTATCTTTCAATAGTATATAAGTAGATCCCAAAAATTAAATGTTATCCATCTTAAGCCTTCGAATATTGTAAATTGTAAAATAATCCTAATAAAATATTTTACTTCATTTAAATCCCTATTTGACTTAGACTTTAACAAGTCAACTTTTGATTTTCAACTAAAAAAATTGGGTTGTAATAGTAATGCTATCCCATGGTGTTTAAAGAAATAAAAAGCAGTTGCCAGTTCATCCTTAGAAGCTCAATAGCATTCTCTTACCTCTTGCTGAGCTGAAATATTATGGATTATCAACCTCCTTAGTGAGCTTCACATCAAACTTTATAGTTCTCCAACAATCGTTCGTGACAATATTGGGCATTTTATCTATCAGTAAATACAATCTTTCACTCCATTCTCAAGAGTGAAGCATAAATCTATTGATTATCACTTTGTTTGTAATCATGTCGCTAAAGATACTTTTGGTTTCTTTTTCATCTCCACCAAAGATTAGTTGACAAGCACTCTTAAAAAGCCACTATCCTCATCAGCCTTCCATCCATTGAGAACTGAAAAAATAGCATGATGTTTAGACCAAAAAATACCAAGAGTTGTATAATGCGAAATTAAAAAAATAACCAATGAAATGCAACAAGTGCTTATTTATTATTTCTATTGATTAAGTTTAATGCCAAATTAAACATTAAGTCTCAATCATGCAATATAAATCAAAAACATAAAAGAAAAGAACTCCAAATTTGGTAATAAAGGAAAACCCGTAATAGAACTCTTTATAGGGATCAAAAAAATCTGACCAACCTTGCTAAAAGGATCCAATAGAAAAGATAACTTATAGTTGATCCAGACACATCTAAAGCTTAGTAGACTCTAACCAACTTGTAAATAACTAAAGAGCCTCTTTAATTGTGCAACCTGCACATTCAAGTAACTCTGGACTTTTTTTGAGTGGATCTCCACGAACAAACTTGTTCTGGATCAAATGAAACTCCAACTATCCCTTCTCGATTTCAGAATTTTGAAGGTTTATTGGTGAAAGTAATAATTTATTGTGTTTGATCTTTTAATCTTTGTAGGATGTTCTCTTAAATGAATAATTGATAAACCAATAAAGCAAAAGATATTTAGGATGAAATATATCTTGGGATATATGTAGTATGAAGTGTTCGAGGTTGCATAGAACTGTGAAAACTGTTGAAATCGCAAATCCTAGCTCAATAAGATAATTTCACCACTCAGGTGTCTTTCTTGAGGATAGCAAGTGGTCTTGTGTCCGCTCGAGTGCCCAAGGCTTGAACAATGAGCTGTGCCTTCACTATTTTTTCCTTTCTTTGTTCCATCTTTGACTTCATTGACTCCTTTAAGATATATACTATCAAAACTTGACTCTTTGACTTTAATTAGAACTCAATAACAATAACTTTAATTACACTTATAAGAAGATGTAATCTTAGTTAAATAATTCATCATATTAGTCAAGTGGCTTACTCAGTCAAGAATCTAACATAAGTTGTGAGATCTTGTTTGTTGTTCTTAATGAAGAATTTACGATATCTAGGTCTAATGCAGCTTAACACCCAACAATTGTGACAAGAGGGGATGAACCTATGAGCAATTCTAGGTTTCAAGCTTTGAACCTTAGGTTGAGGAAATTTATGTTGTATAGATAACCTGGGTACTTGGACTCGTACACTCTTAATCCTGTCAAAGATAGGGACAAACTTGTTTTTAGATAGAATAGTGATATGATAACTTGTTCCTTTAAAACCTAAACCTCCTTTAATACTAGCAAGTTTGTTCAATCCTAAGATATTAGTAAGTTTCTTAAGACCACTAGAGAAAAAATTGAATTTGGGTACTAGATTTTTTAAATGTAAGAGTCCAACATTAATTTGTAAGGGCTCTTTCTCAACCCTCAACTTATTCAATGTTCTAGTTGACTCTTCTAACCAACCTTCCCTAAAGTGGAGGTGAGAGATCTAGTTAATGAATAGGACACTACTGACCCTTCATTGAATGGCTCTATCTAGATAGCTTACGCTTACGAAATGAATCCCGAGATACCACTAGGATAGGACTTTTGATTGATGGAAGTTAGCGATGAATCAAAGAAGCTGGTCAATGAAGAAATTCTCTAAAAAAGTTTGACTTCTAAGCTCTCATTTTCTAACTCTAATTCATGTAATTTCTTGAAGCCAGAGCTATTAACCTTTTCCAACTTAAAGCTCCCTATATACAGCTTGTCAAAAGCTTTATATATATATCCCAATTATCTTCTGATTCTTCATTTGAAGAGTCAGATTACTTTATGTCCTCGAGTGTCTTGCCCATCTCTACAAGTCACTCTTAACCATCGAATGGAATGCCATGTAATTTCCTCCCTCATCGGGATTGGAGTTCTCACTTTAATTATCGGAGCTATTTTTTACATTGACGAGAGTAGCGTTCATAGCCTTGCATATAGTTCTCTTATAACTTTGGCACTCGAATTTAACAGGTTCAAAACCGTGGAATTCATAACACCTCACAGACTAAGACCTCTTCTAGGCATCCTTAGTATCTCTCTTATATCTTTTACAATTCTATTTTTACTAGAGTTACTTTTAAACTTATCAGAAAGTCCTCTATTATTCCTAAACAAATTTCTTAAATTTCCTAGTAAAGTAGGAAAACTCTTCATCTTTTAGGGCTTTATCATTAGTCTGATCACTAGTCTCTTCCTTAATAGTGTTTAGGGTTAAAGAATTATTTTTCTTAGACTGTGACAGACTAAGTTCATATGTTTCAAGAGATCAGTTCATATGTTTCAAGAGATCCTACAATTTATTCTATTCTTAATAGCATTTAGGTTTTTGTTTTCCCTAATAGCTGTGAGCATAGGTCTAAGTCTCTTAGGTAGGGATTTCTTCACATTCTTATCCTCGGGGATTCACTCACTTAAATTGAAACTAGAATTCACAATATCATTTAGATTAGCATATAATTCATCAAAGGATTCATTATCTTTCATCCTAATTTCTTCAAACCTGGTGGTCAACATTTTTAGCTTAGAGTTTTCCACTACCTTAGTTCCCTCATATGTGATTTCTAAAATATTCCAATCATCTTTTGTAATCTCACGCATGGACATACGCTTAAACGGTCGGGGAAAATAGCCATAAAGATGGCATGGACACCTCTAATATTCTAGTTATACTCTGTTAAATCATCCTTAGTCTAAATAGAGATATCAGTATGTAAAACAACACCAGCAACAAATGTAGACGGGGCTTGTCCAATCCTTTCTTTCAATAGCCCAAACAAATTTATTCATTAAGTTTTCAAAGACTCTCATTCTAACTTTCAATAGGTATAATTTATACTATCAAAATAAAGAGGAACAAAAATTGATTGACTCATCTAGAAAAAAAATGGGTAACAGATCGATATTAAGCTCTGATTCAATTGAAAAGCGTCTAAACCTAACAACATCTAGAGGCATGTAATACAGAATAAAAATAATCAACCAATAAAAATCAACAAGTAGCTTATTTATTATTTTCAGATGAGTAAGTTTAATGTCAAATTAAACTCTAAGTGTTAATCATGGAATATAAATCAATAGCATAAAAGTATAGAACACCAAATTTGGTAATGAAGGAAAGGGATAAAAACCTATGGGCAAATGTCGCCAAAAAGATCCACTAGAAAATAACTTACAGTGGTCTAGACACAACTAAACTTTAGTAGAATCTGATCACCAAAAAACCTCTTTGATTGTGCAACTTACACTTTCCAATAACTCTAGACTTCTTTTCTCTCCGCTTGGATAACCAAGAATCAACTCATTTTGGAACTCCAACCATCTCTTCTTAATTTCGGAACTCCAAAGGTTTATTGGTAAATGTAATGGTTTTTGGTTTTTGGTGTTTGATCATTTGATCTTTTGTGTTTTGATCTCGTGGTTGAATCAAAAGATTTATGGAATTGAGGTTCAATCTTTGTAGGTTGTTCTCGTGAATGAATAATTGATCAACCAATAATGTAAAAGATGTTTAGGATGAATTATGGCTTGGATATATATAGTTGATAAGAGTGCAAAATATCATAATTTTCTCCCTTAATTATTGCATTCGTGTTACTATTTGGTACCAAAATGCACTCATTATACTTATACTTTGATTCATGCAGCATTTTGTGGAAAAGTTGGAATTTAGAAGAAAAGTGCGAAAAAGGATCAAAATGGAAGAAAGTGAAAGTTCAGGGATCAAGTTGCAAAAAATCCATAATCAGACGGGTGATGGAATGATGATTCAAGAAATCTAGGAGTCAATTGGGTGTAATTTGAAATCAAAAGAAGTGAAATATGACCATAACATCTTCACAAATCAATTCCCAATTGAAAAAGTTACTCATCAGTTTTCAGCCTTATATTGTGACCTATTTTTGACATAGAAAACGATCGATCTAGAAGATTACGTTTGAATCAAAGTTATAGCCCTTTGTGTTAGCTTTCCAACACAACTTGAATCACCTCAATCGAACATCGGGAAAGAAGGTTATTACTAAAATACTAAAAGTTGTCCGGCGGAGAAAATGATAATAACCATGTGGCCGCATGGTTATAAAGCCATGCGGTCGCACAAGCACCTCCAGGGAATTCCAAAGGCCAAAATGTTTCTACTATGCGACCGCAACACTTATAACCATGCGGTCGCATGGTTATTCCTCGAGGCCAAAATTTCTGTTTCCTTAATCGACTCAACCACTTATGGAAACACGGTTTCCACACGATGTAAAACCCTAATATCGACCAGAATGCTGACCATTCTTCCTCTCCACATCAATTTTCTCTCATCTTTGGCCAAGAAACTCCATGGAAGGCTAGAAATATTTGGTTGGTATCGGTTATTTCAACGTTTCTCGTGCATGTAATATAATTTCCATTGCTAAATAATTCTAGGTTTGGATCTCTTGTTCTTATAAATATATTTTGAGATTGGTTTAAAATGTATTGGATTTTCATGGACTTAATCATGTTCTTTCCATCGAATAATTGAAGTATGTATTGAATTTCAATTTCAAGCATTGTTGTGAGATTGGTTTAACATTTACTATATTTCACATAGATTCAATCATGTTTTATCTATCGTTAAATTAAACTATTTGTTGAATTTCAATTTCAACTATCTTATTAGTGTGATTCTCTACGATTTTATGCTTGATGTATAAGGTGGATTTAGAATCTGATTCCAATAGATTAAAGTGGATATATGTTATAGGAAATCCATATTTTAGAATTACTATAGAATTAAATTGAGCCTTAATGTTATATTTTCCAATTAAAGTTTGATGACAAAAACCTTTAATTGAGTATATGAATGTGTAATTGACGTTGATTGATCCGAACCGATCGAGGGAATTTCGACGCTTTACTACTTCACACATCGATACTTAAATTTCATTCTAATTGATAAACTATTTTCATACACTTCACGAAACCCTAGCTTTTGATCCTTTGAATAATTTCCCATCTCCCTTAGGATATGACTCCCCAAAGATATACTACAACCACCGCCTTGCACTTTGGGCATAATCAATAGTATAATGTTTACTTCATAAACGTATATAAAAAAATAGGTTATGAAACTTTATCTTCATCTCTTTATAACTATATATTTTATTACACATTAGAGTGAAATACCAAAAAAAGAGAAGAAGATTCGTTCTCCAAACTCCATATCATATACAGTGTTTGATTTTGTATAATTACGTCGTGTTCGATAATTTGTTTTTATTTTGCATTGTTATAACTTATTGATGTTTTCAATAAATCTCTTGTGGTTATGTTTATAAATATTTTGATATTTTAATTTAAAATTGGAAGTGTATTTGATGGTGATTTCAGGTAGTGTCGTACGAGCTCTTTTTTACCGTCTCCCATCTTTTCTCTCTCTCCGATCTTGCTTCTCTGAGAGAACGACGCTGCCCAGTTTGGTGGTGATTTCAGCTAGCATCGTACGATCTGGTGCCTCGACGAGCGATGAATGTCGACGATCTTGTCGTTGCTGTACCGATGAGTGATTTAGTGGTGATTTCAGGCAACACCATGTGGTCTAAGCAAGCAAACTCGATCATTGTCGCTGCAGCAATTGCTGGTGATTTTGGCTAGTGGCATTTTGATTATTGGAGGTTGTATGTGGGTGGTGATGATGATGGAGTTTGTGCTGGTAGAGATGGAGGTTATGGTGTAGTAGTGAGGCCTTTCTCAGTGTGACTGCTATCGATGTGATTCTACACAAGAGCTCAAAAACTTGTTATGTAAGCATTCAAGAAGACATCAGAGTTAGCTTCGAAGCTCTGGACCACCTTCGTTTTGGATTCACCATAATAGTTTTCAAATTCAATTCGCTCTCAGCTAATAAACTTGAGTTTTCTGGGCTGTTATTTGAATACACTACAATATAATTAATGCTAGCATTGAAAAATTTGGGATAAGGTATGGCTAGCTATTTTAGGTTGTCGAGGTAGTAAATTGTGGTACCAGTATGCAGTGTGTGCAAATATATTCGTGGAAAACTTCTGTGACCAGGTCTGTGTTAATTATGATGGATGTGACCAAGTTCGCGTTAATTGTAATCATCTGTGATTATATGTGTTGTGGTGTTGGCCTACATGTATAGGGTGTTATTTGTGTTGACCCTTTGTGGTTAGTTCTGTATTAATTATGATCGATTATATGTTAATTGTGATAGATCGTGATCAATTCAATGATAATTATGACTGGTTGTGACTTGGTCACATATGATCACAGTTAAGATTGATCTGGTTACGGATAGTAAAAATGAACATAAACTTGATTATAGTTACTCGCAAATAACACAAGTTAGTGATTTGGCTACAAACAATCAGAAATTAGACAAACTTGGTCACAAATGTCACACTAAAGACAAATTTATAACAAATGAAATTGGTATGGTTACAAACAATAAATCTAGTGCTAGATAACTTAGTTAATCACAAATTTGATCACATACAATGCACCACTACAGCCACCACACAATGCCCAAAACATTGTTGCCACCTCACCACCAACACTACCACATAGATAAACTCCAATGCATTTTCATCACTTGCAATGCACCATCACTGCCACCTAGCAAATCAATTTCCTAAACATAATTGTCACTACATAGAAAGAGAAAGCTTCTGTAGAGAGAGAAATTATTTTGAATTTTTGGAGATTTCTCCAATGTGGTAAGGTAGGGTAGGTACATGAGATGTGATGTGGAGAAAAAAGACATTTTAAGTTTTTGAAGAGAGAAAACGTTTTAAATTTCTATAGTATCGTGATAAGTGTGTTTTTACACACTTATTTGGATCATAAACATGACTTAAACATGGATAAAATGGTGGAATTGTGACTTAATCCAGTTAAATTTATGTATTGTAGGTAATTCAATGGAAATTGTGAAATTCAGGAGAAAAGAGCCGAAGAAGGACCAAAACGCAACAATTTGATAGTTCGAGGACCAAAGGTGCAAATATTGAAAAGTTGAGCTAAATGCAAAAAGAGAGGGAAGACATGCCAAGTATGAGCTCAATGACAAAGCAAAACAACTGGAAGAAGAAAATATTGAATAGGGACTGAAATGAAGACAATTGAAAGTTGGAGGACTAAAGCGCAAATACTCAAAAGATATGCCGAATGAGGGGCATAAGAATTGATGGTATCAATCATCAATTGGAAGATAAAATTTGTTGAAAAGATGAAGAAATCGAAGAAAGAAGTCAAGAGAAGCAACAAAGAAGTTCGGGGACCAAATTGAACAAACCACATAGATGTTACATCTATGCGACCGCATAGTGTAACCTTCTATGCGGTCGCATAGAGGGCTCCAGGGATTCAAAGAGCCCAAACTTTTTGATCTATGCGACCGCATAGATTCCTTCTATGCGGTCGCATAGAGTTATTTTCAACTCTCGGGCGCAGTTTTTCGTTTTGGTTGAAACTCTTTTCCTACCTAATTTGGACGCGATATAAATACCAAAAATTCATCATATGAAGAAAAAGAACGACCAGGGAGAAGGAAGAGACCAAAATTGGAGGCAAGAAACTTGATTTTGGATTCAATTTCACACGAGCTCGAGAAGGGATTGAAGATTATACACACGGATTGAAGAACTTCAATACGGGTGTATTCTTATTATCTTTTAATTTCGTTTTTCAATTTCTTGATTTTTGCAATGATGATTATAGGCTAGGGCTTTTATTCATTAGGAATTTGATGAACCTTTTGATGATTTAACTTCTCGTTATTTCATAAATTCAATATTAATTTCGATTGGACAAATGCTTGATTTATATGAGTTGAATGTTTCCATAATTATTTAGCCAATTATAGGCTAGGGTTCGATAGGGGATGGAAACTTACCTCTATGCTTTATGCAATTCATGAAAATGTTCATAAAAAGTCATGCATTCCTATACATTGCATCATCCATAGAAATATAGGCTGGTGATGTGTAAGAATAGATTCAATATATATCGAGAGAGTATACTGGATAATTTAGGAACATTGAATTGGCATTTTGTTCATCGATTCGTTGAATTTGTGAAATTAGGGTTTTTAATAATCAATTGGGGATTCAAGTTCTTAATGATTTCATTTCAATTCATTTCAATACAATAATTC
>NC_036237.1:20385461-20386318 GCF_002742605.1 Olea europaea var. sylvestris | reverse complement strand
TAATTAGAGCTAATTTAATCCTCGTGGGAACGATACTTGGACTCATAGTCCACTTTACTACTTGTTAGCGAACCGTACACTTGCGGTGGGTTTTAAAATCGAGAAGAAATAATTTTGCGAACAAGTTTTTGGCACCGTTTCCGGGGATTAAATTTTCGATTTAATTCTAATTTTGGTGACACTAATTCGAACTTATTCATTTTAGTGCTTATTAATTTTACTAGATTTATTTAATTGTTATTTTATATTGACTTTTCGTGTAATTTTGCCATATCAGAGTTTGCATGCAAGGAGCACCTGAGCAAGACTTGGTCCCTATAGATCCAGAGATTGAACGCACGTTCCGTCACAGGCAAAGGGAAGCAAGAGTGGTGTAACAAATGGCTAACGAGCAAAATCGACCGGGAATTCCACTCAATGAAGGTGTGGCAGTGGAAGAGGATGGAAATACGGTACTTGGGGATTTCATGGCACCGTTGGTGGTGCAAAGTCAATCTAGTATTGTATATCCTCCATTTGGCCAACCGAACTTCCAACAGAAAACAAACGTGATTCAACTATTTCAGAATGGGCATCAATACCATGGGATGGCTAGTGAGAATCCGCATACACACATATCTCGATTTCTTGATATGTGTCAACACTTCAGATACCAAGGTATCACCGATGATGCTATAAGACTGCGCTTGTTCCCGCATACCTTGAGGGATAAAGCACTTGAATGGCTGGATTCACTCCCTGTCGGAAGCATCACCACTTGGAACGAGCTAGCTCATAAATTCTGCACCAAGTTCTTCTCGCCAGCTAAAGTAGCTAAAATGCGGCATGACATCTCAATATTCAACCAGATCGAGTCA
>NC_036237.1:20382988-20383187 GCF_002742605.1 Olea europaea var. sylvestris | reverse complement strand
AGACGGTGACTGGATGGAGAGTGTGCATTGACTACCGTAAGCTTAACTCAGCTACTCGAAAGGATCATTTTCCATTACCATTCTTCGATCAGATGTTGGAGAGATTAGCAGGGCATTCGCACTACTGTTTCCTAGATGGGTACTCCGGGTATAATCAGATTCCAGTGGCACCAGACGATCAGGAGAAGACCACTTTCAC
>NC_036237.1:20381250-20382317 GCF_002742605.1 Olea europaea var. sylvestris | reverse complement strand
CTGGAAATCAAGGATAAGAAAGGCAGTGAAAATGTGGTAGCGGACCACCTATCTCGGCTTGAAGACACAGAACAGGAAGAGACAGTGGAAATAAACGAGATCTTCCCAGATGAGCAGATGTTTGGAATGATGGAAGCACCCTGGTATGCAGATATATTTAACTATTTAGCCAGGTCTATCATACCGCCAGATTACTCCAGTCACCAGAAAAAGAAATTCTTCGCGGAATTGAAGTATTACTTTTGGGAAGACCCCATTCTCTACAGGCGGGGAGCTGATCAAATCGTTCGGCGTTGTATACCAGAGGAAGAGGTGCCTTTGATATTAGAGAACTGTCACTCATCTATATATGCAGGGCATTTTGGTGCTTCTAAGACAGCGGTGAAGATTCTCCAATCAGGTTTTTACTGGCCCACACTCTTTAAGGACGCATTTGAATTTGTAAAGAGGTGTGACCGATGTCAGCGCACGGGTAACATCTCTAGAAGAAATGAGATGCCGTTGAGTAATATATTGGAGGTGGAATTATTTGACGTCTGGGGGATTGATTTCATGGGGCCATTCCCACCATCTTTCTCAAATCAATACATTTTAGTGGCAGTAGACTATGTCTCGAAATGGGTTGAAGCGGCTGCATTGCCTACAAATGATGGGAAAGTGGTGATTGAGTTTGTGAAGAAGAATATTTTCACCCGGTTTGGAACACCTAGAGCCATAATCAGTGACGGGGGCACACATTTCTACAATCGTCAGTTCGAGCAATTGTTATCAAAATATGGCATCAAGCACCGCATAGCCACCGCATATCATCCCCAAACCAGCGGACAGGTCGAAGTATCCAATAGGCAATTGAAGCGCATTCTGGAAGTCACAGTTAACTCATCACGAAAGGACTGGTCAAAGAAACTGGATGATGCCTTGTGGGCCTACAGGACGGCATTCAAGACTCCTATAGGAATGTCTCCATATCGACTGGTTTTTGGAAAAGCATGCCATCTACCTCTCGAGATTGAACATCATGCTTACTGGGCAATGAAGAAGTTGAACTTGGATTTGAAGGCTGCAGG
>NC_036237.1:20377170-20377968 GCF_002742605.1 Olea europaea var. sylvestris | reverse complement strand
ACTTTTGCATGCTTGTGTGGGTTTGGTAGCCTTGCCGGCTATGATGTGATTATTGGACAGGTGAAATATAGAACTGTTAATAGAGTACAGGATTTAATTAACGGATACTTATTGATGCAATGCTTGACATTCTTTTGCACGCCACTCATGTTTTCATGTTAAGTTATTGAAGTAGGATTGTTGGAGTAAGTTATTGAAACCTAGGTTAACCCTCTATATCACTAACCCATTAAATCACCATAGGATAGTTTGGAGATGGTTAAGCCACTATAAGTAAACATGGAGATAAGTGAGGCTCAGTGCATGAATCTATATTGTGTGGATTGCCTAGACCCAAAAAGTGAGAAATAGGTGAAAACTTTAAATTGAGGATGGTTGTTGATATCAAATGTCTATAAAATAAACATGGGAAAATTATCACTTCTCTCAAAAGCCTTTATGACTCGAGCAAGTAAGTCTGTTGGGGTTTAAAACCTGATATCCTAAAGCCAACTGGTTTGGGAATTATCGGCCTAAAGCTCGTTACGGGGGTCATATAGAAAGCAAGATAAAGGAGAAGTTGACAAAATTCATCTTATCGAGCCTTTATAACTCGGGTGAATAAGGCTGCAAGGGTTTAAAACCTGGTGCCCTAAGACCAACTGGTTTGGGAGTTATCGCCTAAAAACCCGCTACAGGGGTTATATAGAAAGCAAATGAGAAGAAAAAAAAAAATAATAATAATATTTCAAGAATAATGATAATCATAATAACCCCCTGTTGGACATTTGATTGATATGACTTTAACCTTGACGCGAG
>NC_036237.1:20371416-20375971 GCF_002742605.1 Olea europaea var. sylvestris | reverse complement strand
GGGCTCGAGACGGGATTGAAGATTATACACACGGATTGAAGAAATTCCATACGGGGGTATTCTTATTTTCTTTTAATTTCGTTTTTTTTTCAATTTCTTGATTTTGCAAGGATGATTTTAGGCTAGGTTTTTTATTCATTAGGAATTTGATGAACCTTTTGATGATTTAAATTCTCGTTATTTCATAAATTCAATATTAATTTCGATTGGACAAATGCTTGATTTATATGAGTTGAATGTTTCCATAATTATTTGGCCAATTATTATGTGATTGTAGATGATTTATTCTTTGCATTCGAAAGAAGGGGAATAAATTCGATAGAATATAAATCGACATAGGGTTCGATAGGGGATGGAAACTTACCTCTATGCTTTATGCAATTCATGAAAATGTTCATAAAAAGTCATGCATTCCTATACATTGCATCATCCATAGAAATATAGGCTGGTGATGTGTAAGAGTAGATTCAATATATATCGAGAGAGTATACTGGATAATTTAGGAACATTGAATTGGCATTTTGTTCATCGATTCGTTGAATTTGTGAAATTAGGGTTTTTAATAATCAATTGGGGATTCAAGTTCTTAATGATTTCATTTCAATTCATTTCAATACAATAATTCTACAATTGCGTATTTACATTTTAGTTGCATATTTATTTCATTAGCTTAGTGAAATTTTGAAATTAGGGTTTCCAATTTTGCAATTAGGGTTTCGAATTGGGGATTTCTCCCAAAATTAGGGTTTTCATATTTAAACCAAATTTTCATTCAATTAGATTCGGTTAAGGTCACGTTAGTTTAATTAGAGCTAATTTAATCCTCGTGGGAACGATACTTGGACTCATAGTCCACTTTACTACTTGTTAGCGAACCGTACACTTGCGGTGGGTTTTAAAATTGAGAAGAAATAATTTTGCGAACATATGGGTAGGGTGGGAACATAATGTATGTCATTTTTATATATTTATCTAGTGTTCCAAACCTGAAGATCAAATGGAGTCACGTCTGGCAGGCAAACTTGTAAGTAAGTGGGGGGCTATACTATAACATAGTTGTTGAGCCTGAATCACTCGGCCATTGGAGAAGCCGAGGGAGGGTTTAAAATTTTAATCAATTAGTTTCAATGATTTTAGTAACGGACACTTTGATCTTGATCGTGCAATCTAAGTCTCCAGTTTTTAGAACCACATTGACAGTATGCCCCGATTTTGTTTAGGATAGAATTGCCACATACCTGTATATTCCACCTATGCTTATCTTATGTTATGTGACGCTTAAACTTAATATATGGAAAGAGAGAAATATAATGGATATATATTAGTTGCATATTATAGATTTATATATTATTAAATTACCACCTGATTTATGAAAGTATTTTGTAAGTTTGTTAGTTGTGAAATGTGATGCATATAGTGTAGTAGTTATGTATTGTTCCCAACAAGTAATACAAGTGTAAATTTTAGGGTTTGGCTCACGAATAAATTTGGGACTTCTTAAAGCCCATATTGTTTATATATGTCCTTGGATCCGATACTTTTTAATCTAATGTAATTTTATTTAGAATGGGAATAGCACAGTAAAAATTCTGCTTTTTGGTAATAAAGGAATTTTCTCTTCTTGAGGAAGAAATAAATAGAATCACCTTTGATTTTGTTTTCTTCTCTTTGGAGTTTGAGAAGGTCTGAGCAAAAAAATTGAAGAATCAACCAAACTGATTGAGCCGAATACTCGATTCAAGTCGATTTGAATATGGCAAATCGGCTCGGTTCAGTTAATATTTTTAACCACTAACATCGTAGGTCAGGTCAATTATGTGTTGAGACACAAACCTGCAGATTAACCAAATCCATTTTTTGGGCTGTTTCAGTTTAAGAACAAGATTAGGTCGTTTTGGGCTGAGATTCACCAAAACTGACTTAGTTGGTTTTGGTCTCAAATTGGTGTTGAAACATGCCCTGGCCTAAGTTTTAGGGTCAAAATAGACTAAATTAGACGCTAGGAGCTGCAATTAGTAATTATTGGTTAGATCTACCAATAAAGAAGTACGCTTATATATGAAAAGCTAAAAAATAAAAATTACAATTTAATAATGATTATTCAAAAGAAGCAAAGCACGGATAGAATATAACAAGTTTATGATGTTTATAAAATCGTAATAACAAATTTCTTGCTTTCAAACATCTATTATAATCTAGCTCTTCCTTTGAACCTGAAGGTTTGTTTGATTGGCGTGAATTCCATGGAAGATTTCACATCTTAGGAATTCATTTTCTACTTCCATTGTTTAATACGGAAATGGAAATGAATTTGAATTTCAAGGTACAAACACCTAAAGCAAGTTTTTGGTCAATTTCATGGAAAATGCATTCGTATGTTTTGGTGGTTTTTTCTTTTTCCAACTGATATAAGATTAGTTTGCCTTTTCCACCTTTGCAATCAAATGGATCCTTATTTCTATTGGCCAATTGTATGATTTTGGATACTTCTTTTAGTTTTTTTCTACTTCTTATTAAGGGCAGGATCTTCTATCTTAGAACCTGATTGGGATAGGCCGAGACAATGAGGGATATATGTTCTGGACAATCTGAGACAATCACATGTTGCAGCTTCTGGTGTTAACTTGTCATCTTTCTCTTTGAATTTTACTTCTTCTAGTTTTTATTTGTAGCATTCTTGCCTTAGACATGTTTTTGCTAGTGGTTTAGAATTTTAGTTTCTAAGGGTCAATTGAGAGATTTGCTAACTCATGATATTTCTGATTGTAATGATTGCAAATTAACTAATTTTTCTGCTTTACCTTTTCCTCAAAGTATTTTTCATTCTTTTGCACCATTTGATCTTATTCATTTTGATGTCTGGGGACCTGCTCCTATTGTTAGAAAAGGAGGTTCTAGATATTTTGTGTCTTTTATTGACGATTATAGTCGTTATTGGTGGGTTTATCTTATGAAATGATGTTCTGACTTTCTTTCTATTTATCATTTTTATAGTAGTTATTAAAACTAATAATCTATTTTAATTATTTGCTTTAAATGTGACTTGATTGGATAGTATACTTCTGTTAATTTCTCTGAATTGTTTGCTTTTTATGACATAATTCATCAAATCTCGTGTACTAACATCCTTCAATGAAATGGTGTTGCTGAATATAAGCATAGGCACATTGTAGAAACTGCTCGATCCTTTCTCTATCGAAGTTTCCATTGAATTTTGGGGAAAAGCAGTTCTTACTACTGTTTCTTTAATTAATAACATTCCATCTTTCCATACTTTAGGTTCACCCCTTGAAATGTTGTTTGGGTATCCTCCTTATTACTCCTCCTTGAGAGTATTTGTCTGTAGTTGCTTTGTTTTTCATTCTAAAGTCAAATGTAATAAGTTGACATCTCTCATTCTATGGCAGAAAGGATTATAGCTATTTTGATCCCATAAATAAAAAATTATATGTTTCTTGTCATGTCATGTTTCTTGAGCATATTCCATTCATTTCTTTTGCTAATAATACTCATGACATGACTAAAACTGATCTCATTCGTATTGATTCATTCTCTGATATATTGATAGGCTACATTCCCATACCCATGTACTATTGATTCTTCATGTATAGGTACACATGTGCCAGCTCATGATACACTTCCTTCTTCTATTGCCTCCTAAACAGTGTTGAGATCGTTGATCCAGTTTATGCTCTCTCTTTTCTTTGATATCCTCAACGTATTCATGAGTCTGCTAAATTTCCTAAATTACTTATTCTTGTTAGTGCATTTGCTCTTTTCTAACCTCCATTTATAAGAAATATGAACTCTCTTCCTGTAAAGAAGTTATTCTAGATCCTCTTTTCCAATATGCTATGGTTGATGAACTCTCTACTCTACGTAAGTCAGACATTTAGGAATTAATTACATTACTTTTAGGTAAGCATGCTATTGGTTCTCTTTGGGTTCATATGATTAAAACCTAATTTCATGATTTGGTTGAGCGTTACAATGTTAAATTAGTTACTAAGGGTTTTAATCAAAAGTATGGTTTGGACTATGAGGAGACTTTTTGCTCCCATTGCCAAGATAACTACTGTTTGTACACTTATTTAAGTTGCATTTGTTCATTAGTGTAGTATCCCTCGGTAGAATGTCAAAAGTGCCTTTAATGAAAATCTTCAAGAAGAGGTTTTTATGGTTTCTCTTCTAGGTCTTTCTCACATTCCTAGAAATGTTTACAATTTAATAAGGCAATTTATGGCCGCAAACAAGCACCTTGAAAATTATCCACTATTGTTGCCTCTCTTGATTTTACATCCAGTCATAATAACTCTGCCCTATTCTTTAAATGCACTTCAGCTGGTCACATTCTACTTTTATTATATGTTACCGTTATGATTATTATTGGTGATATGTTGATGGGAATGCTGATTTAAAATCAGAATTGGCTCGTCGTTTTAAGATGAAGGACTTAGAAGTATTTTTTTTTTTTTTTTTTTTGGTTTTTTTTTTTTTTTTTTTTTTTTTTTTTTTTTTTTTTTTTTTTTTTTTTTTTTTTTTTTTTTTTTTTTTT
>NC_036237.1:20304807-20371380 GCF_002742605.1 Olea europaea var. sylvestris | reverse complement strand
TAAAGGCTTTGAAATTTTTTTTTTTTTTTTTTTTTGGGATTGAAGTTGCTTCTTCTCGTAGAGGTTATTTTATCTCTCAAGCCTAGTATGCTATGGATGTTATTGAGTGTGCTCATCTTACTGATATTTCTCTTGAGTTCAATGCTCGATATTCACCCTCTGATGGTGTATGTACCATTGACTGATCCTACTTTATATCGCATCATTGTTGGATGTCTGGTTTTCTCAACAACACACATCCTGATATTGTATATAATGTTCACATTGTTGGTCAATTTGTTTAAGCTTCTATTACAGTTCACCTTATCGCTGTTGTTCACATTTTGAGCTATCTTCGTGGTATTTCCTTTCAGAACCTTTGGGTTCCATCGATTTCCTCGTTAGTGCTTTGTGCTTACTCTAATGCTAACTAGCTAGTAACCCCAATGATTGCAAGCTCACTATTGATTTTTATATGCTTTTTGGTGATTTTCTTATCCCTTAGAAGAGTAAGAAATAGATTTTGTTTTTCGTTCCTCTACGGAGGCACAATATCGTGCTATAGTATCTACCAACATTGAGATTGTATGGTCGCATTGGTTACTAGCAAATATGGGTGTTCCTTCATCCTCTCCAACCTCTATGTATTGTGATAATAACAGTGATATTCAGATCTCTCACAACTTTGTGTTCCATGAGCGCATGAAGCATATTGAGATTAACTATCATCTGATCCACTATATTTGCAGATCGACATTATTTCCCAACTTTTTGTTTTTTCCATCATTGTAGCTTGCTGACTTCTTCACGAAATTTCATCTAGTTCATCGTTTTCGCTTCTTGGTTGACAAACTCTCACTGTTTCTTGCTGTAACATCATGATTAAGGGGGTGGTAGCCTTATATAGCATTATAGCATAATATTTAATTAGGCATAATATTGGTAGTTTTGTTCTTTTGTAGGTTTCCATTTCGCTTGCTCTTCTTGTAGTATATAAACTTATGTATTTCATTGAAAACTTAATTTTGGTGGCTCAATAGATCATTGGTTTTTCTCTCTTTCTTCTTTTTCTCTTTGGATTGATACATTTTATTAGTTCAAAGTAGTTCATATTATTAACAATGGGGAGAATTAATTAATATGTATAAGATATATGAATTCGTTATATTTATTTTCAGAAGAACCTTAAATAAGTTACTTGCTCATGTACATTTAGTTAAAGTCAATTCTATAAATCAATGGCCAAATTTAAGGGATCAAATGTGTAAAAGTGTGCCCTAGTGCAACTTAAAGAAAATGAGAAAATAAGAACATCTTAACTTAATTTACTGTTTCAAGGAGTATCGAGAAAAGATTGATAATTTGGAAGAACTTCCAAGTCTTGTGTAGAATAAATAAAAAACAACCAAGCATGATAGTTGTTGAACTCAAAAATTTGTATCTCCAAGATGGCCAACAGATCCCAAGACCTCTCATGTCCATGTAAGTCGTGTTCCTACATACTAGGACAAATCGTTAGCCACACGTGGCCTCCTCTAGTGGGAGTGGAATTGGCCGCATAAACTTTGACGATCAAATCAGTAGAAGAAATAGATATATAACTATGGGAGGGCTTTAAAAGTGAGCTCCAAATGTATAAAAAAAAAAAAAAATAGAGGTCGATTTTAGGAGTAAAGAATAAAATAGTGATATGGCCAAGTTATAGCTTGAGAGTCTAAACTTGTATTACCTAGAAATGGTGCTAAATGTGAGTTTTTATAGCAAAAAAATGAGTAAAGTTTGTTGGATGAAGAGACTGTAGCCTCATCCTAGCGTCTTGGGACTCTAAGATCTTGTACGAAGAACTTCCTTAATATGACTCCATCTCTGTGGCCTCATTCATGAAGGCTCGGCTCCACATTGGTATTCTGTTAAATAGGGAGTCGGCCAATTGCCACGTGCAAAATAATGTGGAGTGCGAGCCTACATCCTTTTGCTGCACAGCTTCTAGTTGCCAATGCTGAACACCTTTGGCGATCAAGCAAACTAAGTTAACAATGAACTGGTGATACAACTTAGGGCCTATACTCCAATGCCAAGCATGCCATATCGTCTTAGGAGGAGGGATAAGGTGTTGAAAATGATTTTGTACTTTGGCTAACTTTGAGCTGACTCGAATTTCAACATTAACGGAGTAAGCATATCCATGTTTTATTCTGTGAGATTAATAGCATGATTTTTTTTTATTTGTAAAAAATCATTATGTATTGAATGAAGTATTTTGTTTCAAAGTCACCCATTAGAATCTTGAAATAGAGAGAATTTTAGATGCCATTGGTTTGAACCATAGATGCGTGCGTGCAACCACTGTTTTCCAACTAACATTTAATTGTTAAATCCATATCCGATTTACTATGTTATCGGATATTTGATTCGATAATCCGATCCAAAATTGAAAAAATTAGAAAGATACAAATTTTTTATTAGTCAACTTCAGAACCCTAGAACTAAAAGACCCAGATAGCTTTTTACCCAACTTTTGGCCCATCTATTTATAGATTGAAAATCCCATGATATTCTAGCAAGTATCCGATGTGGGAAGTGGAAAGTTGGAAACAATGAAAATAACCCCCAACTGTTGGCCCCTTTGGTTGTTTAATTTTATAAAATTAATTAATTACTTTTATTTTATTTTAATTAATAAAAGTAAAAACTCTCCAAATATTTCAATTAAAAATATTATGCTACTATTTAATATTATTTATTATTATTTATATGTAAAATATGATACAAGTTTCAAAATGAAAGAAATTATGTATAATAAGTGATGTGATATATAAAAAATATTATATTATTATAACCAATTGGATCAGGTTGTTATCGGATTGGATTGACTTACATCTTTGCTTCATTTAGTTAACCAATTATCGAATTTGAATCTTAATCGAGTTATCGAATTGAAAACCTAAATCTATCTCCCATTAATTTTATCATATTCAGATTAAAATCCAATCTATTGATAGCCCTAAGCGCGACACATGCACGAGCCCAGTAAGATCTTACATATATCTTTTTGAAAAAAAAAATTATTTAATTTTTATTTCAAGTTTTTGGGCCAAATTGTAATTAATCAAATTCTTTGGGTAATGTATTAAATTATTTTAATCAGTCTAAAATTTCAAATTGTTTGCTATTTTTTCTAGGTGTGACCGACATTTATTTGTGGAATAGACGTCTGTGATCAACTGTAAACAATGTCCTTAACCAATTGTAAATGGACATATTTTCTATCTGAACACCTCTATTCATTTGAAAGGTTATATGAACAATCATATCTATTCTTTAAGAGACATTCATGCTATTCAAATAATCATGAACAATCTAAAAATAGTCTGCTTTTCTACCAGAAGAAAGTTGTAAGTATTATGCACTACGTCCAATCAACTTTGGATATAAATACTTTTATATATAATTAATACAATTAAATGGCAGATCTATTATTTAATTAATAGACAATTAAATAAATAATAGAGTCCGTAGATTCAAATTTTCATAATTTGTTAATCACAAGGAGTTGTGATTGTAAGATACAAATTATATCTGATTGAATCTTAAATCGTTCGTGGTCGTAAGTAATAACGAGATACGGATATCGTCATTACGGATAGACCATCACGTGTGGCATTTCTTACTTGTGAAGTAAGTAACTGATCTCACAAGCTAAAGTGTGGTGACACTTAAATGAACACGTGGATATTTTGTTATAGAACAAAACATTGGAGACCCGTCGAGAGATTCCACATGGATAACTATCTGAGTGTCAGTGGTTAATCTCTAACGTTCGATAGTGGAAATGGTCCTTTGACTTGAGGTCGTCATGGTACCTTATATGAGGACAATCATACTTTGGCGGTGTTGGATGTTGCTCTGAAAAGGGCCGCTAATACGACATCGTTCGGGTACGTCAAGAATCGTATGAAGGTTGTGATTGATCAATAAAGGATTCGTCACTCTTAGATAGTATGAGATTATGATATGTATTTCATTCAATTAAGTCCATAGCAAAATCCTTGACCTATGTATACTCAGAAGTCGAGAAGGATTTTTCAACTTATATTAACTTAATAGTTGAATGAAAGATATGATCGATAACCGGGATTGATAGACTCCCAATCTTGTAATTGATTAGATCATATTAACGAAGGGGTTATAGTTTCACAATAAACAAATGAGTTTGGTTTCATTATACCACGTGATATTTTTCGTCAGATGTATTGCCCTGATACATTGCTAGATGTCAATTTAAGACGGGGAATGTGAATTGGTGATAAATTAAAAGGGTATTTTAATTTATCAATTTTAATTAGATCAAAATAATATTTTCACATTCTTAGGCATCGTGATTGGGAACCCGATGGGTCGCACACAAAAAGAGAACTAAAAATTGTGATTTCTCACACAAGAGAAAACCCTAGAAGCTGCAATCTTATTTTCTGTATGGATCACCGTTGGAGGCTGGACAATTAGACAGCTATGGTGGCAAATCAAGGTTGATGGAACTGAAAGAAAAGCAAAGAAGTTTGCAGATCTGGAAAAGGTACAATCTTATCACAATTTCTATCTAAACACAAAGGCGATTCTTGGTGGGAATCGAAAATTATTTTAAATTCCGCTGTGCATATATAAGTAGATTCCCAATAGTAGTATCAGAGCTTACTTTGTGTTTGTTAGGAATTGTTTTACGTATAGGAATAATCAAAAGTTGATTTTGCTCTTATAATTGTTTCTAGCAATTAAGGATTTCATTTTGTGTTCAAAATTGTTTTGAACAGAAATTAGTTTTGGATCGAAATAAAAAAAAAAATTAAATAGAAGTGGGATGCTGGCAACAACAGTTGCTGCCGGCGATGGCGCTGTTACCGACGGCAGACGCCGCTGCTAAAAGTAGCAGCGGCATCTGCCGCTGTCAAAAGCGGCAGCAGACGCCGCTACCGGCGACTTCTGCTGCTGCTGTGGCAGCGCGAAAGCGCTGCTGCTACAGTAGCGCTTTTCCGTTGCTGCAGCAGCTGCCGCTGCTTGAGAGAAGAGGCAAGGGACGACCAGCGAGAAGGGGCAATGGGCGGCGACCAGCGCTGCCCCACTGAAAACGAATCAAAGGAGGTATTTTCAATTTAGGGTTTCTGCAATTCGGGTGACTGGTTGGGGTGGGGGTCTGTCGTGCAATTTATGAAATTGTAGGGACCTGGCTGCTATTATGTAAAGGGCCCAATATGTAAATTTTAAGGAAGGGCTGCTGTGCAATTTTGTAATCTCGAGGGCCCTGTTAATAATTTGCCAAGGGGACAGTTTGCAATATTTTAAAAGGGGACTTGTTCTGCAATTTTAAATCTTGGAAGGGTCCGATGTTAATTTCAAACTTGGGTCAATTTGCAAGTTTTCAAAGTGGTTTTGAATTTGAATTTTGAAATGGTTTTAAAATTAATTTTAATTGGGTTCGACCCATAATTTTGATTTTGACCCAAATTAAAATTTTATTTAAAATTGACGACATTTTTTTTTATTCTCGTTAAAATTGGATTTTGACTTAAATATTAAATTTTGACCCCAATTGAATTTTATTTTATTTAGGAGTGTTATCCTGATTTAAAATATTGATTCAATTTAAAATAAAGTTGGACTCTAATTTAGGAATTAATTAAAATTTGATTTTAATTAATTTTTCACCCGAAGATATTTTAGAAATTAGAATTGGATTCTAATTTGACATTTAATTAAAATTTATTTTTTAATTAAATTGTTTCACCCTAAACTTTTCTTTAAATTAGAGTTAGACTCTAATTTGATGTTTAATTAAAATTTGATTTTGATTAAATATGTTCGCCCTAAAATCTTAGATTTAGAGTTGGACTCTAATTTTACCATTTAATTAAAATTTGATTTTAATTAAATTCATTCGCCCTTAATTATTGGAATCAGAGTTAGACTCTAATTTTGTTATTTAATTAAAATTTGATTTTGATTAAATTCCACCGCCTTAAATTGTGAAATTAGAGTTTGACTATAATTTGATTTTTAATTAAAATTTGATTTTAATTGAATAATCCCGCCATATAATTGTTGAATTAGAGTTGGATTCTAATTTGGTATTTAATTGAAATTAGATTTTAATTAAATATTCCCGCTAATTAAATAATTGATTAATGTGATTAATTAATTATTTAATTGTTCCGATCCTTTTGTCTAAAAGAGTTTAGACGACTTAATTGCTAGAAATTTGAAACTTATTTGCATATAATATTAGATATTACATAGGTATACATTTATGTGATGAATGTATTATTAGTGGACGATTATGGACTCGACCATATGGATGTGTTGAATGGTTAATTTTTATTTTTGTCGTTTTATGGGCCTACGAGCTCTTAATTGTTTTGGGCCTGCGAGTCCATTATTATTATTGTTACTATGGGCCTGCGAGTCCAATTTCATTTAGGCCTGCGTGCCAACTAATATAGGATACAGGTTGCAATTGGACTAATTGAAGAAACAAGAAGAGGAGGAGACCATGGAGATGGCGCATTGATATTGATCAGTGTAATACCCCCTAGGAATTGACCAACTAGTCTTCCTTAAGGCTTGGGAAGACTAGATAGTAAAAGTCCATTATCGTCCACACTATTTTATATATATATATATGATTGTATTGTTGTTGATGAGACTCATGAATGCAAAATCCCTCCATAAAATATTAAATCACATTTGTAATCGCCTTCCATCATTATAGTGAAAAATCAGAGTCCCAAATCGTCTTAGCTTGTTGAGTACACTCAAGGCTGGTCCATTAGGGATATGTTTGACACTATGAAATATTTGATATTTCTGAATGACGGGTTTGACTTAACTAAAATTTATCTTTTGTTAAGTACACTCAAGGAGATAAATTTTAGAGGCATGTTAAGCTAATACATATGACGTGTGAAAACAAAGAGTTGTTAGCTTAATGATCCGGGAGTTGTAAGGAGATACAATTGATAATAGTATCTACCTAAATGTTATATTAAGGCTTGTTGAGTACACTCAAGGTCTTAATATAATAGATGGGATCCCAGCCCACTGGGAATCAAGTATGAACTCCATAAATTTATGTAAGAGGGTCATAAATTTTATTTAAACAGTGGGAGTATAATTAATTTAATAAAAGTCCGTGTTAAATTAATTGATGCATTTTATATATTATTCTTTCCTTTTTTCGTCATTTATATTTATTGAATCTGAGTAACCATATGTTTTGAATGGCATACTAGATGCCAACAACCAAACTATATTTTCTTAATAGACACCGCAATTTGAGAATTGTTCTCATGCATGAGAAAATTGGTCACGTCCTTGAGTAGCCCTTTCCAGAGATACCTGCTGATGACTCGATTAAATAAGAGGTGGCTACTGTAGTGAACGCAATGATGACAATAGTACTGCAACGTATGTGATACTTGCAACTATGTCACTGAGTTACAAAAGCGACTTGAGAGTATAGATGTTAACACATAATTTTTCACTACAAAGAGTTGTATGATAATAATTGTGTGTGGAAGGATATGAGACTTCCAAACAACTGTACCGGTGCAAAATGACAGAGTAATCTTCAATCGACACTTAGACACTGAAGATGATTGATGTTGAGAAATGTCTCAATTGAGTTCAATCATAAACCATGAACTAAGTAATGAACTTGGTTCTGCAATCTCTGTCAGAGAAAGTTATTCATGACTAATTATGAATTTAACGTGAATAAACTCGAGTGCAAAATTATTAAGTTGCTTAACATGCTTAGGACTGTTAAGCCCTTTATCAAAGTTGGTAGTGGGCAAACCATTGATTCCTCTAAAGATATTAAGAGGAAGTCTAAATGGGGCTTTATGAAAGCACCCAATATGGTTAAAACAGTATAAGCGAAGGACAAATACCAAATCTAATGACCCTTGGTTTCATTATAGAATGAAAGGTCATTGGAAGGGATATTGCGTGACTTACGTCTACTTCACGAGTTTCTTAGGTATTTGATACCAGATGTAAATCTCATATTTATACAAATATGAAGAAACTAAAAGGAAGTAGACCACTGCGAAGGGGAGAAGTTGACACACACGTTGGAGATGAGCAAATGTTGCTGCATTGCCTGTAGGAGCATACTTCTTACCGTTGCCCTTTGACTTAGTAACGGAATTAAAGAAATGTTGTTTTGTACCCACCATAGCTAGAACATTAAAATGAATTTCATGTTCAGACATGAAGTATTTTAATGTTAAGGACAATTGTTATTCCTGCATATCTTGATTAAGATCTTAATAGTTGTGGTAAGTTACAAAATAACATTTGTATTCTAAATACTAAGGATTCTATGATGAGTATAGAATATAAGGCATAAATGAATAATCTAATTATTACCTAAATCTGGCATGACAGACTTTGTCATTTAGATGAAATGTAATTCCAAGTTACATGAAGATGTATACTTGGAATTAATTGATTTTGACAAGTACAAATTATGCATGTCTGGCACAATGACCAAATCTTCTTTTACTTGGAAAGAAGAAAGGTCAGCATAATTACTGGTCTAATGCATAGTGATGCATATGGACCCGTGTTAATTAATGTCAGGTAATGTTTCTCTTATTTCATCAATGATCATGTATACTTGATGAAAACTCAAACATGAAACTCTTGAAAAGTTCAACGGATTCAAACTAGAAGTATAGAAACAAATAAGTAAAGATATCCTCACATTAAGATTCGATCAAGTGAAAGTATCTTAAAGATAAAATCTAGATTATCTAAGAGAGAATGAGATTCTCTTGCACTGGACTCCTCTATATACACTGCAGCATAGTGGTGTATCTAAAGGAGGAATCGTTAACTATTAGATATAATGCGATTAATAACAAGTCATGCAAATCTCCCAAAATTATTTTGGGATCATGCATTGATTGCAGTGTGCAACACACTAAATCAAGTCCATCTAAATTGGTTAACAGAACTCCATACGAGTTATGGAAAGACAATAGTCCCATTTATCTTATATGAATGCTTGGGGTCATGACACTTATTTGAAGCGCCTTAAATAGGATAAGTTTGAGACTAAATCCGATAAATACATATTTGTGAAATATTCAAAGGAGACATTTGAATATAAATTCTATTATCATGAAGAAAGTCTTCGTCTCACGACATATCGTCTTCTTAGAGAAAATGTTTACTCTAGGAGAGGACAGTGGGAGTAAAATAGAATTTTGAAAGAGTTCAAGAGTCCACAGATATAGTTAACCAAGTAGATAAATTCGAGTTTGATCTCATATCTGATATGGGACATACTTTGGATCAGGAAGTAAAGACTCCTGAGGACATGACAGCTCTATGTGAATCTAGTAGGATCATTCGACCTTCAAAAAGGTGCGAATCCATGATCATTAATCAGGTATTAGTGATCTAGGATAATAAACTTGCTAATTGCAACAAAATAAAGTCAAGTGTTGACTTAAAAGAGACAGCAAGAGGCCATGAAACTCGAGATGAAACTCGACGCAAGTGAACAAGGTTTGGACCTTTGTCAAGCCTCCTAATGGAATAAAGCCCATAAGCTTTTGTAAATAGTTTACAAAAGAAAAGGTCGATATGGATGTGAATATCCATATATACAAAGCAAGGCTAGAAGCAAATGTTAAATGTTGACCTTGGTGAAACATTTCTCCTGTAGTCTTGCTTAAGTCCATTCGGGTTTTGTTTGCAACAGTTGCATTTGGTGACTATAGGTTAAGAGAAGTCTCTTGGAGCTGAAATCTAAGATTTGATGAAAAGTCAAAGTGTTTGATTTTATCAAATTTGAAAACGAATTGTGTGTTTACAAGAAGATAGTGGGAGCATTTTTCGTATTCCTATAACGACATCCCTATGTTTCAATCGTTGAAATAATAGTTGTTAATGGATTTATTCTCGAACGATATTGGAAAAGCAACTTGATCTATAGAGATAGATCTAGAGGGTTGCTTGACTCGTCTCAATCTATATAAAATGTTGAGAAGATTTTATATGGAGAAACTGGTTTACTCTTAAGCGGTATATTGGAAAGGTTCCAAATGTGAAGCAACCGTTGATTCATTAATAGAAACCTAATGCATGGATACTTCAGAAGTAGCAAAGAGTTGCAATATGGATCATGATATTCATAAATGAACTTGGAGTAGTTCCTGATATTGTTGATCACATACCATAGTATTGTGATAACAATAGAGCCATTGCGAAAGTAAAGGAACTAAGGTCTCATCAATGATCCAAACATGTATTAAGGCGGTATAATCTCATCAGAGAGATAATACATAGAAATGACGTAAAGAGAAGAACAAATTTCCACATTTAATAATATTGCAGATCCACTGACAAAAAGTTGTCATAGTATAAATATGATCGTCATGTAAACTTATGATATTGGATACATAAGTGATTGGATCTAGTGCAAGTGGGAGTTTGTAAGTATTATGCCCTAGGTCCAATCAACTTTGGACATAAATACTTTTATATATAATTAATGCAATTAAATGACAGATCTGTTATTTAATTAATAGACAATTAAATAAATAATAGAGTCCGTAGATTCAAATTTTCGTAATTTGTCAATCACAAGGAGTTGTGATTGTGAGATACAAATTACATCTGATTGAATCTTAAATCGTCCGTGGTCGTAAGTAATAACGAGATATGGATATCGTTATTACGGATAGACCATCACGTGTGGCATTTCTTACTTGTGAAGTAAGTAACTGATCTCACAAGTTAAAGTGTGGTGACACTTAAATGAACACGTGGATGTTTTGTTATAGAACAAAACATTGGAGACTCGTCGAGAGATTCCACATGGATAACTATCTGAGTGTCAGTGGTTAATCTCTAACGTTCGATAGTGGAAATGGTCCTTTGACTTGAGGTCGTCATGGTACCTTATATGAGGACAATCATACTTTGGCGGTATTGGATGTTGCTCTGAAAAGGGCCGCTAATACGACATCGTTCGGGTACGTCAAGAATCGTATGAAGGTTGTGATTGATCAATAAAGGATTCGTCACTCTTAGATAGTATGAGATTATGATCTGCGTTTCATTCAATTAAGTCGACGATGAAATCCTTGGCCAAGGTGTACTCATAAGTCGAAAAGGAGTTTTCGATTTATATTGACTTAATAGTGGAATGAAAGATATGATCGATGATCGAGATTGACACAATTCCATATCTCGTAATTGATCGGATCATATTGACGAAGGGATTATAGTTTCACGGTAAACGAAAGAATTTGGTTTTGTTATACCACGTGACATTTCCCATCACATGTATTGCCCTGACACATTGCTAGTGTCAATCAGGGACGGCGAGTGTGAATTGACGATAAATTAAAAGGGTGTTTTAATTTATCAATTTTGATTAGATCAAAATAATATTTCACGTCGTTAGGTATCGTGGTCGGGAACCTACTGGGTCGCACACAAAAGAGAATTGGAAAATTGCAAATTGCCAATTGGTTAATTTAACAATCGTTGGATAAATTAATTAATTGGATTTGTTATTTATATTCCCGAATTAATTAATTGGATTAATTAATTAATTCACGGGCCGGGTTTAATTAATTGGATTAATTAAATATTGGACCGGACCGGGCAGAGCCTATTTGGGTTTATATAAATATATAACTAGAGTTTGAGGTCCATTAAGGTTTTCATTATTCTTGCTAGCACAAGAGAAAACCCTAGAGGCTGCAATCATATTCTCTGTGTGGATCACCGTTGGAGGCTGGACAATTGGACAGCTGTGGGAGGCAGATTCAAGCTGCTGGAAAGGAATAACGCGAAAGAGTTTGCAAATCACACAAAAGGTATATTTCTCATCACAGTTTTTATCTAAATACAAAGCTGAATCCTGAATGGGAATTGAAATCTGTTAAATTCCGCTGTGCATGTTTAAATCAATTCCCAACAGTGGTATCAGAGCCAACTTTGTATTTGTTAGGAACTGTTTAACGTGTTGATTAAATTAAATGTTATTTTAATCACGTTCATGCCTAAATCTAGCAATATAGTTTTAAAATTTTTTTTGTCTTTTTGGATCTGTTCTTGAAAATAAAAATAAAAAAATTTTTTGGGGTCGAGGGGCGGGGCGGTGCCGCCGCCAGCAGCGGGAGGCGCTGCTGGGAGTTTCTCACGGGCGGCGCCGCCCCAGAAAAGAAAAAAAAAAAAAATTTTTTGGTTTAGGGTTTTGGTGGAGGCGGGGGCCTCTGTTGCCATTAATGTAATTTGGATTTCACGTCGTTAGGTATCGTGGTCGGGAACCTACTGGGTCGCACACAAAAGAGAATTGGAAAATTGCAAATTGCCAATTGGTTAATTTAACAATCGTTGGATAAATTAATTAATTGGATTTGTTATTTATATTCCCGAATTAATTAATTGGATTAATTAATTAATTCACGGGCCGGGTTTAATTAATTGGATTAATTAAATATTGGACCGAACCGAGCCGAGCCCGTTTGGGTTTATATAAATACATGGCTGGGGTTTGAGGTCCATATGGTTTTCATTATTCTTGCTGGCACAAGAGAAAACCCTAGAAGCTGCAATCTTATTTTCTGTATGGATCACCGTTGGAGGCTGGACAATTGGACAGCTGTGGTAGCAAATCAAGGTTGATGGAACTGAAAGAAAAGCAAAGAAGTTTGCAGATCTGGAAAAAATACAATCTTATCATAATTTCTATCTAAATACAAAGACGATTCTTGGTGGGAATCGAAAATTATTTTAAATTCCGCTGTGTTTGTATAAGTAGATTCCCAACAAAAGTTACACCATTCAAATGCAATAATTCCCCTGCTATGAATTTCCATTTATAAATTTTGCTTTTGTTTTTCGAGTACGAATGTAAAGTTGTGTTCATTGGAATTCTTATTGATTTTTGCACTTCTTCGTAAGAGATAAAATCACTTTTATATTGGAAGACGATTATTGACTGCTTTTAAGCACCATTGAAGGCTGTAAATCTGTCTTAAGTACATGTCATGAAGTCTGTGGCTTGAATAATAATCCGATTCCCATTTTCGACCTTGTTGATCGTCTTCTAACTTTTAAAGGAATGTCGATACTCTAGAAACAACAATCTTCAAACAAATTTCTTAATTTTCCTTTTTATTCCTTCACATTCTTATTCGTTTATCGTCTGATTTTATATCAGAAACGGAAACATCCAATAATCCACTCCCAATCTCGAAGAGAAGTTGTAAAAATAAAGGTTTGGTTTCAAGCGTAGTCCAAAAAAAAAAATGCTTTGATATTTAACTCCATTACATTTGACGAAATTTCTCCCCAACAAAAAAAAAAAAAATGAAAAAAGAAAAAAGAAAAAAAAATGAAAATTGCTCTTTCATATAAAAGAAGATGATGAAAGTGAAATGGAGAAATTGGTTGTGGTGATGGTTGCATGAAAATACTTAGATTTCTTATGCAGAAACATGTTCTAAACCGACTACGACAGAACTTTGGAAATCTTTGTAAACCAAACATTAGACCGAAGATGCCAACACAAATTCTGGTACAAGTCGGGGTCTCGGATTTATATCTTTTTGGAGAAAATTTGTTTATTTTTATTTAAATTTTCTGGGCTAAATTGTAATTAACCAACTTTTTGGATATCCAGACGAATTTTTTTTTTAATGATCTAAAATTTTGAACCGTCGGCTTTTTTCGTGACTTCTTTTGGGCGTGACCAACATATGTTTTGTGATTGGCGTCTATTTTCTGTAACTGATGTCTGTGGTCGACTATGACATCCGTCTGTGATTGATTATAATAGACGTCTATTTTTTTTGTCTAAGCAGACACCTCTATTCATCTGAAAGATTATCTTAACAGTCTTCATTGTTCTTAAAGAGGCATTTAGGCTATTCAAATGACCATGCACAATCTTTAAATAGAATACCTTTTCAGCCATAAAAAATTATATACCATTCCAATACAATAATTCTTTTGCTTTGAAGTTCCGTTCTCACTAAAATCTGCTTCTATTTTTGGAGTACAAAACACAAAATTTAGTTTATTGGAACTCTTATTAATTGTTTCACTCCTTTCAAAAAGAAATTAAATCTGTACTACCTTAGGAGACGTTGGCGGCCTGTCTTTAAGCACTATATAAGGGAGCAAATTCGTATTAAGAATACATCATGAAGTCAATTGGCTCGGATAATAATTTAGTTCATATCTTGGATCATGTTAATCATCTCTTTCTAACTTCAAGAAGAGTGTTATGATTGTTAAAATGAGAAATCATACTCCAAAAACATTAACCTTCACATAAAGTTTCAAGGAGAGTAAGTGTCTTCTAGTTGTTCATATTATATGTCAAAATACTCAACTAAATACCTTTCACGTAAGTTGTTGAACTGTTGCACAATAACCAGCTGCAAATGAAAGAAGAAAGGAGCACTAAATAACAATTTTGCAGTAAGAATTCTTGAATAATTCTCAAAACCACCATTCTATTCGATCAAAAAGTCAAGTATCCCTAAAGATCCACCCAAATTTGAAACATTACATTTTTAGCGTTCAAGAAAACTAGATTTACGTTTAAACAAAACTTTCATTCTCCTCAAAGAAAACTAGACTTCCGTATAAACACAACCTTCGTTCTCTTAAAAGAAAACTAAATTACACGATAGTCACAAAACATTGCCAAGGTCAACCAAGAAGAAGATGACAAGAATCTATTGGAAGAAACAAATATCATCATTATAAGTGGCCCCGATGGAAAAATGAACCAAGACACGAGGGCGGACTGGGAGATCCTATAGGGTCAATTGAACCCCCAGTTTTTGGGGAAAAAAATTTCTGCTTTTTTTATTTTATTTTATTAGAAGGTCAATATTTAAAACTTACACTATAAATGTAAAATGCAATTGGTAGCTCCAAACTCAGTTCTGTGTCTGTCTTTCTCTCACAATCTGTAGACTATGGATTGTCATTACCATTTACGGTTTACCCACCATTTGAAAGTTTAATTGTGACCTCCTAGCCCAGAGTGTCTGGTTTCACCTATGCCAAGACACACCTATCCGCTAACAATTCAATACCCTTATTGAGCTAAGCAAGCATGTATGATTTGGAGTGTCTCAGTTTGTAACCCCAATTTGGCAATTGCTTTGTTAGATACTACTTTCAACAACTACGTGGGTCGATAAGAACCTACAAGGTTTTCGCCGATGGTATGAGAAGATTGAAAAAAATCCAGTTTCACTGCCAATGCTCGCTGTAGAATCCGAAATTTAAGTGCAAAAATTTGGATATTGGAGGACTAAATTGGATTTCCTTCAATTTTTGAGGGACGAAAATGGGATTTTTGATAAAGAAGATTTAATTGAATGAATGATGTATTTAAGGTTATTTAGTGATAATGTGAGTTAGCTGATGATCAAATGTAATTTGTGAATTAATTACAATAATTGAAAGTTTATGAAAAGTGACATGTTTATTATCTTAGGGCTGCACAAAAAAAAAATCACGAAACCACAAATCGAATCGAAACCGTTGGTTCTGGTCCACGTGGACCGGTGATTTTTTCCCTCAAACCAAACCAAACTATTTCAAAATGGTTTTGTTTATGTTTTGATTTTGAAAAACCGCACAAAACCAAACCGAGCTGTTTTTAAAATTTTTTAATTAAAAATAAATTTTATTAACTTAAAAATTTTACAATTTTCACTTTTTTAAAAAAAATATCAATTTAGCAATACATATTAAACCAGCCTATTAAAATAATCATAAAAAGTAAATTAGGTTTATTATTACTGACCTATGATTTAATAGATTCATAACATATGTCCTCACCCAATATCTAAACTAAACTAAAATTATTCTAAAATCATATAAATGAAGAAAAAAACATGTATCTTCAACAATTCAAATTATAATTCAACAAAACTATGTCAGCAAATCATATCCAAAATTTCAGAAACCCTAACATAAACTCTCATTTCCCTAACATTTGGTACTTGTTTGCCACTGTTGAATGAACCACTGGTTGCCTTTTCCTGTTAGTCTACTAATATCTACCTGAATCACCTTTTTTTCTCTTCTCTTTCGGTAAGTCTTAGATTTTTATTTAAGTCATTTTTCCATTATTCTTTCTTTTATTTTTTTTTTAACTTATTATACACTTGTGAGTTGTGGTTTGGATATAAAAATCATTGTCTATGTGTCTAGATGATAATGAACTTGTTTGTGATTTGAAAAGAACGATGGACGGAGCGCACTAATTGTGTGAAAATGTTAAAATTTTCTAACAAGTACTACTACATTATACTTTCATAAAGTAGTTAGAGGATGAAATTCGTCAATTTTCAATAAGTTGAAACTCTATCAATCTTTCTACATCTAAACATATCATGTTCAATAATTATTTAATATCTCACTAGCAAAACGAAAGGAATTTTAACCAAACTATAATAATAGAATGTAAATCTATTTTTACCAACCGCTATATGATGATATGAATGTCAAACAAAAAAAAGGTAAATAAATTGTTCTATTAACATCTTTTAGCAACCAACTTTGAAAATAATTATTCATGGGTTTCATGGTAAATATGAATGTAATTTAACATTTAACATTATTAGTTTTCGTTTAAACTTATATTTAACTTATGTTAAATACATTAATATAATTTCGAAAGGTAAACCGCGAATTAAAATCGAACTAAAACTGTAAATTATGGTTTAATTTGGTTCGAAAAATAAAATGGTTTGGTTTGGTTTGGTTTGAAAAAATTTCAAACCGTATAAAATGGTTTGAGTTAAAAATATAGCACAAACCGTCCAAATCGAACTGCGTTCGCCCCTATATTATCTCCAGACTTGAAGAATAATTTTGAGAATAGCTATATGTTATTATTTGAGGTTTAGAAGCATTGCTGCTTTTGGATCAATTTGTGGTTCAATTTGGATCAACCGCGTTCACCCCTATATTATTTGAGGTTCAATTTGAACATTTTCGCGGTCTTTTTGGACTTCTAGACCCTGTTTGGAAGTCTGAGTTAGTTGAAATTTTCAGATATTAAGTTACGAAATGTGAAGGTAAAAGTTCAATGATTTAAATGGTATCAATTTTGTGATTTTTGGATCATAGAAAGATGGTTAAATGATTTTTTTTTTTTTTTTTTAAATTTAACCAACAGTTGAGAAATAATCGGTTTGCATGGTTTTTGAGTTGCGTTTGCAAAGTTCGTGGAGCATATTTTCGTCATTAACAATAAAAATAAAGATCATTATATCCGACTATTACCATAAAGTCTTTCATTTACAGCTTGACTTATTCTAGCATTATAGAAATATGAGTTTCAAGATTTTTCATTGGCATCTCTTGATGATTAAATTAAACCACCTATAAAAGGACTCCTTATGGCCGATCTATCCCTTCTCACTTTGGCAATTAGTTTGTCATATTTTTCTTCTACAATATTGCAAAATTCTCTCCACAATTTTGGTTTATTTGTTAGGTATAAATTAAAATAAAATTTTTAGTATATTTTGATAAAAGTTGATAAAATGTGAGGCTGAAAAAAAATGTGAATCTTATGAAATGTGTAGTTAAAATTAATTCTAACTTTGATTTATTTTAAAATCTAGATTTTAATCTCTACCAACCAAATAGAATGTTTGGAAGTTAAAGAAAGTTTAGGATAAGGTAGAAGAAGAAATATCATTTTTAAACTAAAAGTGGATTCTTCAAAGTGCAAGCAAATATTTTCTATTCA
Source organism: Olea europaea var. sylvestris (assembly GCF_002742605.1). Classification (NCBI taxonomy): domain Eukaryota; kingdom Viridiplantae; phylum Streptophyta; class Magnoliopsida; order Lamiales; family Oleaceae; genus Olea; species Olea europaea. The sequence goes on along the minus strand of NC_036237.1, from coordinate 20,353,589 downwards.
TGCAATTATCAATAAAAAGTCAAGGTAAGACACAATGCTTAAGCTCAAGTTGCTCATTGGTGTTTTAATATTAAATTTTGAATAAAACGAACTAAGGATCCCTAGTTTTGAAATTAAAATTGTGTCAAAGGATTCTAAGTTTTGGGAGTGAAATTGAAAGAGATCGATATTTAAGCCCAACAACACAGAGAGTGATAAATAGGTATATAATGTGGAATTAAAATAACAATCAATAAAAAACAATAAGTCACTAGTTATTATTTTTAGATGATTAAGTTTAATCAATACTAAACTCTAATTAATCAATCATTCAAGTAGATCAAAGCAGTAAAAGTAAAATCAACGCCAAATATGGTGATGAAGGAATACCTTTTGAAGAACTCTTCATAGAGATAAAAAAAAAAATAAAAGAAAATAAAATAAACCTCCAGGCAAACCTTGCCAGAATCTACCAAAAAAATATTTGGTCCAGACATAACTAAATCTTAGTAGACTCTGACTATCCAACCTATAAATTACTGAAGAATCTCTTATATTGTGCCTTTAACACTTTCTAGCAACTTTGGACTTCTTTTTCATCTGCGTGAATAACTAAGAATGAACCTCGTTCTCCAACAGGAACTACATCTACCTCTCTCGAACTTCAGAATTCTGAGGGATTATTGATAAGGAATTTGATTTTTGGTGTTTGATCTTTTGTGTTTTTATTTTTTGGTTTTAGGCAAGAGATTTATTGAATGTGGATTTGATCATTATAGGATGTTCTCTTGAATGAATAAATCCTCAACTAATAATATAAGATACGTTTGGGATGGGCTATAGCATGGGTATATATAATATGGAGAGCTTGAGGTAGTTTAGGATTGTAAAATCTATTAAAAATCGCGACCTAGGGTTGGCCAGATATAACCACTGCTTGAGCGCCTATCTTCGTAGCTAGCGAGTGGTGATTTCACTGCAATTTATGCTCGAGCATTTCACTAGCAAATAGCCAGCGATTTTGCAAATATTTTTTTCTCCTTGTTCCATCTTTGACTTCTTCAACACATATTCTAAAGCTCTAATTCTTTGACTTGAATTACAACTTAATAAAGCATGATTTTTGACTTGAAAATAGCCAACACAATTTAAACCTAGAAGAAATGAACTCAAAGTTTTTATGTAACAATACAAATTGGAATGTACATAGGCTTGGGAGTTGAATGGGTATTTTAATACTCATAACCACTCATTACGCTTCAAAATTTAATCAATAGAACATAGTATTAGAACAAAACCTGAACTCGTACCCTCAGTTCTGATTCAAGTTGAGTTCTACATATAATATTTTCTTAAAAAATAAAGATCTAACAAGACAAATTATCTTTTCAACATCTAGAAAAAATAGAAGATGTAAAATATAACACCAACTACATATTTCAACACTTTCTAAATCAACTGCAAATATCTCACGAAGTAAACCCAATATCTAGCATGTTATCCAAGTCCTGTGGCTTTGTGTGTGGTGCCTCAAGATGGATTTGTGTGGCAAGCAACGCATAAAATACTATCAAGAGTGGCTAAGAATGTATGTGATATAATTCATTTTCTCAAATTAATTAATCGAATTGATTATTGTGCGTACTACTTAGGCCTTATAAACTTGTGACTTTGCTGGGCCAGGTCATTCGGTCAATGTGAATAAATTGTAAAAAATAATTACTTATTGAAAATGAGAATTTCAGTTTTAGAGTTGGATACCCATGGTTCAAATTCAAAAATCAAGAATTGTCTAGGATTTGATCGGTTCTCAATTCCTTCTTTTTTTTTTTTTAACTGAAATAAAACCTCCAATTCTGGTTCGATTTCTATTTGAGAGTTTCGATTCTAATTAAAATTCCCACCCCTAAATCTTGGCCTAAGCTTGGCGATTGAAATGATCATGTTCACACGAAGGATTCTTGTGGTGGTCTGAGTTCTGAGATTGAGATAACTATTTCTTTCTCCAAACGAATGTAAGTTTGTTTATGTTGCTTAATTTAATATTGACACATGGAATTGAGCTTGTATCTTACGATGTATTCTTATGTTCATGAAAATTATAAACTTTTATAGGTACATGATTGTTGAGGGAGATGTTAGATCGTGGTATTTGTGTTGATCCAATGGTTGACTTCTCGTTTTGATTATTACAAATAAATTGCATTTAATTCTAACAAATTGAATTTAAATATTGTTAGTGATTATTATGGAATTAATGAAGAATGAAAACACAAGAATCGAGATCTAGATTCATACACATAGACAAAAACTTTGGCATCAAACGATCAATACAAGATTGAAGACCACAAATGAAGAGATGAAAATCAAGCTTTCACGTCAAAGATCATTTGGAAATTGAAGACATTAGATATTAATGCGTTTTTTTGCTCATATGTAAAGGTATAACTCTTCAATTCTTTCGCATCGACTATAGCTCAAACAATTTTTATACATGACACTCCTTCGCGATATACAATGCTTGCATAAAATTTATTTACAAAAGATAGGTATCTTGATTTTCAAGCTTAAATGTTTACAAAAATACTTATCTATACCATGTAAATGAGAAAGTCCTTCAAGTATTTGTAGAAAAGTTTTTACGAAGGAAAATTTTGGAGGGATAGATTTTCTGCCCGTCCGGACGTCTGGATGACCCAAAGGTCAATTTATTTTACTGTTCTGACTCTGACTCAAACAACTAGTTTTTACCTTGTTCGGTTGAGTCCGAACGTCCAGATGCTTGTTCGGATGGACAGAAGTTTTGCCCGTTTGAGTGCTATAAATATCTCTTCACTTTCTTATTTGTAATAACAATTCTTTAGCATTTAAGAGAGTTATTTATTTATCTTTCCTACCTTGTTTTCAATCTTTATACGATCAAATTATTTACTTTTTGAAAAACTTTTTGAGTAATCAAACTTTGCAAAATCATATATCTCATTAAAGTTTTTCATACAACACTTGAACTATATTCTTTGTGATTTATTGAAGTGTTATACCTACTTCTCCCTTGATTCTTAATTTAAGTTCATATCATTAATTAAGAGAGAGGTCTTTGATTGTAACTTCAATTTTCTTTTAAATTTTGGATTGTGGGTAGGTTGAGGTCCCAAAAAGCTCAACGATGTAAAATGATTGAGGTCCCGAAAGCATTGTAAGAAGGTTGAATTGCACCATAAGTCAATCAGTATAGTGAAAAATGTCTTGCTCGTGATAGAAAGCTTGGTAACATGGGACGTAGATCATTGCATCAGATCGAACCTCCATATCATATTGTTTGACTTCTCTTCCTTTTAATTATCTTTACTTTTCTCTATTACTTGTGGTTTCATCTTAATCTTTGCTTCTTCTTTTTTTCACATTTATGAATATTTGATAAATTGCTACATTTTAGTGAGTATTAGTTGTATACTTAGAATTAATTTTCGAAAAAATGCAATAACCAATTCACTCCATCTTGATTAGCTAGTCTTGGGCTTTTAATTTGAAGATGGTAATCATATTACATAAGACAAAAAAGTTACATTTTTTAAATAATTGAAAAATAAGATTATGAATTTTCCATTGTTATAATGTGTTGTTGCAGCATACTAGTTTTAGATTCTTTAATTTATGTTGCAACAAACCATTACAACATATTGTTTCGATATTATACTATATTATTTTACCATTTCCTGTATTGCACATGTTGACACAAGAAGCTCTATTCATATATCAAATTATATTTTCAAATCAAGTTTGGCTTTGATGTTGTAACTTTCGACTTCCATAAGACCATGTTTTATAAGAATGTTGTTTCTATGTTGTAATGTAGTGTATTTTTTAAAAAGTTTGGAGCACAGTTTTATTAAGTCATGTATTGTAACCTCTTGTTACAATTGAATATGTGCATTTCATATTTCTCTTCATGTTGAAACCTTGTGTTGCGTAATTTATATTGACAATATGCATTGATAATGCAACCTTACATCCAAACTTGAAATATTTCTAAACATTATACTTTATGATACATTGCAACACAACACAACATTTAAGTTTATATATTTTCTTAATAACGTTTTAAATAATTGAATCACGTTACAACATTCTAGCTATATATGTATTACTATGTTGCAACGTCCCGGATTAGTAAACTATGGAGCTTATGAAATAGCAACTAACTATGGCTCTTGGTCCAGACAACATCCTAGGTATAGGGGAGATCGGAGATCAAACAATTCTCAATCATGGTCCTTGTAGATCGGATCATCCATATAATATATTACAAACTAACAAATTTTTAAGCTCGCTTAAAATTTTCAAATAAAATTATTTAAACCTTGTTAAAAATCAATGTGCAATTTTCTCTTTAAAGTATATGTCATCTATATTGCAACATTTTTGTGTAAATAATATATACTGACGTGTCTTTTTCAATAAAAATATTTCATGTTTATAAGAATGTTAGGTTTTGACAATTTGCTTCAAGTATTTCTTAAGTGAAAAATGTGGATTGAAAGAAACACAAGTAACATGATAAGAATCAAACAAGTATTGTAAGAGTCATGAAAAATAGAACATCTTATACAAGTACTAGTATAAACTTAGTGAGTACATTCATCGAAGATGGAGCGGCCATAACATTGGTGAGATGGTTTTATGAAGTGATCTCAAGATAATAACAATAATAAAATAAACAGGAAGACAATAAGAACACCAAAATTTATGTAAAAATCCGAGATTGAAAAAACTGATGGGAAGGTGAGGAGAATTTCACTATAATCAATAGCAATTGTACTTACAACAACAAGATCCAAATACTCTCAATTAAGATCTAAAGCTTTCAAAATATCGTATGTATGAATTGTCCTCACAACAATACAAGTCATGACTTACTTATAAAAGCCTTGAAAACCAAGTTGTAAATGAATAAGAGTCTAGAAAACACGTCAAAATGTGAAATGGATCTGGCCTAATAACCCTGTCGCTCAAACGACAAGCTACTGGTAGCCCGCCGCTTAAGTGAGCGACAAGTTTTTGAACAAAATATACAGGCATTGCTCAAGCAACTAGCTACCAGCAAGCTTGCTAAAATGTGTTGACTTTTCTTCTCGGTTCATAATTTTGATCTTTTTAATGCTACTTCAACCAAAACTCTAATACCCACAACAATTTAGGTCAAACTATAACAAATCTTCACCTTGAACCAAATTTCAAAACACATCTCCAAAGTAAACACTACTCTTCCTCTTCCAGACAAGTCCAAATAAACTAAATCAATGACAAACGCCAACAATTTCAAGCAATCCTCAAACTTAGCAATGAAAAGTAGTTTTGTCAATATATCTGTAGGATTATCTTTGGTATCACCTTGCTCACTACAATATTACCACGAGCAATCACTTCATGTACAAATTGGTACATCACATCATTGTGCTTAGTCCTCTCGTGAAACATCTTTACTATCACAATACACTATAGAAATTTGCAAGTTTTCACTAATTTCACTAATCAATCCCCTCAACCACATAGCTTCCTTACATGTCTTTGTAATGGCCATTTTCTCTGCATTTTTTGTAGACAATGCTACTGTATTCTACAAAGTAGCTTTTTAGCTGATAGCATAGCCTCCAAGGATAAATATATACCCTATAAGTGATCTCATCTTATCAAGATCTCTTCATAATCTGAATCTATATACCCAATAATTCCATTTGTATTTCTACCAAAATGCAAGCAAACATTAATAAAGCCCCTCAAGTATCTGAATGAATATCCATTGCAATGCTTTCAAATGTTCTTTGCCAAGATTTGCCATGTACCTACTAACTGCACAGACTATATGTACCAAATCTAGTCTTGTACTAACTACAACATATATAAGTAGATTAACTACACTGGAAAGAGGAACCCAAGACATATAATCAATGTCTTTATCTAACTGAAGGCACAAACCAGATGATAATTTAAAGTAAGCAGCCAATGGAGCACAAATGGCCTTTGTATTCAGCATATTAAACCTGTGAAGCTCCTTTTCAATGTATTCATTCTGATTCAAATACATTTTTTCAGCTTTCCTTATCCTTCAAGATCTCTATACCAAGAATCTTCCTTACTGTACCCAAGTCTTTCATCTCAAACTCCTCACAAAGTTGAGTATTTACCTTTTGGATCTCTTCTTCATCCTCCTTAATTGTTATGAACATATCATCAACGTATAACAGTAAAAATGTAATTGATCAACCAACTCACTTTCTTAAGTACGCACAACTATCATAACTGCTTCTAGTAAAATTATGAGTAGTCATAAATGAATTAAATATTTTCTTCCACTAACTGTTTTGTCCATACAGGGACTTATCCAACAAGTACACATAGTCTTCCTTTTCAAAAATTATAAAACTCTGGTTGTTGCATGTAAGTGCTCTCCTCAAGTTTTCCATGCAAGATTGTTGTGTTGACATACATCTACTGAAGCTCCAAATTATTCTTGGCTACAACCTAAATAGAGCTCAAATTGAACTACACTTTACAACTTGTGAGAGAACGTGAAATCAACACCTAGAATCTATTGTAGCCCTATGCTATCAATCTAGTCTTATACATTGCATCTTCAATCCCTAATGTCCCTTCATTCATTTTAAACACCCATTAGTAGTGAACAACCTTTTAATCTTTATGTAACTTCACCAAGTTCTAAGTATAGCTTTTATTCAATGACTCCATCTCCTCATGCGTAGTAATTAACCTTCTCTAGAATTACTGCAACTAATTGCCTCTGAATATATAGCGGGTTCCTCAGTGGATCAATACTATCAGCCACAGTCAATTCATAAGCTACTGTTTTGCCTCTGAATACTTCTCTGGAGGTTTAATCTATCTGTAATGTCTTTCCTTAGCAATCGAATATTGTGGTACTATTGGTAGTTTAGTTAATGTAGGCAAAGTATCATTGTCTGTCAACTCTGAACTATACTAATCTGAAGTAGACTATTTTGAAACCTCTGATTGTTCTCGTAAACCATTTCTAACTCCACCAGATATGAATGATTCTGCTCTCCAATTTTACCAGAATGCCAATGATGCGAACCACAAACATGCAAGTTTATCAAACATTATATCTCCACTAACCACCATCCTCCATTTCTCAAGACACCACAACTTATACCCCTTCACATCTGATTTATGCCCAAAAAATGCACTTTCTAGACCCAAGCTCCAACTTTCCATAATCAACATGAGCATAAGCAGAACACCCAAGAATTTTCAAATCAGAATAATAAGAAGGTTTTTCAGACCAGACCTCTTCTTATGTCTTTTTGTCATTAGCAAGTAAGGATGGGCGATTAATCATAAAACAAGTTGTAGTAACAGCTTCAGCACAAAAAGTTTTAGGCAACTCAAAATTTGAAAGCATACAAGGAATATTTTCCAATGAAATTTTATTCAGTCGTTCTATCATACTATTTTGTTGCAGGGTTCCAAGCACTGTCAAATGTCTCAAGTGCCTTCAGCCCTGCAGAAGTTATTGAATTTATCTGAATAAACTCAAACCTATTATTTATGCATATATGATTCACCAACTTTCCATAACGCTTTTCTATCATTGTTTTCCATTCCCTGAATGTCCCAAACATATCACTCTTCGATTTCAAGAAGAATACCCAAACTTTACTGGAAAAATCATCAATTACTATCAACAAGTAATAAGCACCTCATTTAGGAGGCACTCTCACCGGTCCCAAAAGATCTAAATAGAGTGTTTCCTTCGTATTATTCTTTCTTTAGTGAATCTAACTTTTTATGTTTTCCAATGACATAATGCTCACAAAACTTTATCTTACTGGTCTTCTACCCATTAAGAAGTCCCCTCCTACTCAATTCTGCCATACCATTCTCACTCATATGCCCTAACCACATATGCCAAAATCTTGTAACTTCATCATCCGTCATAGAAGAAGTATCAATTGTTGTATCCCCTATAACTGTGAAACCCTACAAAATGTACAACTATGTAGAGCGTTTATATCCCTTCATAGCAAAAAGACCACCCCAACTCACCTTCTAAACTCCACATTCACCAGTGTATCTATAACTCTTTGAGTCAAGTATACTCAAAGATATGAGATTTCATTTCAGTTTTGGAATGTGCCTTTTATCTGTAAGTGTTCTAATACACCCATCAAACATTTTGATTCTAACTATGCTAACTCCAACAATTTTGCAAGGCAAGTTGTTTTCCATAATCACTGCACCTCTTGAAACTCCTTCATATGTTGTAAACCAGTTCCTATCGGGACACATAGGAAAAATACAAGCCAAGTCAAGAACCCATTCCTCATAAGTTTGGATCCCATGCCAGAAATCACAAGAAGTTCATATTCTCTTTGCCCATCTTTCACAACATCAGCCTTCACTGTGTTTTCGGGTTGTTTTCCTTTATCAGTAGTACCAACAACCTTGTTTATATTTTCTAAAGTATAGAAATCAGCTCTAATATGCTCTTTCTTCTTACATAATGACACAATTTCTCTGCATGTCTAGATTTTGATTTATCGCTCATATTTTTACCAAGATTCCTATCTTGATTTCTTCTATGAACAATCAAGCCTTCAGCTTGACTCCCAGATCCACTTGCAAAATGCCTCCTCTTTTCCTTTGACAGTAAAGCATCATATATCTCAATCACAATAAGAGTATCCCGACTATAGAGAATAGTATCTCTGAAAGTTACATATGATGATGACAACAAACACAACAACATCAATGCCAAGTCATCCTCATCGTACTTAACTCCAATATTTTCAAATTGGCCATGATTTCTTTGAACAAAGTTAAATGATCATCCAATGGCATACCTTTCAGACATCTAGTGAGAATACAAAGTTGTTTCAAGTGTATTTATTGGTCAAACTCTTTGTCATATAAAACTACTCCAATTTTCAACCACAGCACAATGTCACTTTTCTCCTTTAGAATAGCCTAAAGAATTTGATTTGATAGATACAGATGAATTTGATATTGGGCTTTTCGATCCCTACATTGCTTTTCATATATTGTCAAGGTTAAGGGCATCTTATCAAAGCCAAGCAAGGCTTCTTAGAAATCCAACTGCACGAGAACTGCTCACATTTTCACTTGTCATAGGGCATATCTCGATTTCGATCCAATAACAAAATATCATAATTCACGTTGCCATGTAGAATAATCAACCTTTCTCAGATACCACCTGTTATGAATTGGTCGTACGATAATGACAATAACGAAATAAACAAGATGAACACCAAGATTTATGTTGAATCTCAAGATGGAAAAAAACCATAGGCAGGGAAGAAGAATTTCACTATAATCATTAATAATTGTGTTTATAATAAGATCTCAATACTCTCAATTAAGATCTAAAGTACTCAAGATGTTATATTAATTATCCTCACAACAACACAAGTTGTGACTTGTATATATAAGCCTTAGAAAACAAATTGCAGATTAATAGAAATCTAAAAAATGCGTCAAAACATGAAATGGGTCTAAGTCGATAATATGCTAGCGATAGATGGGCAGTAGCTTCGCCATTCAAGGGTTAGGCAAGCGACTAGTCTCGGAAGAAAGGCATAAACAAAAAAACTATGATTTTTCTTCCCTGTCCATAATTTGATATCTTCAAATCCACTTCAACCAAAACTACAATACCCACTAGAATTTGGGTCAACCTACCAAAAGTCCATGAGGGAATGTGTTAAATTTCCTAACATGAATAGTGTGGTTAGTGTAATAGTTTTGAGTTAGCATTTAGAACATTATCAACAAGTAATTGCAATTTGGGTTCATAAAGACATGGGCTACGGTGAACTTCATTTATTTTTCATAGCAAAAATTTTGATTGTTGAATCAAATTTCTTAAATCATTTCCTTCGTCAAAGTTTTTAATATCTCTTTGTGCTTAATCTTCAAAGAGAGATATATTCTTGAAGAAGTTCTTTGCACTTATATTGTATAAACTTTTCAACTTTTTTATATTGAAAATTTTGATTGATTGAATCAAACTTGTAAAAACATAATTTTCATCAAAGTTTCTCATTTCTATCTTAATACTTGATTTATTATAATCATTCATTAAAAGAGAGAGATATCTTGAGAAGATTATTTGAATATATATTGCATGTAATTCTTCTTTATCTTCTCATTGAAACTGTTTGATTGGTTGAATCTAAATTTTAATTGTTATTTCATCAAATTTTTTCATCTAATACTTGAGCTGTCACTTGTTACAATTCATTGAAGTGTTAGCCTCTCTTAGTACTTAATTTGTTTTTTATTATTTATCAAGAGATGATTTGATTGTAAATTCACTTTGATAAAGTGTGGGTCGTGTTGAGGTCCCGAAAAGCTCAGCATTGTATAAGGATCGGTCCTCCTTATTGTAAATCACCGTGTGGGTCACATTAAGGTCCTGTAAAGCTCAATAGTGTGGGTCATGTTGAGATCTTGTAAAGCTCAACTTTGTAAAGGATCGGTGCTCCTTATTTGTAAGTCACCAAAAGCATTGTAAATGGTTGGAATGCACCATAAGTCAATCAACACAATAACAAGGCCTTGTTCGTACCTGAGAGCTTGGTAACGGAGGACATAGATCATTGCTTTAGATCAAACCTCCATAGTTATATCATTTGCATTCTCTCTCCCTTTTACTTATCTCTTTTATACTTGCGCTTATTATTTGAATTTATCAATTTAGTCTTTATTTGCTTTCTTATTTTTGCCTATTTGTTTAATTGACATATTTGCTATCATATTAGTTTATATCTGGTATTAATTTTCAAAAAAAATTTAAAAATCAATTCACCCCATCTTGGTTAGTTATTCATAGTCTTTTAATTGGTATCAGAGCTTGGTACTCATTTTCAAAGATTTCCCAATATTAAGTAATGGCTAACCCACTTTTTCAAAATCTTAAGGGATATTCTACAAACCAACCTCCTTTCTTTAATGTTACTAATTATAACTATTGAAAGGCTAGAATGACAATATTAATTCAATTAATAGATTATAATATTTGAAAAATTATTGAATTTGGTCCATATGTGCCTTAAAAGGTTATTAAAGAGGATGGTAAACCGGATCAAATAAATCTTAAACCTAGAGAAGAATATAGTGAAGTAGATAAACAAAAATTATCTTTAAATGCTAGAGCAAAAAATATACTTTATTGTGCTGTAAATATGAATGAATTTAATAGTATTAGTACATGTGATTCCACCTATGATATTTGGCATGCTTTAGAAGTTACTCATGTTGGGACTAGCAAAGTAAAAGAAACTAAGAAAATCTCTTAGTTAAAGATTTTGAAATTTCTTTATGAAAGAGAATGAACCGATTGTTGACATGATTATTCATTTTACCGATATTGTTAATGACCTCAAAGGCTTTGATCGAAAAGTCACTAATGGTGAACTTGTGAGTAAAGTGCTTAGGTTACTCTTGGAAGAATGGGGCCCTTTGAAAATGTTGAGAGAGAACACCAAAGATATCAAAACTTATTCGTTGGAAGAGCTCTATGAAACATTGATAACATATGAGCTAAATCACACCGAGATGAAGGAGAAAACAATGAAGAGCAAAGAAGAAGAAAGATTCCAAATTGATTTAGAATCAATAGTTGATGAAGGCACTTCAAGTGAAAATTTGAATGATGAAGAACTTGATGATCTAGTTCTTCTTATTAAGAAATGGAAAAGTTTCTATAACAATCGTCAATTCAAAAAGAAAGAAGAAAAGGGTGAGAGAAGAATATATTCATCAAAAAGAAAGACTTCAATCAATATGGTTGAGAGTAATGATGATGAACATGAAGAAGATGAAAGTCAAGAGAAAATTGCAAACATGTGCTTCATGGCCTTTGAAAATGAGGTAAACACAAATGACAATTCTCTATATGATGAATTATCTATCTCATATGATGATCTTCTTGAAGAATTTGAAAAACTTGCTCTCAAACACTTTACTCTCAAAAAGAAAAAATCTTTATTGGAAAAAGAAGTAAAGAAACTTTTGGAAACTCAAACTAATTTTGAAAAAGAAAAACTCAATTATGATTCTTTAATAAAGAAGAATTTCTCTTCAAAAGAAAAGATTTTAAATTTGACTCAAATTGTTCACAAATTTACTCAAGGCAAGAAAATTTTTGATTTAATGCTTGGTGAACAAAAATGTGTTTTTGATAAAGGAGGAGTTGTATAAAAACTATTTTTAAAACAAAAGTCTTTTGAAAACTTCTTTGTTAAAGCTTCTACTTCCCTTATTTTAAATGTGACATGTAATTTTTGCAACAAAAACGGACATGTATCTTTTAATTGTTTAATAAAAAAGTGGTTTCACTTTGAGAGCAAATACAAGTGCATTTCAGAGTCTACAAATACTAACAATCAAGGACCCAAATCGTATGGATACCAAAGAACAAAAACTAAATTATTTTGTTGGTATTAAAGAAAATAAAGAGCAAACCGTCTTCAGTTAGTGGATGTTTGAACACATGACCAAGAAACAAGCTCTATTCTCAAAAAGAAAGAATGGAGTTCAAAATGAAAGAATTGAAGTCAATAAACACTCCAAAGAAGTTAATAATCAAATTGGATGATAAGGTATATTTGTATACACATCAAAATATCGAGGTATGGTCGAACTCTTCTTACTTAATTTATAGTTGACCCGATATTATGTTTGGTATGTGCTTATGTACCATATTTCAATCTAGTCATAAAAGATAGCACCTTTGTACCAAAAAACGATTTTTTAGATGTCTTAGTGGCACTAAGACACTATCTCTTTGGCATCAAAGGCATTGACCTTGATTTACTAGCTATACGAAAAATTAATTGGCCAATGTTTTATTAAGCCTCTAGCTCTTGATAGACTTTCACATATTTGAAGAGGTTTGGATAGATTAAATTGAAATATATGACTAATATGTTTATGTTCATTTGTTGATAAAACTATTGTTTTATATCTCTATGATAATAAATTTCAAAATTTTATTAAAAATAGGGAAACGGACGTTTGGATCCATCGTCCGAATTGACAGAAAGTTGGGACTTCCCTATGCGGACATCTAGATATGTCAAGAGATGTCTGGTTGAACATAAAATCCGATTTTATGTATTTCAAATTGAACGTGATCTATTATATTTTGAAATCAATTGTTCAATCTTATTTTCAAACTTCAAAAGGAAGGATGGTGGTCTTGATGCTTTTGAAAATAATGTCAAAAGAAAAATCATTGAAATTATTGGTAATCACCTTTCTTCTTTTATTGAAAATTATTTTCTTAATAGATAACATTGAACACAATCTATTTTGTTTTTAGTCAATTGTGTGATAAATGTTATCATATCAGACTTGATTCTTCGTTATTAAGGATGCTACATCAAAAGGAGTGATGTTTATAGGAAGCCAAAATAAGGATGTTTATGAATTTAAAAGTGAAGAAAAATGTTTATAACATTTTAAAAAATACTTGATTGTGGCATAAAAGATTAGAGTCATGTTTTCATGGACCAACTTTCAAATATTTCCAAAAATTATTTTTGTTAAAGGTATGCCATATTTGAAATTCGAGAAAGAGAAAATTCGTGGCATGACAATTCGAAAAACAAGTGTAGAGTTACTTCAAGCTTAAGCAATACTTTTCGACTACAAAACATGTTCAACTTCTTTATATGAATCATTTTGGACCATCTAAAATCACAAGCTCAAGTGGTAAGTATTATGCTTTCGTCTTTGTTGCTGACTTATTTAGATTCACTTGAGTCCTATTTTTGAAACTAAAGTATGAAACTTTGAATCATTTAAATATATTTAAAAGGTTGAAAATGAAAAGGGATAGACTACTATATGTTTTGAGTGATCATGATGTTTTGAGTGATCATGATGAAGAATTTGATAATATTGATTTTGGTGACTTTCGCAAAATTGATGACTATGAACATTACATCTTGGCTTCTGGAACTCGTTGACAAAATGGTGTTGTGGAAAGGAAGAATGCATATCGCAAGAAATGATTAGGATTATGCTAAATTAAAATTGTTTACTTAAAAATGTTTGGTTGCAAATTCATTTTCTTAAATAGTAAATTTTGAAATTATCAATGAATTTGAAGTATGTGGTTTATACTAAATGTTTTCATGTGATTGGTTGGAATGTATATAAATATTACCCAAATGATTATACTTTCGTTATTTCATCACTCATACTTTGATTAATATTTTTACTATAAAGTGATGATTATTCACTTGTTTAAACTTGCATTTATTTGGCATCCATTAATTAAGGTGGAAATATTACTAATTTCTATTGTTGACTTAAAGTTTTGATCTTATATGACATAGTCTTCCTATATGCTAACCTTTTGAGGTAGAATTTGAAAAGCATTACATCTCTTATAAAAGATAGGAGGAATACATGCATAAAAGATAGGGGGAATAATGTCTAAATATTTTCTATGGTCATTTTTTGATCTTAAATGTTATATATTTTTGCTTATGCCAAAAGGGAGAAATGTAATAAGATGATTATGTATGCTTTGAATTGAAAAAAAAAAAAAAAAAAGATTGTTATTATCTTGTTTTGAGCGGACACTAATCCTTTAAATCCGGTTGACAGTATTGCTTACTATTCCTTCTGTGGTTTCCTGCACATCTATAGGAGACAGACCCCCCTCTCCCTGGTCAAGACTTGGTTGGATGTGGGATCTACTCCACAAGGAGCGGTATGGACATAGATGATATTATCACGACCTCTCTTTAGATATAAGAACAAAGGGGAAAGAGTGAATAAATAGTTTGTAAAAGCTAGGGAGAATATGAATTACACTCTAAATTTATATTTCTTTATCAAACTTGATATAAATTATTCAATTCTACCTTGCAAATCATCTTGTTTGTCATAATAAAAAAGGGAGAAATTGTTGACCAATGGTTGACTTCATCATCAATGTTTTGATCATAACAAACAAGATTAATATTGTTTCTAACAATTTAGATTGAGTTATGATAGTTCAATGTTAAAATCTATCAAGCATTATGTATCGGACTTGAAATAAAGATCAAATTGAAAGTTGCTTATCCATTCAAGTCAAATTATTCAAGACAAAAGCTTAAAAGATAAATGCCAAGAAAAGTCTTAACACTCTAATAATGAAGTGTATTTCAATATACATGAAATCATTGGGCTCAAAATTCAAGGCAAAAGTTATCTTTGTTTTAAAGATACTAATGTGACGTACCATGGCCTGTTCAACATACAAGGTGAACTTAAACTCAATATCCATAAAGCAATGATATCTCCTTCTACTGATCCTTCTGGGCATTTGTCAAAATTGCATATACTATCGTGAGCGAAGCCTAGTAGAATTTGGATGCTACCATTTTCGCCTTTTGTGTCTTTTGCCTCACCTTATCTGAAGCATAGAGCTCATCACAAGGGGCTAGCTTCTGAAAGGATTGACAGGAAGGAAATACAATGAGAAAGTGCACTTGTTAATCATTGAGAGATTTTTTATCTTTCGAAGTTTTATGAGTGGTCTATGTGGATCCAAAAGCTTCTGCTTAAGAACAATCTTCACAAGTTAGAATTTCCAGTCAGCTTTTGTTACAAAGATTGTCATCATCCAAACTTTATCTATAGAGCTCTTTGTAAGGTTTGGTGTCCAAATACCAACATTATTGTAACCGCCAATGGTAAAATTGGCATTTCTCTCTGGGATATTCATGAGATTAGCGGACTTCCAATCATGGTCACTATTATAAAGAAGTAGTCCCAAGTATTTCAGAAATGACAGACGATCTCCCTAAGTCTTGCTTGTATATTTTGAATGTTTTCTCATTAATTGCTAATGATAAAAAAATCTTATGTGTTACTCATGCCTCTTGGGTTGAATGTTGGTTTCGAAAAAGTAGTTCTGTTCAAAATCTTTGACAAAAAAAGGTTATAAAAATGCCATAAATTTAAATCCATTCAAAAGGAGTCAGCAAAGGGCATCAACAGAAATAAGGATGCCCATAATTATAGATAAGCCGAAATATATTTCTCATAGAGATCAGGTCATTGGAGTGATTTTTCAATATCTTTATTTATGGAAAAGAAGAATGTATGAGAGTTGGAACTTTATAGCATATTCTAAGATGACTACTTGATTAACTTACAGCCTAGTTCCTTCTATATTAACAAGTATTTATAAGGGACATACACAGGTGTCTAACTCGGGACCTTGGCAAAGTTCCACATTCATATCACGAAAACTTCTTTTTTGATTGGGCCCTATTTTGTCCACATCATTTTTTATCACGTGCATAAGAATTATTATCGTCCTCTTATTAAAAGATATGCAACCAATTTGAATGCTTTCCAATCATAGGAGATTAATTCCATTGATTGTCGAGACCTTATCCATGGAAAATGAGTGTTAAAGCCTTTTACTGCAATCTACTTCCCCCATGTCTTGTTTTGGAGTGCAAGTAGATGATGTACCAAGGTCTATAAATACATTAGAATTTAGAATAATATTTGACCTAGATTTGTTTCTTATCGTCGAGGATCTTTTACATTCATTCTTGAAGCATATAATCCTCACAAGTTCGCAAGACAACATAGTTTTTGGTAGAAACTTTCTGGTTCACCAAGAAAGTTGGATATTACTCCCTATATAGTCAACATGTATCGTGTTTAGTTTTCTTTGACTTCGATAATAAGTGGATCCATATTTAATATTACGAAGTATAGGAATGATATACATCAAGCAATTGATTCAGAGTACCAAGATTGGTGGAACAATTAAATAATGCCAAACCTGACCAAGGTCCAAGTACAAGTTTTATCTTCTAGTGAGAGTCGTGTCTTTATTCTTGATATGGCTTTGAGGAAAACAAACAAGATCATAGCCAAAGGGTTAAACACTCAAATGTCATTTTTTAAGAAACTTCTCCAAAAAGAAAACTAGATCTTTGAAATGAAAAATATATTAAAAAATTTAAAATTATAGCTTCCTCAATAAAGTTTGCTTCCACTTCTAAGCCCACCAGTACGACACCTTAAGTAGTTTTGATTCCAGACCACGGTAGTCTTGAAGATCAAGTATCCCACACCCTTGGAAAAACTCTAGCTCCGGAAGATGAAAGTTTTGGAGATCAGGTACAAATTTTTTTATTTATATGTTTTTTCAACATGCTACTTGTGTTTGATCTAATGTATTAAATTTCAGTTTTAAGCTCCACTTTCCCTAATATATAAAACAAATCGATCGGTACTACGAACATCGGCTCAAGCTATTCAAAGTCCCTCAAAATATAACCTCAAAACTTCTAATATTCACATCAATCTCCTAGACACACCATCAGATGGCTGATTTTTATATATGTCACCTAAGACACAAAATGTGGATATGCTCTTTTTTCTCCTTAGTCTATCCCTTTTTTAATCATTCATCTTTCTTTTTTTTGTTGGTAGGTTTTCCTAATATTCCTAAAGAACTGAATTTCTTTATGAATTCAAACACTTTGCAAGATTAGACTGAAGAGAATGATGGGAGAATTGATGCACTTCAAGGAATAGATAGTGCTAAAGATTTTCATGTCTCTCCTTGCAAATACATGAGCAACATTAATGAAGGTATTTTGGAGCTTAATATAGATTATTTTAATAATGAAGATGAACTGAGTATTACTGTGAAGGCTAACATTTTAGAGACCAATTCAAGAAGTCCCAGCTGTTCCATCTTCATTAGCTTTAGTTAACATTCCTCTTTCAAAGACAAGCAATCATGGTGTTGCATTAATTTGTTATTTCATGTCTGGCCCTCCATCTGAAATAACTCATGAGTCTCCTTACTTAAAGGTAGTCTACAAGAAGTCATTCCTAATTATCTTCAAAAGTGTTTTAGGGATGTTTTGAAGCATAAATTTTCCAACAATCAACTTTGGTGGGATTAGAATAATTTAATTCTTTAAAACATGATTATCAACTCTTTCCCACAGATCCAACATCTTTGATGAAATGTATAGATGTGTTCCTGAAAGAAGTTGACGTTTATTTATTTGAAAAAAGCAACAGCAGGAATGTCTAACAACTGGAAAAAAGACTAAGCAGTTGAAACTTTTGAATATTCGAATAAAAATATAGGATTCCACATTTTCTTCGTTGGAAGAAAAAATTAGTCAGCTAACCTCTAAACTAGAAAGACTCCATGATGAGCGTCAAACCTATCAAGAACAAAGAGTATGCTTGGAACTACGAAGGCCATATTAGAAGAATCCCATACTAGAGATATGCATAGCATCCATTGACAAGAAAATAAATCCTGCAAGTGATCAATGGCGAGTGATTTTGATAGAGTTGAGACTTTCTTATTTTCTTTACACCATATTGTTTGAACTTTGATTCGCAATCATTTTTTGTTTCTTTTTATGATTAATTTTTCTTCTTCGTGTGTCTTGTATATTTTTTATCATAGAAAAGAATAAACAAATTGAATGAATTTATTGATTTTGACTGAGTTTAAATTTAAATTTTATTTAAGCTGTCTACATACCAAAAAATGATCAAGTCGAACGTAGTTTGTTATAGGTACACAAATTTTTTTTTTATTCAGGCCATTCACAATTTATAATCTTGCAGTCAAGGAATATTACATTTTATTATAACGAAAATTTTACAACATAAAGAACTTCAAGTGTAAAAGTGCTTCAGAAAATTTTCATTGATAGCTCCAATTTTCAGTCCATTTTTGTCAATAATCTTGTATGCTCCATTAGGGAATGCAGAAGTAACAATAAATGGATCGTCCCATTTAGGTTGGAACTTGTCCCTATTTTCTTGTGACTATGATTGGTTTATGTAACAAAAGTACTAGATCTTCAACTTGAAATGATCTTAGTCACATCTTTTTGTTGAAAGACTTCACTTGGGTTGGATAAAACTCCCAATTGAACAGATCATGTCGAACTGAACAGAGCACGTTTTCTTAAGCTAAGTACCTGAACGAATATTTAAATCGAAAATCGACGGGTCCAGTTTGGTTTCCAATTCTAGACCAAAAATCGAATAACCAAATAAAAATCGAATCTCCCTAATTTTTTTAATTATTTTTGCTTGGACTAAATCAAATTATTTTAATTTTTCTAAACAAATTAGCAAATTAACTAATTACATGATTAATGCTCCAACTCTCAAGTCCAGACCTAGCTAGCCTAACCCAACCCAATTTCTAAATCCATTTTTTGGCCTAATTATTAGTTTCATTTTTAGCCCAAGACCATGTCGTTTTTGTCCTTCATTTTTGTAATGTATATAATTGATAACACCAAATCAATTTGAGAAATTGAAAACCTACATATCCCAAATTGAAGCAGCTGAGTCTGACTTTCCATATTGAACTGTCCATCGAAGCCATGATCTCCGACCACGACCATCAACCATTGACCATTTGAACAAGGTAGCATGTAAGTTTCGTTGTATGTGATTCACTCTATTTTTATATGGATTTTGGTTGAGAATTACTTCATGTAATAGATATGTTTTAAACCTCAACTTCTTAGTGATGTGTTTTGAAAAAACTTCACGAAGAGATAGTTCATTAATTTAATTTGTGTTTTGAAGAAATCTGTAGCTATGCTTTGTTTTGTAAATTCAACTGGTGCATTCTGTTGCTTCTTTTTCTTAACGAATTTGCAGATTGACTATCGGGTTTAATGATTTCAAGTTGTTAGTTAAGGTAATACTAGTTTTGGATGCTCAGATGGGAGATAAAAAATAGCATAGTCGGAGCTCAGAAATATGAAATCATTTCACTAAGATACTTGCTGGAGAAAGAGAAAAATGTCACTATCGTGGGAGAACATTTAAGCTTGATACTAATAATAAAACTTCTTGCGTATGGAATCATTTAAAATCTTATAAGAACACTACGGTTGATGAAAGCAAAGCAATACTAACTCGAGAAAACAATGATGGTAGTATTATGGCTATGATATTTAATAAAGAAAACTGTACAAAAGCATTGGTTAAGATGATTATTACAGATGACTTGGCTTTTTCCTTTGTGGTGTGGGTTTTAAAGAATTTGTGCATCAACTTTGCCATAGATTTGAGGTTCCTTCTCGAAGAACGATTGCTAGAGATGTGTTCCATCTCTACCATGAAATGAAGGAATCATAGATTAAATTTATTAATGATAAGCAAAGGATTTCTTTAACCACTGGTTGTTGGACATCAATTCAAAACATTACTTTATTGATAGAAGTGGGAAACTGCATAAGAGAATATTGAGCTTTTTTTTGTTCCAAATCATAAAGGGAAGACAAATGGGAAGCTTATTGAAAACTATTTCCTTGATTGAGGAATAGAGCGTGTGGGTACCGTTGCTATAGACAATGCAAACACAAATGATGCAGCAATAATTATATAAAAAAACAAGTTAAAGAATTGAAAACTTGATGATACTATGATTTTAGGTGGCTCTTATCTGCATGTACGTTGTTCAGCACACATAGTCAATTTGATTATTAAAGAAGGCTTGAAAGATTTAAATACATCTATAGAAAGTATTCTTAATGCAGTCAAATATTTTCAATCATCTCCTTCCCAAATGATGAAATTTAAATGTTGTATTGAAAGGGAAAGAATTGCATGCAAAAAAACTAACTATTTTTATACGTTCTTACTAGAGAGAATTCAACATTCTTAATGTTGGATAGTGCATTGAATTTTGAAAAAGATTTTAAAAGAATGGAGGAAAATGATGGATTTTATTGTAAATATTTTGATGAGAATGGAGGTGGAAAAGAAAAGGAGGGGCCATCTATGAGTTATGATTGGGAGAAAACTAGGAAATTTGCCAAGTTTTAAGAAGAACCTTTTATAATGTCACATTGAAGCTTAGTGCTTCATTGAGTGTTACTTCCAATATTTACTTTCATGAAGTTTGTATGATTGAGAAAATTTTGAAGAAAATGGGTGACAAGCAAGATTATTTTCTAAGTAGTATAGCAAATAGCATGAAGATTAAGTTTGACAAGTATTGAGATAAAGTTGATAAAATGAATAAGATTTTGATTGTAGTAGTTGCACTTGATCCTAGGTATAATTTGGAGTTTGTTATAGTGTTTAAGCTACGAACAATGAGGTCATGAAATTATTGTATGCTTTGTATAACCCATACAAAGGATGGCATCGTTCAAACAATGGAGCTAGTGTAAGTGTAAGTAGAGACCATGAATCTAATGATGGAGCTTTGTTGAAGAGTTCGGATGATGATGATTAGGATAATTGTAGTTTTGATTTTGGGTACAAGAAATTGAAAATGACGAAAATGGATTTTTCTAGAAAAGATGAGGTACAGTGATAACTAATGAAACCAACTGAAGATGCTACTGATTGAAATTTTGACTTTTTAAACTGGCGGAAGATCAATAAATCCAGATTTGAATTTTTATCTGAGGTTGCAAGGGATGTTCTTACCATTCAAGTATCTACAATTGCTTCTAAGACATCATTTAGTATTGGAGGGTACATTCTCGACCCATTTAGGAGTTCTTTAACTCCAAAAATAGTTGAGGCCTTAATCTGTACAAAAAACTAGCTAACGGAAGAATATAGACTTTTGAGAGTTTTTCAAGATGGAGTTTGCATCAAAGAAATAGAGTTCTCTGAGGGCATTGAGACAGTAATAAAATATTTATTATATTTTTTCTATTAAATCGTATCTGTTGAACAAGTTTTAGTTCTATTTTCAAATGTTTGTTAATTTTGTTTTTTGTTTTTTTAAAATAGATCATGATACGGAACCTAATAGAACCAAACTAAACTCCCGACGGTTCTACTAATGAAAACTTTTTGTTTCAATTCAATTCTAAAGAGAACCAAATCGAATCAAATCATGTCCAACCCTAGACTTCATCATCCGAGCTTGATAGTATTCTAAGTATATCTATGCCTCTAGACCCTTCTCATCCAAAACTTCTAGTTCTTCCAATCGTGATGGACATTTTCTTCTATCGTCAAACCATCTTGGGTGGCAATTCGAAGTGATGGGATTTGACACTCCAAATGACGTATAGCTATCACTTGTACACTAAGGCATAAGGACTGGTTTGTGTTGGAGTTCGATAAATAGTTTGATAAGCCCATAAGGCTTTACCAATTTTTTCATGCCAATCTCTTTTTTGTTTTGAAACAACATTTTTTTAGCAAACTGCATAGATAGCTACTACATTGTACATGGATGCGTTGTATTATTTGAATCTAAACTTTACACATAAAATTGTTTATGTGGCTATTGCAAAAGAATTTTTCACTATCAGTGATAATGTGTCTCGGGATCCCATTTCGATAAATGATCTGAAAACGAATAAAATTCGTAACATTTTCTTTCTTTATTTCTTTCAACAGTACGGGTTCAAACCATTTAGAAAAGTAGCCAATTTTGATGAGGATATATGAATGGCCGAGTGAAAACTTTGGAGTTATAGGTCCAATTAAATCAAAACTCCATGCATTAAATGGTCAAAAAGCTACTATCAGATGTCATGGTTCAGGAGGTTGGTGGATGAAATTTGCATGGACTTGGCATGCTTCACATTTTTTCACATAATCCATGGAATTTTGTACAATAGTTGGCTAGAATTATCCCATCATCTTTATTCAAAAATGGAGTTTCAGTCCAAACTAATGAGCACCACAGATTCCAGAGTGGACTTTTTCCACGACACGTGTTGCTTCATCACTACTTAAACATCTAAGGAAAACTTCATCAAATAATCTTCAATAAAGTATTCCCTTATTAAAAATTATAGTGAGATGTACATATCTTGATTTCAACTTTTCATCATGGATTATCTAATAACTTTTGTTATTGAAGAAAATCAATTATTGGCTATCCACAATCTCTTTCTCTATATCATCGATTACTTCGACACTATTGTTTGGGAAAGCATCCATCTTTGACCTATTGATATGGAGTGGGAAAAGATTTCATCTAACCTAACTAAAACAGTGGGCAAATTAGCTAAGCCATTAGTTTCCCTATTTTCACTTCTAGGCACGAATTTAATTTTTACCAAATCAAATCGTTTTCATAAGTATTGATGCAAATTTATGAATTACTGGCTTCATACTCAGCTAAAAGTTGGTTAATTATCAAGTTAGAATCTCCAAAAACTTGCAGCTGATGGACATCTATATCTAATGTTGTCTCCAAGCCAAGGTTAAGGACTTGACTTTTCTGTTAAGGCAAATCAGTAAGGTATGACAAGATCATGATGAGTAACAAAGATTACTCCTGCCCCAGCACAATAACTTCGAGCTACTCTATCGAAGTATAGCTTTCGTGATGATATAACTTCAATATATAGAACATTTTCATCCAGAAAGTCTTCATGAAGTTCTCATTCCGTTAGAATTGAATGGCTAGTGAGGAAATCAACCAGAGCTTTTCCTTTAATAGCCTTCTATGGAATAAATTTGATATGGAACTCGAACAACAGATGTGCCCATTTTCCAATCTTTCTGAAAAGAATTGGCCTGGACATTACGTACCTTATTCAATAAATCCTTGAAACAAGATTGATTATGTTTGATAGCATATAGTGTCTTAAATTTTTACTCAAAAAAATCAATGCAAGGCATATTTTTTCAATAAGTGAATACTTCATCTCAACAACTAATAGTGTCCGGCTCAAGTATAGAGAGCATTATCTTCTCCTTCATCATTGATTTGGACAAGAAAGGTTCCAAGAAAATATTCTTATGCAGCAACATAGACAACTGGTGGCTTTCCAGGGATTGGAGCTATAAGTATTGAGGGATGAGACAAATATTATTTAATTCCTTGGAAAGCATTTCGACAAGCATCATCCCATTCAAATGGTATATCTTTCTTTACCAATTTGTTGAATTGATAACAACATCCAGCAAGGTTAGAGATAAATCTTTGAATGTATGCAAGTTTTCTTTGATAACTCTTTTATTCATGCACATTACTTGGCTCTAGCACGTTAAATGTAGCGTCAATTTTTTACTGATCTATTTTAATGCCCCGCTTTTAAATAATGAAACCAAGAAATTTTCTTGAAGTGATACCAAATGCATATTTTTGCATATTCATCTTCAGTTGGCGTCGTCGGAATCTTTTGAAAACATCCCGCAAGTCTTGTAGATGATCATCATCTTCTTCGTTTTAACAAGAAGATTATCCATGTATCATTCCAAACTCTTATGTAGCATGTCGTCTTTTGAGTGACGTTTTTTTTTTTCAAAAACTTGTTCGCTAAAAGTGCATGCTGCAAGTGCACAGGGTCGCGTTCAAGTAATAAAGTAGACATTTTGAGTCCGAGTTGCCGATCCCTCGATGAATGTATAATTTAGATTACACAACTCTAATTAATTTAATTCTAACAATAAAAATAAGCACACACAATGAAAGATATGATTTTGAAATAAGGAAATTAACTAAAAACCTACAAAATAAGAAAATATAAAAATCTTGGAAATTTCGAAAGCAAACGTGGTTGAGATTCATGATTTCATTTAACTTTCGCCTATTAATTTCTATATGAGCCAATTAATGAGTTACTCATTTTCTATGTTAGACCCAATTTTTCAATTTTAGTTAATTATCTCTCTCGGGTGAAATTAACCTTAATTGATTGGTTTAACTTACTATATCTCTATATCGATTAAAATCAAACAATCGCATTAAATATTTGTGAAAATAACCCATTGGGTCCCCTAGGATTAGGAGTATATTTCTATCTCCTACACAAATCTAGGCTTTCAACTATTTAGTCTAAAATACACAATATTCTCTTGAATGATGCACAATTCACTAAGCATAATCATTCATTAGCCACATAAATAAAAATGCAATAAATACAATAGAAGAAACACATGAAAATAAGCAAATTAATATCAAAAGGCAAATATTAAAATTAATAAAGGCTAGATTAACTACAACCATAAATCTCAATACAAATAACTTAGCCCATTTTATACAAATGATAAAAAGGAGAATATTTTATACAATATATTGCGAGTTCAAAAAAAAAAATTTGAGAAAATACAAGGTTAAAGATACAACCCTTTTGAAGGTTGGCTATGACTTTTCTCAAATATTTCTCCAAAACCTTAGATAGATTCTCCTTGTGGTCTTGATTGTGTCCCAAAAATTACTAAAGAAAAGGGGGAAAAAAGAAAAGGAAAAGAAAAAGAAAGAAAAAAAATGAAAAGAAAACAGAAGGAGGCTAGGGTTTTCTTTCAAGATCCAACTCGAATTCCTAGAAAAATGCTTGAATTTGCCTTTTAAAAGGCACAAAAATCGTGTCCCAAGATTCCAAAATGGTCCAGAATTGATACAAAACAGCCAAACAGGTCCTTAGCCGCAGCGTCATGTAAGTGGCGCTGCAGTGCCACAGTAGACAGAGTCGTGGCTCCACTTCACAATTTTGGAGTAATAACAGCTCCAGTCCTCCAATAATTGCAAACTAGGTCCCTCAACTTTGAACTTGTACAATTTGGTCCTTAAATTTTGACTTTTATTTCAATTACGCCTCTCCAAAATTGCAAACAAACTATCCTTGAACTTTCAATACTTATGCATTTTTGTCCCCAACTTTACAATTTTATATACTTTGGTCCTTTTTCACACTCTTTTTTCTTGTTCTCTTTCCTTAGATAATTTTTAGCTTACAACAGTAAATGTTACCTAATTAGGAGTAGAAGTTCATTCACTTTATTAATTATAAGCATATTTAGGTATTAAATAAGTGTGCGAAATAAACAATTATCACGTGTCGTCGAAGATCTTTTGCGTTGCACATTGGTAGGTTGTCTCTACATTTTTTAATCCAAAAAAACAATATATGTAATAATATATGCCCTTAAGAGTACAGAATGATATAAGCTCCTCATCTTTTGGATTCATCCATATTTAGTTGAATATGGAATACCCATCCATGAACGATAAGATTTCAAATCCGATAGTTGCATCCACTGTCAACTCTCTTATTGGAAGCGGAAAATCATCTTTTGGACTTGCTTGATTCAACACAGACTCGTAATTTCCATTCATCTTTTTTAGGGGAACAATCTTGGCGATCCAAGTTGGGCACTTGACTTCACATGTGTATCCAGCTTCAATAAGTTTGTTGACTTCAACTTCAACTTGAGGAATTATTTCTAGTCGAAATCTTCTTTGAGGTTACTTGAGCAGTTGAACTTTATGTCTTACTGCAAGGTAATACACTTCTACTTTTGGATCTAGCCACGGAATTTCTTTTTAAGACAATGCAAATATGTCTTTGTATTCTTGAAGCATGTGGACATACTCGAATTTTTCTTTTTGGCTGAGGAGAATACTTGCAGATACTGGTCTTGGGTCTTATTCGATCCCCAAATTCAATTGTTTCAAGTCATCTACAGTAGCTTATCCTCCTTCTTCAAATGTTGATGGAGTTGTTTCAGGTTAGTTTGATGCGGCAAAATTTTCAAACTCAGACTCTGAGTTGGAAACTTCTTCAAAAGCAATGTGATTGACAAAGACTTATTCTTTATCCTCATCATTCTTTTGGGATGAGTAAACTCTCCAATTTTTTCGTCTTCTTCTTGATTCTTGAGGCTTCGGGCTTGGATTAAAATTTTTAATTCTAAGTCAAGAGAATGCAGATTATCTTTGAGATGACTTCGAAGAAGCTCGTGTATTCTTATCAATTTGAATAGATAAAGAAGGATCCTCACTTAACCTTTGGAAGACACAGGCTTTATCTTTTATGTCAACTACTATGAAAGGTTCTCCTTTTAACTTTTAAATATCTAAAATCTAGCATTCTTACTTTCAATTCAATAGAACAATGAAAGTTTTGACTCTTTTGATTTTTTTTCTATAACTTTATATATTTGAATCATGATTGGGTTTGATAAAAACCTTCTCAACTTTAATCTCTCTGTGGATTTGGATCATATCCCAAAACAAACTAAGCTTTGATATGTTTGGAATGAATGTCGAAACAACCAATGTAGATTTACGTTCTCCCGAAGCTGCCATAAGTTGATAGGGTAGAAACAATTTTGGAAGACTAGTTATTGAAAGAGTTAACTTTTTCTTAATATCTCAACATTTGTTGGTTCTATTTGAAATTTTTTTGCCTTAGAGAATATTTCAAATGAGGCTAAACATGGTCCTATTCAGTTTTATTTAGAACCAAATTAAACAAGAAACTTCGCATATTTAATAAATGGAAGTATCGGGTCTAAATATAATTATAGAATCATTTTGGTTTGGTTTCGATCGATTTGATTATGTTCAGTTCCACAGCATGATTAAATTTTGTAACATTTACAACAGCACTATATAAATACAACTAATGATATGTTCAATATTAGCTTTTAGAAATTAACGTAGTCTAATTTAAAATCATATATATAACAAGTTGTCCAATAAAAATAATTTATCCAAGTATGCAAATACCAAAAAGTATATACTAATACTTAAACATCGGTGATCTATATCAATAATTTATTTGCATCAAGCCTTCAAATCTACATAAGAAAAAACACGAAATATAAATTAGAAGTCATACTTTCCAGCTATTTAATTTTATCATCAATTGCTTGACTTGTCAAACTAAGAAAATCTACAAGAAAAAATTGAAAAAGCACAATTAACAAACATTAAAAAAAAAAAACTAAAAATTGTTCAACTAATATGATTTAATAAGAAAAAATATATTATATATTTTATTACATGTCTCAATGCACCTCATAGTACTCTGTCTCTTCAATGCAAACTCTATCTTGGGAAACTCTCAAAAGCCTATGTTCTCCCCTTAGCTAGTTTTGAGTAAAATCAAGGCCTCAACTATTTTAGGAGTTAAAGAACCCCTAAATGGATCGAGAATGCACCTCCAGTACTAAATGCTGACTCAGAATCAACTGTAGATACATGAATGGCAAGAACATCCCTTACAACCTTAGATTAAAATTTAAATCTTGATTTATTGATCTTCCACCAGTTTAAAAAGTCAGAATTTCAATCGGTAACATCTTCTGTTTGTTCCATTAGATATTGTTGTACCTCATCTTTTCTAGAAAATCCGTTTTCATAGTTTTAAATTTCTTGTACCAAAAATTAAAATTACAATCATCTCAATCATCATCATCCGAACCCTCTAACAAAGTGACTGCATCATTAGATTCATCGTCCCCACTTCTACTTCAACTTTCACTAGCTCCATTGTTTGAACGATGCCATCCCTTGTATTAGTTATACAAAGCATGCAATAATTTTATGACCTCTTTTTTGTGGCTTCAATATTAACACAGTCATACAACATAGCAATACAATGTACAACAAACTCCAACTCATACCTAGGATCTAGCACAACTGCTACAATCAAAATCTTGTTCATTTTATCAACTTACACCTATACTTGTCAAACTTAATCTTCTTACTATTTGTTACACTGCTTAGCAAATAATCTTGTTTGTCACCTGTTTTCTTCAAAATTTGCTCAATTTTACAAACTTCGTGGAAGTAAATATTGGAAATAACACTCAATGAAGCACTAAACTTCAATGTGACATAAAAGATTCTTAGAAAGTTGGCAAATTTTCTAGCTTTCTCCCAATCATAACTTGTAGATGGCCCCTATTTTCTTTTGCACATTCATTCTCATCAAAATATTTACAATAAAATCCATCCTCTTCTTCTAATCTTTCAAAAGCTTTTTCAAGATTCAGTGCACTACCCAACGTTAATAATGTTGAATTTCATCTAGTAGGAACATCTAAAGCAGCAAGTTTTTTGCATGCAATCTTTTCGCTTTCAATACAACAATTAAATTTCATCAATCGAGAAAGAAGATGATCAAAAATATTTGACCGTGTTGCGATACTTTCTATAGATGGATTAAACTTTTTCTCTTTAAGAATCAAATTGACTATGTATACTAAACAACGAACATGTAAATAAGAGCCACCTAAAATCAAAGTATCATCATATTTTCAATTCTTCAGCTTGTTTTTCACATTAATGATTGCTCCATCATTTGTGCTTATATTGTCCACAGCAATGGTACCCACACGCTCTATTCCCCAATCAAGTAAACAGTTTTCAATAAGCTTTCTAATTTTCTCCCCTTTTTGATTTGGAATAATAGAAAAACTCAATATCCTCTTATGCAGTTTCCAACTTCTGTCAAGAAAGTGATGTTTTGATTTGATGTCCAACAATCAGCGGTTATAAAAATCCTTTGCCTATCATTAATAAATTTAATTCTCAATGATCCCTTTGTTTCATGGTAGAGATGGAACACATCTTTAACAATCATTCTTTGAGAAGGAACCTCAAATCTAGAACAAAGTTGATGCACAAATTCTTTAAACCCACACCTTCCATAAAGGTAAAAACCAATTCATCAATAATAATCATCTTAACCAATGTATTTCTACACTTTTCTTTATTAAACATCATAGCCATAATACGACCATCATTGTTTTCTCGAGTCAGCATTGCATTGTCTTCATCAATCGTAGTGTTCTTATATGCGTAACAAGTTTTTAAATGATTCCACAAGCTAGAAGTTTCAGCATTAGTATCAGCCTTAAATGTTCTCCCATGATAATTACATTTTGCTCTTTCTCCACCATCTTAGTGAAATGATTCCATATTTCTGACCTCCCACTATGCTATTTTTTCTCTCCCATTTAAGCATCCAAAACTAGTATCACCTTAACTAGTAACTTGACTAAATCCTACACAAACAATGTGAAAGAAAATCATCAAACACTAAAAGTCAATGTGCAAATTTGTTAAGAAAAGAAAGCAACGGTATAGCCACAACCTTTAATTTTTATTTATTTTTTATTTTTTTATTTTTTGTTAAAGAATGCACCTGTTGAATGTAAAAAACGAAGCAAAGCCATGGGTTTCTTCAAAACACAAATTAAATTAATGGACTATCTCTCCATGAAGTTTCTTCAAAACATAACACTAAGAAGTTGAGGTTTAAAACATATCTAGTACATGAAGTAATGCTCAACCAAAATCCAAATGAAAATATAGTAAATCACATATAGGGAAGCTTACAGGCTACCTCGTTCAAATGGTCAACGATCGATGGTCGGGGTCAGAGGTCGCAGTTTTGATGGACAGATCAATAGGGAAAGTCGAACCCAATGGCTTCAATTTGGGATATGTAGGTTTTCAATTCCTCAAATTGGTTTGGGGTTATCGGTTATGTACATTAAGAAAAGGAAGGATAAGAAGGTCTTGATCATTGGCTAAAAATGAAACTAATAATTGGGCCAAAAAATTAAAATAAAAAATGGTTAGGTTGGACTGGGCTATCTAGGCATGGACTTGGGAGTTGAAGCTTTAATCACCTAATTAGTTAATTTGCTAATTTGTTTAGAAAAAAATTAAAATAATTTGCTTTAGTCAGTATAAAAAAAATTAAAAATAGGGAAATTCAGTTCTTCAATTCTTGGTCTATAACCAATAATCGAACCAAACTCGTTGGTTATCAATTCAGATATCCGTTAAGGTATTTAATATAAGAAGAACCACTCGGTTCGATTCGGTCTATTCAGTTTGGGAGTTCTGTCCAGCCCTACCTTCAAATGTAAATTTCGATTTACCTTTAATAAGCTGATGAGGTAAAACAATAACATATGTATCATCATTATCTCCATCTCCTTTAATTTTGAATCCAAACATTGACAGTCCTGTTGAATTACGTTCTTCATCGTCTATGTAAAATTTTCCATCAGCAAAATAAGATTCTTTTTTGAGGAATGGTTTAGACTCAGCTACCACACATTTGACTTCTCTATCTCAACTATATTTGAAGCATTGGTACCAAGTCAAAGTTAACACCCTAGTTTCATACAGCCAAATATTTTGAAAGTGTAACTCATAAGATATTTTAGCCTTAATAATATGGAAAAGAGCTGAGGAAATTAACTTCCTTATTTGCAGCTTCAGGCGAATTATGCCAATAGCTTGCTAACCTTTCTGATTGAATCTTTGAATCATGATCTTGCTCTTGGACATATCACCAACATTAATTCTAATTTTTTCATTGTCTTGATTGGTTAAATTGTTTACAGTAGACCCATAATTGATCATCATACAATTTATCCTGCATTCTTGAATACAAACACAAACTTACAATGGTCTATTGTGTAAACTATAATCCAGTTGTAGATCTTCATCTTCAAATGTGATGGCAGTCATACAGTCTTATTGGGTTGTGAATCCAATATGTTCTAAGGCATTGCCTTCGTATGCTCTTGGGTCGCTCAATGCCACGATTAAAGCCATTTGATCATCCAAAAAGAAGACTAAGGGACTCTGTTAAACTCGTATTTGAAGGAATATTGTTGAGTTGTAAGATAGTTTTCTTCTAAATCTAACTTTCTCTTGATATGTTCCTTGCCTCATTTTCCTCCTCTACATTGATAACATTGAAGATAAATTCATTGTCCCTTGAAAAATTAAGCACCTAGGGTTGGTAGTCTAGAAAGAGCACATGAAGCAATTTCTATTATGATGATTAAGTAGATACTCTTGATTTCCCTATTTTGGTTGTTTCTTACCTTCCTTCTCGGTTTTGACTTCTTATCATGAATGCTGAGACCTAGGAATTGTGGAGCCTTTCTATGATATATTTTCACAAGAGTCCATGTCCCCTGATTTTCTTCTCGTGTTATTTCTTTATTGAGTTGAACTTCGATATTCGATCACCTAATTTCAGTCTTGCAAAAGACATAGAAGATGATATTTTACCAGTTTTGTTTGACATTCAATATTTCTCCTTCTTGCATATGAAAGTGGACCAACCATCACCGACATCATCTTCAAACTCAGAATTAGAGTCCCAAACATCCACGTCATATGTCCTAATTCCGTAAATATTTGGACGATTAGGTGCACGTGGTTCAACCATCTCTAGATATTGATGATGACTTCTTCATCTACCTCAAACTCCATTGGGATTGTCCTTCTGGAAGTTGAGGTCCAGACTCCTAAGCCAAAGACTTACTAGCATCGTATGTAATAGGAAATGTCTACCCTTTTGCAATGGGAATTGAATCAAATGATCCGAATGAAATCATCAAAATAAGCAACTGTTAGATTTTCTTCGATTTCAAATTTGCTCTTATTTTCTTTGTTCAAGTGGATAATAAGATCTTTTAGGATGAAATACTTCTTCACTGGGTTACTAATGATTCCATGATATTTACAAAATTTAGGATGAAATGTCTTACCACTTCCTTTGATCTCTTTGGTGCTAGAAGCTCGATTATTTTATATTCAAGAAGTTGATCCAGAATTCTAGAAACTTCAGAATTTGAAAAGGGTACTCTTTCTCTTCAAGTTCTTTCAGAGTCACATAACCTGGCTTTAGACTTATCCTTTATTAGGTCTGAACTCCGACTTTGGTTTTGGATTTGTGCTCAACCTTTGGAAGGGTATCTTTACAAGGATAGTTGATATTGTCATAACTTCTTCAGACTTACCTGTCTTGATGTCCTTCTTTATCTCTTCATTAGGATCGTTTTTGTCACCTGGATTATTTAGCAAGTAATTCACGTGCCTTGCAATTTGGAGCTCAAAGTTACGAGCATGTGTTGCCAACTCTTCAAAAGAGTTGGGCATATTTACCTAGAGATTATAGAGTAATCCTAATGCATGGCTTGTGCTCACATAATGATAGAAAATACTTCACTGGTCTATTTTTTGCATTTAAGCACAAGATTCCTCTAGCATTCAATGTACTCTACAACTTGCTCTTCTTTTTTGTCTTTTGTTTGAGCAAGTTCTAGGAGACTAACTGTTCTATTGGTGCTGTAAAAACTTGTCAAGAATTTTCATTCGAGTTGATTCCAATTGTCCACTAATCTAGTTGGTAAGTTTGAACACCATTCAAATGTTGCACTTTTGATAGGGCGTCCAAACTGCTTCACCATGATATCAATGTAAGTGCCCACATTGTTATATGTTTCAATGAAATGAGTAACATGTTATTTTGGACTGCTTTTCCCATTAAAACACCAAAATTTTGGAGGTTGATAACTGAGTGGCATCTTCAATTTATCAATTCAACAACTATTGTGCTTGGCATAAACCAATGAAGATTGTGATGAACCACTATACTGGGCATGTATGGTGTCTGCAATCATATGTTGAAATGTTGAATGGATAGACAGCAGATAAAGAGTTGAGTACTGTCATGTAATACGTTTTGTACCACCGTCCGAGCATGCATATCTTGTTTTTGTTGGTGTTTTTGGACTTCTGGATCTTTAATTTTTGAAGATCCTGCATTGTCTAGATTGCCTTCTACCAATGTATTTTACAACTAGTACCTGCGTACAAGTGCAGCAATCTATGTATCTTTTGTCTTCTAGTGACTTTCTTAATTTTTCAATGGCTAAAATCATTTGTTATCTGAGCTCGATGTCGCTTCTGTGACCATAACCAACTCAAGTGATTCTTCAGATAAAGAATAGTCTTCCCACCTTCACAATGGAGTGTAGAAGGACCAGACATTGATCTGTCACTAGAGACGAACATAGAATGAAAGATTTTCACCAAATAAAGGTTCGACTTTTTGAAAGTGATTTTCATTTTGCCTTTATTGGAGAACTTCCTCAGTGGTGAGACAAATTGAGTTTTTTCAACTTTTGTTTGGGCTCTGATTGCATGAAAGAGCTCAGCAAGTGTCTCTTCCAGACGAGTTGTAGTTTTCTTTGCCTTTTCGTTTGCCATTGTTGATGGAGAAGTTGTAATTTGAAGATTTTGATATCAAAAGATGAGATGACAAGAAGGTCCCAATGTGTGTGGTAAAAAATTTCTACGAAATATTTCGAGTATTAAAAACAGCAAAATCGTTATAAATTGTATTTTCATAAATACAAGTAGACGTTAATCTTCTTTTGATTGCAAAACTTCAAAATCCTCTGAGTAATAATCTAAGAGCTTGAAGACTAGGGACCACGCGACTTAAATCCTAGACTTCGAAATTTGTTGAAAACTTGGCTTGTTTGGCACTAAGATTCCAGCGCTTGGATTGGCACTTCAGGACTTGGACTTGAATATAATTTGATTTGAAAAAGATTTTAATCTTCTTGGACTTGCTCGATTTGAAAAAGACTTAATTCTTCTTGGTGTTTACCGAACTTAAGCGTAAGAGGGTTTCTTCTCTTTCTCCAACTTTTGAATTTCTTCAGCACTTCATGATTTTCTCCTCTGCCATCATTTGTGAAATTTTTATGGCCCGTCAGTCCAAATTATAGAGAAATTCTTAACAAATTTAGTAACCACCTCATTATCTTTAGTTAAAAATGATTATTAAATAATGTTGAATTTTGAAAAAGTAGGATGGGCCTTTGAATTTTATAGGCCTTAGTAGACTTTAATTTAATAACTTAATTTGGTTAATTATCTAAATTGGCCCAATTCGTTAATTATTTTCTTTTTATATGCTACATGCGGATTTTTAATTGTCAAACATTGATACAAGTGTACAGGTTGGCGGTAGCTAGTCCTTACTATTGTGATGGTAATTAGATTTGTCCTAAATATTTGAATTGCAAATTTTATTTGGTTTCCTTGTATTACACGATCTAATTTCGTGTTATACAACTTACATATTTTATGTTTTGATTAGAAATAAAATATAAAGATATAATAAATTAAATTTGTCTTTCCGGAAATCTTTTAGTATATTTTATACTAATTCCCTTACACTTGTTATTGCAAATTATTAGGTAAGAATTAATTCGTGTATTGATTATTACTTTACCTATAAGCAATGTAAGAAATCAAGCTTTGAAATCAATTTTTTGTTCTCGTCTAAAATTGCAAAGGGCTCGACTGACTTAACGCAAACAGAGGAAATGATGTTCTATTAATAATTTCGAAGTCAATATTTTCTTCAAGCCTTTGAAGAATCCAAAAATAAACTAGTGCTCAAAGTACTTCCCATACTTTGATCAAGCTACTCGGTGTGAAATTGAAAACGATGATTCTTAATTCAAGTAGTGGTTACAATTGAGTACAATAAGGAAGTTGTGACAAAGTCAAGACCATTAGGTTTGATTTCACTTCATCAACAAGTCAAAAAGAGAAATAAAAGGAAGTTATTCTTAGTTCTTTTGATCTTTATTCTGTTAATTTTACTAAATTACAAAAATAAATACCATTATATTTTTTATAAAAATTATTAGTGGATTATTTGACTCGTGGCATAGGTTCATGTATGTTTCCGTTCAGTATTTAACACATTATATTTTGTGTTCGTTTTCAATGTTGTTAATTAATTTTCGAATTTATTAAACTGCGATCATGAACACAGAAGTAACCCGAACGTACCAGCCAGAATTATTAAAGTTTATATTAGCAAGTTCTGAATACTTGTATGTCTAGATTTTTACAGGTTAACTTAAATTGATATTTAACTTACCTAAGTTTTAGAATTTTCACTTTGGTATCAAAGAAGTACATAACTTTTTATTAAGGGATAAAAATCTTAATCGGTTAAATACCGAAATAATGACCAACTTAAAAAGATTTTGGGCTACTCCTCTTAATAAAGTTAACCTTATTAAGATGGACTCTAAGTCTTAACATGGTATCAGTACCCATTAAACTCCAACGAGCAATTCGATCCAATTAAAACTCTAAAAATGAGCATACGGATTTTCAAGATTGGTCTGCTCAAACGAGCCACCATCTTGTTGGGGTATGTTAAGGGATAAAAATCACACATCAGTTAAATACCGAAATAATGACCAACTTAAAAAGATTTTGAGCTACTCCTCTCAATAAGATTGACCTTATTAAGATAGATCCTAAGTCTTAACACTTTTCAAAAGTGTGATCTGAAAAAAATAAAATAATGACACCTAGATATGGACGGAGCACTCTTTAATCCTCCTATTTTAGACTGAACTAATTATTCATAATG
The DNA here is from genome assembly GCF_002742605.1 of Olea europaea var. sylvestris. Taxonomy (NCBI): domain Eukaryota; kingdom Viridiplantae; phylum Streptophyta; class Magnoliopsida; order Lamiales; family Oleaceae; genus Olea; species Olea europaea. The sequence continues at coordinate 20,317,578 of NC_036237.1, read as the reverse complement.
AAAATTAGGACGCAGATTTATGTACAATCCCTTGATGAAAAAGGTTCGCATTCTATTGTCTATGAATATAAAGTACCCATTGTAGTTGAGAATGAGAAAGAAAGAGAAGAAAAACGTAGTAAAGTGGGCTACTGTAGATTTTAATAATGCTAGTTGGAATTCTAAAACTTTAAATGCTATATTTTCTTATTCGAGTTGTAACCAATTTCGTTTAATCTCTACATATAAAGTTGCTAAGGAGGCTCGGGACATATTCCAGATTGCTCATAAAATGAACTTCTATTGTGAAGTCATCCAAGCTCCAAAAGCTCACCTAAGATTTCGAACAACTATTAGAGAAGATGACCACATCAAGGATTTCTTTGTCAAACTCAGTGTCATGACTAATTGTTTACTATCTTCTCTTCGAATAAATCAAACTTTTAAGCTATGATATCGCTTGTTAGCAATTAAGACCAAGATTATACGGAACCAAGGTTTGGTCATGTAGAGGTTACACTCCCAAGTTACCCAGGGTACCCAACACCACTTGCCATTGAGCCATTTTCTGCTTCAACACGAATACACAACCATCTATTGCTATATATGTTCTGTATCTTCCGTTCGCTGAAGTTCCTTGGGAAAAGTATCACAAGGCGTTCATCTAGGTCTATGAGCCATTTTTAGGATCTGAACTATTGAATATGATATCAATTTATGTATGCAAACATAGAGAATAAGAACACCTTAAACCTAATTTCTTTGATTTATTGTGTATAAGATCAGGAACGGAGCTTTTGAGTCGAGGAACTTTATCTCTTTCATCTCCATCTCAAAAAAGATGTCATTAGCTTATTCCAATAATAAGAAAAAGAAAAGAACAATGTTCATAGAGAGTTTAAATACTGCCCCAAAACGTAATAGAAAATCCCACGAACACATAAGATAATGAGTAATTCTATTCATATTCGTTCACTGTTATAGTCACCCTACGTGGTATCCTACATGGTTGTTTATGATTTTGATGTATTAATATGGTAGTTTTTTCTTGCCTCATATATCAAATCACTAACCGCCACAAGTACATCACGTAGGATGACTACGATTGTGAGTGACTACAGATAATATTATTCTAAGAGAATTTTACCTTTTTTATTGAAATTAACAAATGAAGTAAGATTATTATAAATAAATAAATAAGAGAAAAGAAAGAAAGAGAAAATCAAAAGGAATAAAAGGTATGGTAGCGTCTACATCCCAGTTGCAGAAAATATCCAATTCCAGCAACTAAGCATGCAAAGCTCGAAGTACTACATTTGTATGTGCTCCTCGTTGCAAGAATTGCTAAGCTACCAACTCATATGCATCAAAGTAGTGTTGTTGTCAATCAGATATATCTAGCCTTAACTAGTTTATCTAATTTAGGTATGATTCTTGTAATTTGCTAAACATGTATACTTACCTTAAATAGATAGATTTGACTGATGTAGTTGCAAAACTTGGCCTTATAATGAGCCCAATATTTTCCATAAGGTGATTATATTCCCGTCACAATTTTTATTTCTGGCACCAACTTTTAATTGCACTTAAAGTTTTTAATGTTTGCTCATTATAAGACTTATATCCTTATCAATTTTTCACGTCATTCTTATCAAACTTTTCAATATTGACACATTTTGTATTTGAAAATAGTTTTATATCAAGAAGTCCATTGAAATAACGTAAAATAGCATATTTTTTCATCACAATTTTTAAAAATAAATAAAAATATAAAAAATATATTTTTCCTCATTTCAACTTCAAAGCACGAGAACAAACTATTTTGATATAAATCATCATCAACGATAAGACATACTAATTAATAGAAGATTGAAAGTAAGAATTCTATGAAAAAAGTTAAGAAAATAATTATTACAATGAGTAAAGATTGGGGAGCTTAATTACAATTAAAATATGGTGTATCAGATAAAAACTATGATAGCAATATAACTTCCATTTTCTGTAATAAGAGAAATTGTCACATAGCAGCATTCTATCCGATTGACATGGTTGTGTCTAGCCTCGTATAGATCATTTTTTCTAGTAGTTTACTTTTCTATATTTTGCTTTTATTAGGCCCATGTTTGGTTTAGATATAAATTACTTTTTTAGGATATTTTAATAAAAGTTGATAATTTGTAATTTAAAAATTGATAAAATTTGCAAATTCCATAAAATATATGGTTGAAAATGAATTTGAGGAAAAATAAGGGTGCCAAAACATGAATTAAATTTAATAATATATTGAGGTGGATAGATTATAAGGGTGCTACGAAAGCATCAATCTACTTTCTCTTAAAAGAGAGACTTGTGGGTTACTATTCATTATACTTACACGAGTTTTCACATCAAACTGGTTTTGCTACATAACACATTTTAATGCCTAAATGAAACACGCTTTCTATTGGGAATCTACTTAACATGCGCAGTGGAGAATTAAAATAATTTCGATTCCCACCAGGAATCTCTTTGTGTTTAGATAGAAATTGTGAAAAAGATCGTATCTCTTGTCGAAATCTACAAACTCCTTTACTATTCTTTGTTCCAATGATCTTGATCTGTCAACTATAGCTGTCCAATTGTCCAGTCTCCAATGGTATTCCACACAGAGAACAAGATTGTAGGATTAGGGTTTTCTTCTTATACTAGCAAGAATAACGAGTTCTCTACTGAATTTGAAAACCCTAATCATATTTATATAAGCCTAAATGGACTTGGCATGATTCGGTCCAATATTTAATTAACCCCTTTAATTAAATTCAGTTCGTGAAATAATTAATCCAATTAATTAATTCGCACCTATAAATATGCAACCCAATTAATTAATTTATCCAACGCTTGTTGAATTAATTAATTAATAAATTACAATCTTCTAATTATCTTTTTGTGTGCGACCCATCAGATTCCCGATCACGATACCTAACGATGTGAAATATTATTTTGATCTAATCAAAATTGATAAATTAAAACACCCTTTTAATTTATCACCAATTCACACTCATCGTTCCAAATTGACATCTAGCAATGTGTCAGGGCAATACATGTGACAGGAAATGGCATGTGGTATGACAAAACCAAACTTGTTTGTTTACCGTGAAATTATAATCCCTTCGTCAATATGATCCGATCAATTACGAGGTATGAAAGTGTGTCAATCCCGATTATCAATCATATCTTTCACTTCACTATTAAGTCAATGTACGTCAAAAATTCCTTTTCGACTTATGAGTACACTTTAGCCAATGATTCCGTTAACAACTTAATTGAATGAAACACAGATCATAATCTTCTACTATCTAAGAGTGACGAATCATCTATTGGTCATTCACAACCTTTATAAGATTCTTGACATACCCGAATGATGCCGTATTAGCGGCCCTTGGCAGAGCAACATCTAACACCGCCAAAGTATGACTGTCCTCATATAAGGTACCATGACGACCTCAAGCCAAAGGACCAATTTCACTACCGAACGTTAGAGATTAACCACTGACACTCAGATAGTTATACATGTGGAATCTCTCGGTGGGTCTTCAATGTTTTGTTCTATAACAAAACATCCACGTGTTCATTTAAGTGTCACCACACTTTAATCTGTGAAATCAATTACTTACTTCACAAGTAAGAAATACCACACGTGATGGTCTATTCATAATAATGATATCTGTATATCGTTATTACTTACGACCACAGACGATTTAAGATTCAATCATATGTAATTTGTATCTCACAATCACAACTCCTTGTGATTAACAAATTATAAAAATCTGAATCTATGGACTCTATTATTTAATTTAATTGTCTATTAATTAAATAATAGATCTGTCATTAAATAGCATTAATTATATATTAGAAGTATTTATGTCCAATATTAATTGGACCTAGGGCATAACACTTGCAAACTCCCACTTGCACTAGATCCAATCACTTATGTATCCAATATCATGAGAGTCTACATGACGATCATGTTTATGCTATGACAACACTTTGTCAGTGGATCTGCAATTAATTGTGGGAATTCGGTCTTCTCTTCACGTCATGTCTATGTTTATCTCTCTTATTAGATTATACTGCCTCAATACATGTTTGAATCATTGATGAGACCTTAGTTCCTTCGATTGCGCGATAGCTCTATTGTTATCACAATACAATAGCATGTAATCAACAAAGTCAGGAACTATCCCAAGTTCATTAATGAATATCTTGATCCACACTGCAACTCCTTGCTGCTTCTGAAGCAATCATGTACTAGGTTTCTGCCAATGAACCAACGATTGTTTCATATTTGGAACCTTTTCAACATATGGCTCAAGAGTAAACCAGTTTCTCCATATAAAATTTTCTCAAGATTTCGTCTATGTAGATTGGAATAAGTTAAGCAATCTTCTAAAACTATCTCTATAGATCAAGTTGCTTCTCCCATATCGTTCAAGAATAAATCATTTAACAACCATTAATTCAACGATTGAAATTTAGGGATGTCGTTTCCTATCATATTAGGAATACGAAATGCTTCCACTATCTTCTTGTAAACACACAATTCATCTTCAAATTTGATAAAATCAAACATTTTGACTTTTCCATCAAATCGAAGATTTTAGCTCCAAGAGACTTCTTCCATCAGGAGGGTCGACCAATGTCCAAACTTTGTTTTCATACATTGAGTTCACTTCAAATTCCACGGCCTCATGCCATCTATTTGAGTCAACACTTGACTTTACTTCTGTGTAAGTAGTAGGTTCATCATCATTGATTAATAATACTTGATTAGTAATCGTGGATTCGTACCTTCTTGAACGTCAAATAATCCTACTAGATTTAAATGAAGCTGTCATGTCCTCGAGAGTCTTTATTTCCTGATCAAGAGTATGCCCAACATCAAATATAGGAACAAACTCTGATTCATCTACTTGGTTAACTATATATGTAGACTCTTGAACTCTTTCAAGTTCTATTTTGCTCTCACTGTCCTCTCCTATAGTAAACATTTTCTCTAAAAAGATAATATATCGTAAGACGAAGACTTTGTTTTCAATGGGATAATAGAATTGATATTCAAATATCTGTTTTGGATATCCCACAAATATGTAGTTATCGAATTTATTTTTAAACTTATCTGATTCAATGCATTTCAAATAAACGTCACAGTCTCAAACTTTCGTATGAGATGAATTGAGACTATTACATTTTCACAACTTGTATGGAGTTCTGTTAACCAACTTAGATGAGACATGATTTAGTATGCAGCACACTGCAATCAGTGCATGACCCCAAAATGATTTTGGGAAATTTGCATGGCTTGTTATTAATTGCATTATATCTAATAGTTTACTGTTCTTCTTTTCAGATACACCATTATGTTACGGTGTATATGAAGGAGTTCACTGCAAGAGAATCTCATTCTCTCTTAGATAGTCTAGAAGTTTCATCTTTATGATATTCCTATCTCGATCGGATTCTAGAGCTAGAATATCTTTACCTGTTTGTTTCTCTACTTCTAGCTTGAATCTCTTGAACTTTTCAAGAGGTTCATGCCTTAATTTCATCAAATACACATAGCCCATTTTCGAAATAGTCATTAGTAAATGTGATGAAATAATAGAAACCTTATCCAGCATTAATCAACATGTGTCTATATACATCACTAGGTATTAAATCAGTAATCATGTAGATATTTCTCCCTTTCGAATAAAAGGAGATTTAGTCATTGTACCTAATAGGCATGATATGCAATTGTCAAATGATTCAAATCAATTAATTCCATATATACATCTCTATGTAATATTGGAATTGCATTTCATCTATATGATCAAGTCTAAAATGCCAGATTTAGTTATTATTTAGATTATCACTTTTATGCCTTTTAACTTCTATACTCATTATAGAATGCTTAGCATTCAGAATATAAATGTTATTTGTAGCTTATCATACCATAAAGATATTAATCAAGATAGGCATGAACAATAATTGTTCTTAACATTAAAATAGTTCATGTCTGAATATGAATTCATTTTAATGTTCCAACTACGGTGGGTACAAAGCAACATTTCTCTAATTCCAATCCTCAGCCAAAAGGCAACAGCAAAAAGTATGTTCCTATAGGCAATGCAGCAACATTTGCTCATCTTCAACGTGTAGGTCAACTTCTCCTTTTCGCAGTAGTCTACTTCTATTTAGTTTCTCCATATTTGTATAAACATGAGATCTATATCTGGTATCAAATACTTAAAAAACTCGTGAAGTAGACGTAAGCCATGCAATATCTTCTGATGACATTTCATTCTCTAATGAAAACTAGGGTCATTAGATTTGATATTTGTCCTTTGCTTTGATCGTCTAAGACATATTGGATGCTTTCTCAAAACCTCTTTAAACTTTCTCTTAATATCCTTAGAGGGATCAATGGCTTGCCCCTATTAACTTTGATATTGGGCTCAACAGTGTTAAGCATGTTCGGCAACTTAATATGTGTGTATTCGAGCTTATTCATATCATAATTCATAATTAGTATGAATAACTCTATAACAGAGATTGCAAAGCTAAGTCAATACTTAGTTCATAGTTCATGACTAAACCTCATTGAGATAATTCTCAACGTCAATCATCTTCAGTATCTAAGTATCGACTAAAGATTACTCTGTCATTTTGCATCAGTATAGTTGCTTGGAGGTCTCATATCCTTCCACACATGATTATTATCATACAACTCTTTGAAATAGAAATCCCAAAAAAATTCTCGCCACCCTTTCCAGATTTTAGGAGCGGCGATGGTCACCGCTTTTATCCACCTGCGGCATTCAACGCTGTTGCCTGAGAAGCAGTAGGCGCTGTCGCGCCGACGAATGCTGCAGCGTCCTGCGCCATCGCTAGCGGCAACTGTTACCACCGGCATCCCATCTTTTCGCCTTTTTTTTTAATAAATATTTTTATATCTCTAATTGCTAGAAACAATTAAAATAACAAAATCAACTTTTGATTATTCCCAAAAAATTCAAAACAATCTCTAACAAACACAAAGTAGGCTCTGATACCACTGTTGAAAATCTACTTAATATGCGCAGCGAAAAATTAAAATAATTTTGATTCCCGCCAAGAATCTCTTTGTGTTTAGATAGAAATTGTGAAAAACATCGTACCTTTTGTCGAGATCTGCAAACTCATTTGCTATTATTTGTTCCAACGATCTTGATCTGCCAACCATAGCTGTCCAATTGTCCAACCTCCAACGGTGATCCACACAGAGAACAAGATTGTAGGATTAGAGTTTTTTTTCTTATGCTAACAAGAATAATGAGTTCTCTACTGAATTTGAAAACCCTAGTCATATTTATATAAGCCTAAGCGGGCTTGGCCTGATCCGGTCCAATATTTAATTAACCCCTTTAATTAAATTCGGACCATGAACTAATTAATTCAATTAATTAATTCGAACCTATAAATATGCAACACTTTCCTCTCTCAGCCACATCTTCCCCCTTCCGATAATCGAAGAATAAACTACTATTGTAGGTCTCCAATGATGTCGTTTGTTGGGGTCGGGGTGGAGGTCGTGGGCACATTAGAGGCTATAGTGATGCTCCATCTTAAAAATGCCACCAGTTGTGACTCGCCAGTTTTTGTTTCAACCCCGTCCCCAAATCCCACCCACCCAAATTCTTATCAACTGGATATGATTTAATTTCTGTACAATTTTTTATCATTGACCAGAATTTGTGTTTTCTTCTGCATTTGAGGTTTATGTCGCAGGTCACTAAACATAGAATATAACAATTTGATGTGAGGAAAACTTTCTTTTCTTTGACTTTTCGTTTTGTTGAATGAGGCTGATGTTTGTGCTTTTTTTAGTGAATTATCATTATTTTTCTGTCCAACATTTTAGAGCCATATCAAGATTTTGCTTTCATCAAGATGCTTTTTTAATATACTAGTTTTCCACCCTTACAATGTACGGGCTATATCATTTTTTAAGTAATATTAATGTGTCAAAATATCTATTCATTTGTCTCAATACATCTACAAATTTGATTAATTGTTTAAAATGATAAATGGAAATGAAATTTTCATATATGACGCACTTTTGACATTAAAAAATCTTTAAATTTTATTAGGAAGTTTCTAAATGAAGTCAAAATTTTTATTAGATTATTTAAAAAATTAATTAATCGAGAGGAAAAAGTAACAATAAAAAAAATTCTAAAAATGATCGAATTTCTTTTATATATAAAAAAATTTCAGATGTTAAAATAATTGAGATGAAAAGTTAGTTGACCTGAATTTTGTGTTGCTATAATTGAAATGTATTTTCTAGAGATAGGATAAAGGTTCCCTTGATGCATGGATTAAAAACCCAAATTATTGGAGCTCATGATTTATATATCAAATATTATTTTAGTATGAGTGGCTATTTTACATATAAATGACGTATTTGATGATAACTATATTCAACATAATTAAATCGTGTAATTAATCGAATCTTTTTTTATTGTTCAATATCCAATCGATTTAATGAAAAGTTTTTAATTTACGTATAATATTATTTTATAAAAGACTTTGTGATTGAAAATAAAAGGGAGAAAAATGAAATTAATAATAATGGAGCTAAACACAAGTTGAGCTACAGTATAATATTTTGTCACTTAAATGAGATTGAGATTTTTATTTAGTCACCCAATTTTGATATATTTGAATTTAATCCTCCAAAATTTATATACATCGAAAATATTAAATAACGTCAAATAAATTAATCGACATCTTTTCGACTGAGTATTAAATTTTCTCAACATTGTGTTGAGTTTTACTTCGATTTATCACAACTGCTTTTAGGAAATAACAATATACATGATTCTAAGAAAACGATGTAAATTATATTGAGAAAATTGTCGCGAAAAAATAATAAATATCAATAAAATAATTGATATTAAAAAAATGTAAAGTTTTTCGCATTTTTAACACACACTTTTGATGTACGTTTAACTATTTTCGATATTCATTTAGATTATTCGATGTGTTTTTGATATGGTTTTTGAAATAAACTTTGAGAAAATATTGAAGATTTATATAATAAAAAAAACTAAATAAATCGCCCAATGAAAAAAAAAAGAAAAAAATGACAAAAAAAAATATCAATCACCCAATAAAAAAAATTTACACTAAGCAACATTTAAGTAATAATTAAAAAATGCACGATATAGTGTCACAGAGCAATTTGCTCTTGGCACCTAGAAATTGCTCCTAGGTGCCAGGAGCAAATTGTCTCCTAGCATCCAGGAGCATCCCCAAGAGACAATTTGCTCCGTGCATCATGGAGCAAAAGAATATGTTTGTTTTCTTTTTTCCTTTTTTTTTATAATATGCTCCGTGTCAATTTTTTTTTTTATTGGGTGATTAATATCTTTTTTGTATCGATTTTTTTTCTTTTTTACACTGGATGATTTATTTAGTTTTTTCTATAAATATTTTATATTCTCTTGAAGCACATTTCCAGAACTATATCATAGACAAATCGAATGATCTAAATAAATATCGAAAATAGTTAAACGTGCATCAAACGTGTGTGTTAAAAAATGCGTGTAACTTGTCTTTTTTCTTAAAAAAATCAATTATTTTATTAATGTTTATTATTTTTTCGCAACAATAATTTTAAACGTTATTTAGAAAATTTCCTAATAAACTTTTAAATTTTTTTTAATGTCAAAAGAGACATCATTAAAAAAAATTAAGAATTTCGATAACAAACTAACTTTAAAAATTTATTGATGATTGTACGGTAGTCGAATGCATAAATTTTCTATATTCTCTCGAAACTCATTTCGAAAACTGTATTATAGAAACATCGAATAATCTAAATGAATATCAAAAATAGTTAAATGTACATCAAACGTATGTGTTAAAAAATGCATACAACTCGTTTTTTCCTTAAAAAATCAATTATCTTGTTAATGTTTATTATTTTTTTGCGACAATTTTCTCAATATAATTTACATCATTTTCTTAAAAAAATTATGTGGTATGACATCAACTATTTTTTTTTTAATATAAAAATTCAAATCAGACAAAACAGCAGCACCACACACACGTAGGAAGACCATTAGTAGTGATTTCAGGAGTGAAGTGGGATATTATGAGATATTTAAGGGTAAAATTAGGTATGGGAGAGCTTTGTGTTCTTTTGGAAAGAGAAGGAATCAAACCCTTTACCTAGCACACAATTTTTGACTTTTTGTCATGAGATATATTTTGTCTAAATTCAAAAAGGCCATTAGATCTTAGTGTAACAGTTACTGTGCGAAGGAGTTGAGGATAAAGTAAGAACATCAAAATACGTCCTGAATGAACAGTAAACGATCGATTCCCTCTTTTAAGATAAAAAAAATAAAAATAAAAATAGTAACTTTTGAGCCTACCTTTTTTGACTATTTGACTACATATTTGCTCTACATTCTCCTGTACGTGTTGCGAAGTAAGACTCTCCATCCTTTTATATAATTTTTTTTAACTTTTGAGCCCACCTTTTGGGACTATATGGCTACACATTTGCTCTCTCTTCTCTTGTACGTGTCACGGAGCAAGTGTTTAAAGTTCGTTTACCCTCTTTCAATCACTTGGGACCCACCGGTGAGAGAGGTCAGTCAAAAATTACGGCTGAAAACTCTCCCACACATAAACCAAAGATGGAAAGATGACGGAAATATCCATATTACCCTTTTTTTCCACAGTTGGCCTCTTTGTTGAACAGTCCATTTAAGGGTAAGATGGGAAAGGAAAATACGTCTCGAATGAACAGTAATTGAACGATTTGCTCTTTTAAGGTAGTAGTGATATATTGTCAAATTTTTTAGTTTCTATGGAGTGATACAGTTGGAAACTTTGGAATGGAAAAGAGTGTAAGTGTTATGCCCTAGGTCCTATCAACCTTGGACATAAATATTTTTGATATATAATTAATGCAATTTAATGACAGATCTATTATTTAATTAATAGACAAATTATATTAAATAATAGATTCCGTAAATTCAAATTTTTGTAATTTGTTAATCACAAGAAGTTGTGAATGTGATATACAAATTACATATGATTGAATCTTAAATCATCCGTGGTCGTAAGTAATAACGAGATACGGATATCGTTATTACGGATAGACCATCACGTGTGGCATTTCTTACTTGTGAAGTAAGTAACTGATCTCACAAGTTAAAGTGTAGTGACACTTAAATGAACACGTGGATATTTTTTTATATAACAAAACATTGGAGACCCGTCGAGAGATTCCACATGGATAATTATCTGAGTGTCAGTGGTTAATCTCTAACGTTCGGTAATGGGATTGGTCTTTTTGACTTGAGGTCGTCATAGTACCTTATATGATGACGGTCATGCTTTGACGGTGTTAGATGTTGCTCTGCCAAGGGTCACTAATACGGCATCATTAGGATATGTCAAGAATCATATGAAGGTTGTGAATGACCAATAGAGGATTTGTCACTATTATATAGTAAGAGATTATGATATGCGTTTCATTCAATTAAGTCGATAACGAAATCCTTGGCCAAGGTGTACTTATAAGTCAAAAATTCGACTTATATTGACTTAATAGTGGAGTGAAAGGTATGATCGATAATCGAGATTGACACACTTCGATATCTCGTAATTGATCGGATCATATTGACGAAGGGATTATATTTTCACGATAAACAAACGAATTTGGTTTTGTCACACCACGTGACATTTCCCGTCACATGTATTGCCCTGACACATTACTAGATATCAATTTGGGACGGCGAGTGTGATTGGTGATAAATTAAAATGGCGTTTTAATTTATCAATTTTGATTATATCTAAATAATATTTCACGTCGTTAGGTATCGTGATCGAGAACCTGATAGGTCGCACACAAAAGGAGAACTGGAAGATTGTGATTTGTCAATTAATTAATTTAAGAAGTGTTGGATAAATTAATTAATTGAGTTACTTATTTATAGGTCAGAATTGATTAATTGGATTAATTAATTCACGGACTGGATTTAATTAAATGGGTTAATTTAATATTGGACCGGGTTAGGCTAAGCTCGTTCGAGCTTATATAAATATGATTAGGGTTTTCAAAATTGTAGTGATTTTTCATTATTCTTGCTACTACAAGAAAAACCCTAATAGTACAATCTTGTTCTCTGTGTGGATTACCGTTAGAGGATGGACAATTGGACAGTTGTGGGAGACAGATCCAAGTTGCTAGAACAAAGATAAGGCAAAGGAGTTTGCAGATCGTGAAAAGGTATCACTTTTATCACAAATTCTATCTAAACACAAAGACGATTCTTGGTGGGAATTGAAAATTGTTTTAATTTTCCACTGCGTATGTTAAGTAGATTCCCAACAGTGGTATCAGATCCTCCTTTGTGTTTGTTAGAAATTGATTTGCGTGATTGAGCAGTCAAATGTTGATTGTTATTATTTTTCTTGTTTCCAGCAATTAAGTGAAAATTTAATTTTATATTTTTGAAATCTGATACAAAAAATATATATAAAAATAAAAAAATGTAGGTGGCATTAGACGGCAGCGGTGCGCCGCTTGCATCCACTAACAGCAACAGGCGCTGCTGCCAGTGTAGCGGCAGTAATGCCACTACAGCAGCAGGAGCATTGCTGCCGCTGCTGGGCGGCTGGCAAGAGCCCGCCATCTTTAGGCGACGGGCTTGCCGGGTAATTAGGGCGGCGCTATCAAGAGAAGAGGTTAGAGAAAAAAAAAAAAATATA